>NC_136483.1:58370928-58678428 GCF_053919585.1 Euprymna scolopes
TTTTTTCATGAAAATTCTTCACTCAAACAAAGTGAAAGAAAAAAAACTTTACATAAAAAACTCCCAAAAGAACAACTCCTTTCAGTTGGTTGTGTGAATAGAATGTTTAATCTTTACCACCCTTGACTTTTTAAGATGTGCTTTCATGATATTTCAATTTTTTTTCAACAAAGAAATATTTTGTATGCCAATCGGAACAATAAAACTGAATGATGATTGCGTTTTTTTTCTTTTTGCATCACAGAGAAAATCAGACAAAAATATATAATTCTGTTGAATCAAAAAATAAAAACTTATAAAAATGTTAATCACTTAGATATACAAAATTCTGGCATTTTTCAGTGAAGACAACAATTAGAAAAGTGGTCACATAAAAATATTACCAAAGGACATTGATTGGGTGTTGTTTCTACCATTGTTTTTTAGTTTTCAATTTTTGAGTAATTATCGAGACTCCCAAGATGACCATCAAATGTTTTTTTTTTTTTTATCTAACTAAAGGCTCGGCACTACTTGTGTTTCAAAGTAAATAAACTCTTTAAAATAAGTTAAAACATAATGATCTTATCAAGGTAATCTTGCCTTTGGTAACATTTATTTTTACCACTTTTTACTTTCGTTGTCTATACTTGCAAAATGACCCAAAATTAAAAAAAAAAATCGATAATTGGCAACAATAATAAAATAACCCTTTTTAATCAGAAAATAATATTCTTTAAATATTTAAATGTTTTAATTAAATGATAGATAGATTGACTATATTTATTTGAAAGTTTATTTTCTATTTTCATTTAATTGAGCATTTTATGTAAAACTGGAAAAGATTTCAAATTAAACCCGTTTGTTAAATTATGTGACTACTCAATTTAAAACATCAATAAGAAACATAACTTAAAATTTTAATTAAATTTTAAGAATCAATATATATGCAATTCATTTTTCTAATCTACTAAATTAAAATCAATGTATATATATATATATATATATATATATATATATATATATATACAAATGTGTGACAACTTACCAAGGCTAGAAGTTATTTGAGGATAACGGTGAATAAAATGGATAGGTTTATAGCTGAATAATGAATATTATTAGAGGACTCTGGGAAACAGTCTTGTAGCAATGTATTCCACAGAAAATAAGTTCTTTGAAAGAAACTCTGTTCATGGAAATTCTGTTTGATGGTAAGTACATGGAAGAAGAAAGGAGAGGTCTTTGCAATAGTGGAAATAAGAAGAGTTATGAGGGCTCTAAGTTAAGACCTGGAGTGTATTACTAATTCATACCATGGCAACACCAGGTGTGCCAATACAACACACACACACACACTATTTCATCTATCCACATAAAATATTATAAGGAGATATAATATTTTATATTTTTATTACTGATTTTCAGTATTTACTTGAACAGTGCTCAATACGTCAGTAGAGCATTTTAGCCTTATTTCATACAAGGATGAAACGCAGAATATTCTGGATAGCATAATTGATATATATATATATATATATATATATATATATATATATATATATATATAGAGAGAGAGAGAGAGAGAGAGATAAAGTAGTAGCGTTCGTGTGTGTGTGTGTATTTGTGTGTCAACTCTCAGACAGCCCACACTACCGGATCATGATCAAGCCTGACATGATGATCTCCGACCTAGGGATGGTGCACACCATTTTTCAAGGTCAAAGGTTAAAAGCACATTTGATGTGGCTCTTCATAAACTCTCTCACCTAAGGATGGTGCACACCAAATTAGAATTCGCCAGCATACTGGGGACCGCCACCATGGTGCTGACCAACTTCTTTGTGAATTTGAATCAGATCACACTCATCCACCCCCATCCCCTCAACCAATCTTGATGAAATTTGGCATGGTTATGGTCTCTAACATAGGCCAAAATTTACTATGTGATATCATAAAGTAACCTTATCTTTGATAAAAATTGTTTGTGATACTAAACAAACGTTAACCATTGTGATTCTTTGTAATTGTTTCAATTTTTATGTGTAACAATATAAGTGCCAACTTTGATGTAACCTATATGCTTTCAACTTCATAGTTGGATTTCAATCACTTCAGAAGGCAGTTAAATTTTAAACACCTTAACAATAGTTTCTGTTACAACATCCACTTACTGCAAGGGTGTCCGAGTATAGAGCAAAGTTCTGTGCAAAACACGGGTATCTTTGTTAGTATATATAGCGAATATAATTATCCATGTGTTTCGTCATGTTATAACCTAGCGTGGCTGAATCTAGCAAGACTCGGAATTGGAACCTCAGAAACTGAAAGCTAACGCTCTACTTTTGAGCCAAATCACACTAGTGCAAGTGGAAGTAATATATCACTTTTTATAGATGTCATGTTATTCATTTTTTATATATATACTAGCAGGCCGCCCAGTGTTACCCGGTCATAAGATACGCTTAAATATGATATTTTAATTCATGCAGATTACATATTTATTATTATAGACAATTCTCTATCGATTATTATATTAAACCTAATATATAGTAGTGAGATCAAAACTATATTATATGACTTGGGTGCCATCAGCTAAAATTGAAACTAAAACATACAACTCTCCACCTTCATTCATTAGCCACACTAATACGCATGTATATATAATTCGTCAAAGACAAGATGCAAGAAAGCAAGCAAGGTCAACAGAGATTTTATATATATATATATATATATATATATATATATATATATATATATATAATTATTTTTTTTACACCTACAGACACTACTGTTTCATGTTTACACAATCATCAGTGTAGGAGATTCAAACCCAACCAGGAAGCCACCTTTGACTCTATTTTATAAGCATTTACCACGAGAATGAAAGGAATTAATAACTAATAAACGCTCAATTTGGACGCAGACATCAGACAATGCAAAGCGTTTTGAACGGCGTGAACGTTGCATAAACGCTAGTTGACTGCCTCTTAGTTTATACTTCCCAGACGCTGTTCATTCTTAAGTATTCTTAAAGAGGCTTGATAATTATATATCTTTTCTCATTTAAATGATGAAGTATTTAAAGATTAAATGTAAACTTGTACTGAATAAGAAAATTTCTTTGATTTAATAATCAACTTGCTTAATATTATTAGTATTGTTGTTGCGACTCTCTCGTTGTAAATATCAGTCTTGTATTGACGTTTGCAATATTTCTTTCTCTTTTATTATGGACATATTTCTTATGATGACCGAAGGAGATGATGGTTTACAAGTCGATTTGATTAGCAGCATCATTCAAATGCAGCAGATCACTGCCTCATACAAGAAAGGAAGAAAAAGGCAAAATAAAAAAAAAGAAAAAGAGAGACAATTCGTCCATCATTGAATTTATTCAGAAAATAGACAAATGTCTTCTCGAAACATTTGATTAATTGTGAACAAATTGTCTATTTACATTTCATTTTCATGTATTATTGAAACGGAAACTTTGTTATGACAAAAGAAATGACGCCGCATTTCTTTTGTCACACCGTATTTTCATCCTTATGTATTATCCTATTTTTCTGTGTATAATATGAACAATTTTGAACTTAAAGATAGAAAATACGGGCGTGTTATACATCAGTACACCCTTTTTTTAAACAACTTTACAATAAAAATGTTTCAAATTAGAAATTTTTATTTATATCTTAATTTTCATGCTTTTTATGGAGTTCTCTCTCTTCTTTTTAATGGAAGACATTGTTTTTTTGTGTTTTTTTTTTGCGTGTGTGTTTTTTTATAGTTCATTACAGAGAGAACTAGAAACTTTACAAAAACAAGGCATCAAAGTTACTCACTGTATTGCTTAAATACATATTCCATAATTCATAATGTAATTAGTAATCTGCGTTTAGCCATAAAATATCACAACAGGGGTTGATGTGCCATAAAAGATACAAGCCAAATCACGTTTGTAATGGAAATCATCCCATACAAGGCATGAAGCTACTTTATGTAAGGAAGTAAAAAAAAAGGCACTTCAAAGTCAAAAATTAACCAACAATAAGTGTTAAATAGATTCCAATTTAAACAGCAATTCTTCCCCCTTTTTGTCACAAACATTGAGAATACAATGTGAGAATTAAAGGAAAACAGAAGAGAAGCCAGAGTTATGAGGCCGCTGGGAGTAAACCCAAGATCCACTTTCTATTTTCCTCAAAATGAATTTTTTTTTTATCATAGATAATAATGTGGTTTAACATTAAATAACCATAAAAGGGTTGATATGCCGTAAAACATAAAACAAACCACATACTTGAGAAATTGGAAGGAAAGTATCAATGTATTTTCTAATATCTGCAGTTAATACCAATATTTTTACATTAGTCAATTATTTAAACATCCATATTACAGATGCTGTATCAAATATTCCTTATCATATGGAGATACACTAAATAAGATTTATTCATAACAAAGAAATAAGAAAAAAAAGAAAAAAACTAACAAAAAAAAAACCATGATAACCTCATGATTTATTTTATAACCATAACTGCTGCATGTTTGTCCAAAATTTGAATGATTTCTTTTAAATAATTTTGAGAAGAAAGAAATTCCATTAAGCCTTTGGTAGTTTTTCAATTTGCAGTCTTAAAAAAGTATGAACATTTGTCATAGTCGACATTTAGGATAAAACGAGAATCAATTTCGCTTGATGCTAATTCATTTTATTTAATTTTAATTAATTACTTCGCTCGATCTATTTGTCTCAATTCTATCAAAAATAAAAAAAATATATATAAACGATGAGAATAGTATTAAAATAGAAAATAAAAATGGAAACATTAAAAAAAAAAATGGCTGAACTTCTTAATTCCTTATTCTAATGATAATCTTTAAATCCTACCAAAAATATTTCTAATTTTTTCTTTATCAGAACAAGACATATTCGCCAAACGTTAAAATAAAAATGAGTAACATATTAAACAAAACAGAATGACAAAAATCATTTTAAAACTATAAATTCCTAATTTTATCTTTTTGTAATTAGAAACGAAACACTTGAAAATAAACTTGATTAGCATAGAATAAAAATCGAATTTGTATGATTTTTTTCCTTTGTTTTGTAAAGACTAAATCTATTTGCAATCCAAACATTAGCCAACAGAATCTTCACTTTTATAATGAATAGTAAAACCACTGAACTAAGATTTGATTGATATTATTTGGACTATTATTATTTTCTATATTGCATTTCCCATTGTCTGTCCGTCTGTCCAGTCCTCTTTTTCTCGGAAACTACTAGACTGATCTAGCTGAAATTATGTCTCGACCTTTGTTATAATAAGGTACACCAAACTAAGTATCATGGTATCCATTCGATTCACAGCTAGGAATTAATATGGATTAGTATGCAGAAATGAGTACATTTAATCATAATCAATTTTGCATAAAGCATTCATTCCAAGTCAACGGTCTATAACTTTTGCTCATTTTTAACTAGCTAAAAAGTCTAGTAGTTGTTATATTCACAATGTTTTGGTCGATATAATCTTCGACCTTCTTCATATGCATCTTTTAAACTTGAGGATCACTAATCAAACTCTGTAATCTATATGGAATTAATGAATCGTTTCTAATATGTATTGTATTTTGGCATAAATCCACTCTCCAAAAGATGGGCCTGAAAAAGGCGGAATATTACATCATGCAAAAATAACAACTAAGATGTGAACAATAGACCGAATAATACAAATCATCAATTCTTAATATTTAATTAATTGGAATTCTTACTGAGATGAGTAATTTGTATTATTTATTTATTTATCTATTTATTTATTTGTATTATTTATCTATTTATTTATTTGTATTATTTATCTATTTATTTATTTGTATTATTTATCTATTTATTTATTGCAGACTATTATCCTCATCTTCTAAAATATGAGAATAGTCTGCCATAACAAATGGATAAATCGTCAATTCTTATTCAAAAGATTTTGAAACAAATTTATATATATATATATATATATATATATATATATATATATAAATTTATTTTATTTTATTTATTGATATTCATATTAAAAACCCTTTTTATTATTTATTTTAAAGAAAAATACAACTTTATTATATATTGGTCGTAGAATTGCATTCATATGCAAAAGATCTAGCTAATTTGCACATGCTTTTAAACATTAATTTTAATTCCCTATTAGTTTTTTCGGTTTTCTTATGGGATGATCATCTTTAGCAAAACTATTATGCGTAATTATATTCATGCAGATATTTTACATGATTTATACTTGCATAATATTTGCATAAAAAATTTACAGTAAACACAAACCTCTTTCTATATATATTTATGTCTGCGTATATATATTTGTTTAAAAAATTTTGCCTACCAAACTCCTCTGTCAGTTTTTGGTCTACAGACATGAAACTTAATATATATGGTATTCGAACCCATGTGAAATTTTATATTTGGGTTTTAGCCAGGGAAAATCAGTGCAAAAGTGTGAAAATAAAAAAAAAATTGAATTTGTAAGGTGACGGTCGAACAACGGCATTACGAATATGCATGCGTAACATAATAGCTATTGCTTCATGTTTTAAGTTTTAGCCTTGCAGCAAACATGTCTTCATAGCTCAGGCATTAACGTCAACGTTTTGGTTTTCGGTGGTGGCGCATGAGCCATTTTTTATTTTTATTTTTTTTAAGTTTTATAATCATTACTATATATTAGGTCCAATATAATATAATAATAAATACGAAATCTGCATTTATCAAAATATCATATTTAAGCATATTTTACGACCGGCCAATGACGGGCGGCCTGCTAGTGTATTAAAAGTAATTGCAACCTACTATGGGTACTTTACTGTAAATAACATCATGGTGGAACAGTCATTGAAGTTTGCGAAAACTGACATGATAAATGAAAAAGAAGATACTTACGTAAGGATGGAAGAGAACCCTAGCAGAGTGCTCGATTATTAAGCAACATTTCCAAAATAAGAGCATAATGTTTATTTATATATGTGTTACATCGATTTCAAATCCAAACAAAAGGGACCAATATTTAATATTTGGTCACCTATGTCTTACTCTCTTTAGCCTCTGGCGTCATTTTTGGTGATACTGGTATAAACAGAGGTTGAAGAGAGTCAGCTATAGCCGACCAATTATAAATCCCCTTTGTTTGGATTTGAAACCGATGGTACCAATGTTTTTCTGATCTTCTGTAACACGCATTGTATATAAGTTATCTTGTGAGATTTTAAAAGTTTGACCAAAATAACATTTAAGCTGAGGTATCAAATTTCGTAGTTTTGAAATCGACATAAATAAAATTATGAAACAATTTCAAGTATGTGTGTGTCTCAGTTCAAGGTAGCTTTAATAATAACAAGCTTTATCATTATTTTACCAGATTTACTATTAACTGAATATTTATTGAAATCACAAATAAAACAAAGTGGAATTTAAAAAATCATACTTTATAAATAATCACTCTCTTCTATTTTTAGCTCACACAAAAGGATCCATTCTGTCCTGCATTCGCCACATAATAATCTTTCCTCCATCTCTCTATTAGCCTTCTTTTCTAATTTGATATCCCTAGCTATTAGCTTATTATTATTTATAAATTTAAGAGTACCTCTTTAAATTTAAGATACCTCTGATTTATTATTATTTATAAATTTAAGAGTAAACAAATTTCATAATATTTATGCAATTTAAAAAGAAAAGAAAACAACATGCAAATAGCGTGCCTGACGACCAAAAACGAGCCTCTCATAGAGATGCAGGGATGCGTCTAAAAAATGAGTGATGATGTCAATAATCGACAGTGTTTTATCAGGTTGAGAATAACAAAAAGTTCTATTTCCAAAATGTCATCAGAAGTGTCGAATGCATCAAAATGACACCGTCACTCTTTTTTTTTCATCAATTTTTGGATCATATCAATTTTTTAGTTTTAAAAATATTTTTTTTTCAATCATAATCTATAACTGCATCTCACCTGAAATATTTTTAATAATAAAAAATATTTATAACTTTTGCAAATGTAAGAAATTGACTTTCCAAATTGCATTTAGTAATGTTATTTTAATATTTTCTGGGTTTTTTTTTTTTATGTGGACCCAGGTTAAGACCTCGAAAAGGCAACTTGGAACATGGTATAAGTCTAAAGATAATATATATTGAAAAAAAAAAAAAAAAGAAACAAGATATAGAGAAAAGTAGTGACATAAGGTAAGCTTACTTGTCAGTCGAATATCGGTAAAGTATTTAATATCCACGAGAGTACTTGGCTTTCGAATAATATAGGATCTGGAAGAGTCCATGAATAGGTAGGTAACGGTCCCAAAACAAAAATGTCGACATTTGTATTATTTGGACATTTTAGACTACTATTCTCATCTTCCGTGTTATTTTCACAATGTTTCGATCGATGTAACCTCCGATCTTCAACATTAAACGAAACGTGAAAATAATACTCAAGATAAGAACAATACTTCAAAGAATATAAATACGAATAATCAATCTTTAATTCTAAAATTCAGAAACATAATGTCGACGTATTGCATGTCCTATTTACTTGCCTCTCCACACGGGAAAACTTAGACACAAGGTCGGTTTTTAATATGGAGAAAATTCAGTTCCCCAAAAGATACATTTTAAATTGGAACAAAAAACAAAATTGCCTCAGTCTAGATGGATAAAGCTCAATCTGCTGTACAAACGCTACTGAAAATATAATTACAAATTACTGAGGCATTCTACCCAGTCATGACTGACAAAACAAAAGCATACTACTTCTATGGATTAAATAAAGAGTCCGTTTGAAATTCCATACAGATTCCTATGTTTAACAGAAAGATTCAAGAGTTTGATAAGATACACCTGAAGAAGGTTACAAGTTACATTGACCAAAACATTGTGAAAATAACACTGAAGATGAGAACAGCAGTCTGGATGAATTTAAATAATTCGAATAATCAATCCTCATCTAAAAAATTAAGAAACAGAGAATTCAGAAACAAGTTATTCGCTGACTCTGAAAAAGTCGGTCAGTTTTGATTGTTTAATTTCTTCTCACATTTCTCCCAAAATGTCCTAATTTGTAGTTTAATTGTGGCCTAATATCAGCACTTTTAAAATAAAATATATAAATTTTGGTAGAATTACAAAACAAAACATGGAATAAAAGGAAACTGTTTAATTAATGATTAATTTGTAGTTGATAAATTACCAAATCTTATAAACATTTGAGAGAACGTAAAAAATACAAAAAAAAAAATAACAAACAAAAAAAAAAACAAAAAAACAAAACAAAGCAAAAAAAAATAAATAAAAAAATAAAATAAAAAACTATCTTTTCTCAACAAGGGATGCACGATATAAGAATACATTAAAAAGTGAATTTCAAAACTGAAAAGAAAGTATAAAAAAGAGAAAATGTCTGACATGTTTCTCTGTCCTATCGCTTCCGCCTTTCATTTAACATTCCCATCTTCTCTATTCTTGTTCAGCTCTGAGAGACAAGCAGCAGATGAGGCGAAGGGCGAGAGACGAGAGGGGAGGATGACTCCTTGAAATTGAGCTTATCAATATTCATTCATGAAGATCAAATTATCTGTGACATACACATTGATTAATTGTATGTATTTCTAGGAGGAAAGGTATCAAACTCACTGATGACTATATATATATATATATATATATATATATATATATATATATATATATATATATATATATATATATATATATATATATATATATATATATATATAAGGGGCATTCCAAAAGTAATACCGTCTATTTTTTTATTCCGTTCGAATAAATCAGAGGAGGGGATTACAAACTGCAATGTTATAATGACGGAACTTATGCATTCATGACTTGAAGGTTTTATCTCTCGGTTGAAGATATTGACGGTATGAGATTCTAAGAAAGTTAATCCTGTCATGAACGTACGTCAGAAACAAAAATGTGTCATTGAATTCCTGGCTAAAGTGCATTGGGAATGGTGGTGACTATGTAGAGAAATATATTCACAAAAGGTTGCCCGTTTTAATAGTGCCACTTTCGCCTTCATAGCTCTTCAATTTTTTGAGTTAAAAAAATTAGAAGCTTTACTTTTGGAAAGACCATCGTATGATAAAGCATGCACTGAACGCCCATGCATAATCATCATTTATTAGTAGCCCCCCTGCTTCAAAGTGGCACTGTGCCTTGTTTGGGGTGAAAATTGAATTAAAAAAAAAAAATTACTGACAAAAATACATTTAGAATGGTGGTAACTATGTAGAAAAATAAATTCTGAAGAAAGAAAAAAGAAACAAAATAAGACTGAAAGAAAAGAATAGAAGAGTCGAAACCAAAACTTTTCTTTCTTTTTTTACTTATAAACCGAGCTGAAACATAAAAAATATTCACTAAACTTATTTCTAATTTTCTCTACAATGAAAAATATTTTGTGAAATCGTTTGTCCAAAAAAAAAAAAAAAAAAAAAATGCAAAAATGTTGAAGAATAAAAGAAAAGAAAGAGAATGTTTTGTGGTATAATTTGCACAATTTAATTTCTACATGACATAAAGTGATTAGAACTGAAGCTACGAGAGATCAACTTTGGACAGAGCAAAATTAATAATCTTCTTCACCACTATCCTGACTCCAGTTCAACTAAGTAATGTAATTAAGGTATACTTGAGTGAATTCCTGTCTCAATTCTCAAATAATTTGTGTACTCAGGAGTAAAGACCCAATTCTTTTATGCTTTAAAAAAATATACCCCGCCCCAAAAAAAACGATGACAAAATTCTGAAATTCAAACTTTGAAATTCTTGCCTTTCTTTATTCAAGTCCAGTTTACTTTATTTATTTCTTTAAGTTTTTAAAAAGAAAAACTGTTTTTAATTCATTAAATGTTGTTTCATGATTTTCCTCTAATTTTATCGAGCATTAAACAAAAAACAAAAAGATTTTATTTGTTATAAAAGCTCACAAGCCAAAAAGCTGTCAAAATGGGCGGCTTTTAGTCTACCTCATATTCGGACTTTATTTGAACTTCATAATTATCATATCATTTTATTACATCTGAAGTCCCAAAGGCTTTTTATGACAAATCAAGTGCAATTATAATCAATAGTTTAGTAGCATATAAGTTTTTTGTACTGATATTAGTATTAGTAAAGTAATAGCATTAGTATTACATTTTATATTTCCAATGCTATCAAGGGTATTTCATGAAAAATTTGATGAAATTTAATCCATAATTGTGCATAATTGTATCAGTAATATTAATAGTAGTATAATGTTTTTGCTTGCGGACGTACTTGAAAACATGTCACATGACTTAGTATTTCCGCTATTTTGTCTACTTTTTTCAAGTCGATTTTTATGAAAAAAACATGTTAATTTTTTAGGTAAAATTTTAAGGTGTGGCTTTTGTGTTTGCACTAATGTTGTGGGTTGATAATTAGAAGATTGAGAGACATGTTAATCCTATAGTAGTAGTAGAACTAGAATTTTAACTCTTCTATTATGCCAAGAATGCTTCATGACAAAATTGATGCAATTTTGCTCAATAGTTTTGAAACTTATAAGTAACCAACAGACAGGCATAAAATGATCAATTATGATATAGTTTTGTAAAAATAAATGTGCAATAAGTGAACTCAACGATCACCTATTATTAATGGTGTAATGGACACCGGTATTAGCTATGAGATTGACAAAGTCGATTTTAAATACAGTCAGTGTTACTGCATTCTCTCATATCGTCATAATCCCGGCTGCCCTTTATCTGTGAGTATGACAGTTGTGTTCTGGTTCTAGTGATATGCCTACATCGGTGCAGTGGTAGCTTATGAGCCCAATCCTGGCTTTGTTCTTTTGCAATGAAGTTATTCCAGTTGGAAGGTCAGCCTGAAAGCATCGTTGTTCTCCTTCCCTCTGCTTCTTTTCTCCTCAAAGACTGGATAGTGGTCAGTCTCAAAGATAGATGTTCTCTTGGTGATAAGCAGCTTGCAAGATGGCCTGTCCTGAGCTTGGGTCTCTCACGTCTTGATGTTGAAGTTGGATTTATTCAGGTTGGCTTTTAGAAGATCTTTTAATTTCTTCTACCGACCTCCTCGTCTATCTTCTTTAAGCTTACCACAGAAAATTTTTTTCGACAGTCGAGAGCCAGGCATCCTAACAGCATGGCTGCTCCATCTTGGTTGGCTTTTGGTAAGGATGGCTTTGGTCTCCTGGGTTGGTACGGTTATCTTTCCAGAAAATGTACAGGATGCTTTGCAAGGAATGTTGATGGCACTCACCAATGCCTTGAGATGGTAGTGATGTCATCCAGGTATCTGAGGTGCAAAAAGTGTCAAAGTACAACACCCATTTTTTAACCGATTTTAAATACAGTTGGTTCTATTGCATTCATCAGACCAAAATAGCATTTGGGGAAAATATGAACCTCTCTTTTACAACTATAGGTAAAACAGAAATTTATTTTTTAATGAATTATTTACAATATGTGATGTGTTTCACCATTAAATGACTCCAAAAATGTTGATATGCCACGGAACAGACAAATCATCTATGGAACAAGATCAATTTGTGGAAAACATGGATATGATAGAGAGAAACAGAAGACGACGACAAAGGATATCAAACTGAAATGATCCATAGGTCAATTGGAGAGAAGAAATATGGATCTGCCCCAGTCCTCATTTGTCAACCTTGACAGAGATGAATCAGCAAAAATATATGCAAATTATGATAACGTTAAAATTAAAATGCTCAACTTTGAAAATATTATAAAAGAATATCAGAAGTAAGTTTGGTAATTTATTATTTGAAAAATCAGTGACGTTTAAAAAAAAGTATTTACGAATCAATTTTGTGAAAAATATGAATAAAGAAATTGAGAAAATTTATTATTTTTGTAATAAATTGTATCCTTATAAATAAACGGAATTGCATGAACATAGATAAAAGTAAATGTATGTTTCAGAATAAGCATATATACTGCAATATGTTTTAAAGTTGTTTTTATTTACTCTTGCATATTTATATAGATACGAATATATTTACATACATTTAAGTGGATGGACATATTAAAATATTATCTCTGAATGTACATAGATAAAATATATTTATTTTAGGTTTTACTCGCAGGATTGGGTAATATATATTCGAATCTCAGAATGGATACACTTACTGTTTCTAGTCATGCTGATGAGTCTTAGGTGATTATATATATATATATATATATATATATATATATATATATATATATATATATATATTTCATAATTCTTTGGTGGGTACAGAATTTGAATATTATGTGTGTGCCAGTGGATAATTATATTTAAAAAAAATAATATATATGCCGTGATTAAAATGTGGTTTGACATGGTGAAAATAACCATGTCAAATCACATTTTAATTCCTTTTGACTTATTTTTAATTTTTTTAATTTTTTATTGCATTTTCACCTCAAACAAGGCACATTGCCACTTTGGTGTAGGGGGGCTACTATCAGGAGCAACAACTACTGGGGTACTATGTAGGGATTTGGGCAGCAAGATGTCGGTTCACATTGCACTTGAACTTCTGCATGTCAGTACAGTTGGGGAAGCAGGGACCTGGAATGGAATTCCAAAGTCTAGCGGTTCTGGGGAAGAAACTACTGGAGTAGAAATATCTTTTACATCTAGGGATCTCTACAGTGTGGGGATGGCATTTAGCAGCCTGTCAGGTTTGTTGAGGGCGTTCATGTCATGGGGGCACAAAGAACAGGCAGAGGGATGCAACATTTCGTCGATGGGACAGAGGCTGAAGCTTAGATGCCAGTTCAGGGCCTATCAGATTTGCAACTCTCTTTTGAACCTTGTCAAGGAGCGAGAGACTAGTAGCAGATGCACCAGCCCAAATATGACAGCAATACTCCATACATGGGCGAATTATAGAGGTATAGGATACTTTCAGGTGTTAGTAGTTTTCTAGCACGGTAGAGAGAGCCCACCTTCCTTGCAGCAGCCCTGGCAATGCCTTTAATGTAATTGTTCCAACTCATGTTTCCTATGAACATTAGGCCAAGGAGTTTGAAAGATGTACTCTACTCTCAGATAAAGAGTCGTTGGCCATTGCTATAGGTGGTAGAGAAGGTTTCTTGTAATTATTGAATGAAACTAGTTTAGTCTTGGCGGCATTGAATGTGACCATCCATTTTTGTCCCCATTCCACTACAGATTGGAGGTCATCCTCTAGTGTTTCTGCCATTTCTTTAGATATGTGTTCATTTGTTTTCCTGTCGTGCCTGTTATAGAGTGTGGTGTCATCAGCATATATACTCATCTCAGAGGCAATTTTGTCAGGGAGGTCATTTATGAATATCAGGAACAATAGAGGTCCAAGGATAGACCCCTGGGACACTCCCGCATTTATATCATATTGTTTAGATGTACGACCGTCGAGGGCAACCTGGATTTTTCTCTTATCTAAGAAGGATTTAATTATGTTAAGTATTCTACCAGTGATACCGTATGATCTAGTTTTCCTGAGGAGACCCTCATGCCATACCCTGTCAAAAGCTTTAGATATATCTAGAGCTACCGCTCTGCCCTCCCCCGCTTTGTCCAGTGAATGGTATATACGTTCAGAGATTACAGTGAGGATGTCTGCTGTGGAACGGGCTTGTCTAAATCCATAGTTGGTCAGTCAGAAGTTCAGCATCTGTAAGGTGATGGACTAGAGCATGGTTAATTAAGGTTTCAAATATTTTGGCAAAAAGTGAGAGGAGGCTAATGGGGCGATAATTTAATGGGTCAGTTCTTGAGAACTGGAGCTACTTCCGCTGAGCACTTTTTTAATAGCACAGCTGGGATGAGATCGGGTCCACATGCTTTTGAAGTGTCAAGGTTTTTATGATAGCATGCACCTGAGCAGGGGTGATTTTCAGATCATCTAGCGTGGCGTCTGTCCGCATAGGAAATTCAGGTAGGGGGCGGTTGGAAGGATCCAGTGTGGAGTTTGAGGCAAACCGACTGGAAAGCATGTTAGCCTTCTCGGTTGCTGAGCAAACAACCTCGTGATTGTTGGTTAGTGGGGGAATTGTTGATTGCCCATTATTTGCTACACTGTTATAGATTTTCCAGAAGTCACGAGTTCCTAGTTTTTGTGCTTCGATACGTTTTTTAGTGGTTTCAGTAAATTCTCTCTTAGCTGTCGCTATTTCTTTCTTAACGTTACTTCTAGCTTCTATGTACTTCTGTCTGTTTGAACTGGACTTATGTTGTTTAAATCTGTGGTATGCATGCTGCATTTGAGCAATGACAGTTGCACAAGTCAAAGCAAACCATTGGGGAGAGTGGGGCTTGGTATAAAATTTCCGCATAGGAACATGTGCTTCGATTGCAGTTTTGAACCATTCAGTGGTCTCGTTTGTGCACTGTTCAGCAGGAAGAGAAAAAATGGGGCATCTCTGATAAGATCTCTGATGGCTTCCCAGTCAGCCTTTTTTTATAATATCTCACTGTTTTGAGCACTGGCTCTTCAGTTTTGGCTCTAGAGTTTAGGGTGATTTCAACCATTATCACTGCATGATCAGCGTTCCCAAGTGGGCTCTCGGCATTCGTTATACAATCATCGGGAACTGTGGTCAAAAACAGATCTAGAAGTGATGCGTGTTGTTCTTCCTGGTCAAGGTAACGGGTTGGAAACGTAACAATTTGTGATAGGGAGTGAGATATAGAGAAGCTATGAGTTGTGCTGCCCGCTGCATCTGTGTAAGTAGAGAATCCAAGCCAGTTTTTGTGATGGACATTAAATCACCAAATACATGTACTTGTGTGCTAGTGTCGAGGGAGAGTGCTGTGTCTATGCTGTCAGAGACTGTCGCTATTTCTTCTGATGATTTAAGGACATAATAGATTCAGTAATTGATATAATAATTAAGTGATTTTTGCACTATGAAACAGATACTGTCAAGAATTGTATAAATCAACTGATTTAAAGGAATAAACTATAGGATTGTCAACATCATGAATTTTGGAATATAAATTTCTGTCATTTATTCTATATATATATATAAACTTGAAATTGCCTGTGTCTGTGCGTGTACATTTCGCTACCAAACTACTCAATTTTCAGTCTACAGACTCGAGCTTTGACATAAGGGGTATTGAGATTTCTGAAAATCTTTTTAATCAGTTTTCGGCCAGAAATTTGGCTGTCAAGGGGTCAAGTTCAATGATTTGACCTTTGAAAACACTACCAAACTCCTCCACCAAGCTTAGGTCTAAAAACTTGAAATTTTAGATTTAGGTTACTTGGACATAGATCAAACTTTTACTTTGATTTCAGCCCAAAACAATAAATGTTTAGGGATCAAAATTGGGGTCAAAATTTCAAAAAATTTAACCTCTACGGTCTCTACCAAATTACTCAGCCAATTTTTGGTCTAAACGTTTGAAATTTTACATAAAGTGTATTCAGACATAAGGCAAGCTTTTTAATCGATTTTTGGCCGAAAATTTGGCTGCGAATGGGGTCAAAGTTCAAAAGATTTTACCTTTAAGGTCTCTAGCAAACTATTCAGCCAATTTTGTGTCTAAACATTTGAAATTTTTCATAAAAAGTATTCAGACATGCAGTAAGCTTTTTAATCAGTTGTTTTGACGAAGATTTGTCTGGCAAGAGGTCAAAGTTGAAAGAGTTAACTTTTGCAAACTCTACCAAATTCCTCCACCGATTTTGGGTCTAAACACTTGAAATTTTAGATGTAGGTTATCTGTACATGAGTCAAACTTTTTAATATATACATACATATGCACATAAAGTTATGAACAGTACATACTAAACTGCAAGTGTATATATATATATATATATATATATATATATTAGTCATCTAATGTTAAAATGAAAAAAAACTCAAACCAACATTTTTAAGCCATTTGTACTACAATTTATTTCATCCTGGAATAGGTCCTTTCAGGTGCTTCTCAATGGCTTACCACTCGTTTATTGAAAAAATGAGAATATTTATACTGTTTTGGAAATACCATTGGGGTAGGAGTGAATGTGGAAAAAGAGGTTTACTATTCCCATATTAAACACTTCCTTCCCATTCTCATTTTGCTTTTTAATTTCATTCTTGATTTGCATTGCATTGGGCTGTCTTAATCAAAATCTCCTACCAAAAACATTCTATCCTTCACAAATGGATCCTCCTACTAAAAACAAAGACATGCATATAAATTAAAGAGTTGTGTTTTAGCATTAACAGGTAGCTTCTTAAAAATGTGACTGCTTCTGGGTTTAATTAAATAATTATAAAATCTTTAGTTAGAGCATGGGTATATATATATATATATATATATATATATATATATATATATATATATATATATATATATATATGTAAAGCATGGGTATGCGTACATGTTATTTATATAGACAGCATAGTTAAATGTATGCATATGTTGGCCATTAGCGAAAACCATGGAAATGCAGACATTTGTAGTTTTGTTTTTATATTGAAGTTGTTGTCGGTCTATGGATACTGTCTTTTTAAAAAATTGATTTAATGACTTTTATAAGGTAGTGGCTCTAGTAGAATTGTTTATTTATTCATGTGGTGGACATAACAGGGATTTGAGCAAACGTATTTCACGTGTATGATGGCACTATGTTTCATATATTTCCTTTTTAGATTAAAAGAGTGATTGTCATAGTAATTTATGAATTTGTGGTTGTCTGTAAATATAATAAACAATAATAATGGTGTTCATCAGTGGAAACGATGAAGCCCCTCTGATCATCGTAGAGATGAGGGATGACATACACTGGGAGTTTTGTTTAAAGTGAAACTGGTTTGCTCAAAGCCAGCTACACTCTATTGTCCCAACCAGCCTGATCCAGTGGCAGGACAGGGTGGGATGCAGGAGGTTTTGGAAGTGTTCTCTGACATACAGTGCATGATATTCCTAAATAGTCACCTATCTCGTACTAACCAAACTCAATGTTGCTTAATTTGTGTCAACATGATTATGCCGTATATGTCTGCAAGTATAGTGCAGACAGTGATAATGTTATCCTGGGATCGGATTATTATATCTAAAGATGAAATAGAAGTGTATGAATATTCAATGGTAATTTTATTGAATGGCAGTAATTATTGGCATACTGGTGAAATTGAATTGAGTTTTCCAGTCATAAATTTATCATGAAGAGACCTTAAGATGTTGTTTTGTCATAAAATGTCAGATTAAAATACTACTACTATAACTTATGAATTAATTATAATAGTTATAAACGCTTATAGGTTCTGAAAGAACCGGTTAGACTTGCACCAAATATAATATAAAGACACTTTGAGATGTTGGATGTACTAAATGCAATAATACTAATTATGATACTTAAGGTTCTTACAATCCTCCATAGAAACCAAACTAAAGTGTGTGTTTTTAATAGATTTAAGAACGTAAAATAGGTTTTTATCGAATTAAATATGAAGTATTATTAATAGAGTATTTTATTTTTATGAGCATTTTGTATGTGAAAAAAGATGTTTAGTGCCAACCAATACTCTATACAGAAATGAACTTGTCGAAATGTAATGACGAATTATGTGATTCTATGCTCTGCAGTTGGTCATACTGCATTTATACAAAAGTTGATTGAAATGAAATACAATGGATAGAATAGTGGCAAATATACTTACATAAGCCATGGGTTTTAGTCTGGTAGAGCTCCACTCCACTAGTACGGTATACTCCTAGGGTGGAGAACATATTAGGGTCACTCTAAATGCTATGTGAATTGAGCAAAATGGATTAAAGGTTCAATCATTTTTTAATAGATCAAATTCCACTTTCAAAATAAGAAAAATTAACTTCAAACGAAAAATAATTTTCTACCATGTAAGTATAATATTGTTGATTTAGGCCGTGGCTCGTATATATATCTTAAAAGTTCATTATATATATATATATATATATATATATATATATATATATATAAATATATATATATATATATATATATATATATAGAATGGAACGATAAAATTATTGCCCCAAAGAAAACAACACTACAGCTTTATTTTAAAACTTTTATTGAAAAAAATCAATTCAGGTAACTTGATTATGTAGTAGAGCTGATATCTATTCAATGTAGCTACCTTCCACCTCAATACTGTCCAGAACTGAGAACATTCCTTTTCTACAAGTTTGGCAAATATTCAATGGATGGCAGCAAACAGGCTGGCTTTGGTGTTGTGGGAGGTCATGTTGGTGATGTACTCAACATATGACTAAATGATGTAGTCCAGTGGATTCAGGTCGAAGGAGGAGGGGGATAATGAGAGAAAGGTACAAAGTTGTAGCACTCCTTCTGAAGCCAAGTCTGGGTCTCTTTGGACTTGTGGGGTGGCGCCGAGTCCTGCTGCCACACCCAGCATCTACCAGCAGCTTTCTGATTGCATTAGGGGATCCCCACACTCTGCAACACATCCAGGTACACTTTGGTAAGGACTTTCAAGCCAACTTCAAAGATGTGAGGTGGCATGATGTGGCCCTCACTTGAAACCACACCAAAAACCATAGTCGTGACCGGAAACTTTGTTTTCATCACCTTGGGCATGTCCCTGTTATTTGTGGCAATCCAGCGATGCATTTAGAGGGTGCTGGCAATGGTCATCTTGTTATAACTTGCATCGGTAAAGAGCATGAGTTGTGCTACAGCGCATCTCCAATTTTGCTCGTTGAACATTGTGTCACTTTCAGACATGATAGAAGGTTCCTATCACTTTTAGGATTTGTACACAACTGGTCAACTAATAGGTGATCTGCAACAACAAAGGGAAACTACTTTTTATCAAACGGAAATGGAATGATGTCGTCTTTTCTAGGGCGATAATTTTATCATTTAACCATATATATATATATATATAGAGATAGATAGATAGAAAGATAGATAGATAAATAGAAACAAGGAGAGTTTTGAATTTTTTATGAATAATTAATGAAAAATTATATTTTAAAAATATCCATTTTTTTATTGGAAATTTTTTCATATGTAATAACAACCACTGATGAGGCGTGTTAAGCATATGACTGTTTCTACTTACGAACAAGAAAAAAGCCTGATTTGATACGGATGAAATAGTGTTTGAGAAATACAATGTTTTAAACAAAAAAATCGAAGTATCTTCTCTTATTACATATATCGGGGTCGTAATAGCAGACATATCTTGCAAATGAATAAAGAGTTGATCGTACATCATTGTGAAGAAAAAGACTCACTCTTTTCGCCAGGCAAGTAATATATCTGCACATGTACATTATGTACCATTGTCAGAGACTAACGTTTCCTTTTTCTAGATTAAAAGCTTGAGGGTCTGCACTATTTTGTCCATTGTTGGAAACTTGAGAAAAGTGATAGATTCATACCTGTTCCATATTAAATTTGTCTTTCAATCTGTATTTATGCATATTGCTCTAAAAAGTGACATCTCATTAATTTACTAAAATAAAATACTTTCATTTTCATGTTCTCTCATGTTTAAGTTTGAAATTACATTGCTTTTGATTTCTGAAGCTTAAGTTTGTAACAACCTTTTTATTGGTCATTCGCGTTTCAGATTAAATGGATGCATCTTAAGAATATCTGTAATATAAAATAAATTCATTCGATTCTTCATTTTTTTTTTTTTTACTTAAATAGCTTTTTAAATAGAAGACAGTACTTAAACCTGTTTCGATATAAACATATGGTTTTCTAAGTTATATAAAAAAGATGTTCATGAGATTAGGATGAAATAAAAATTTTGTCAAAATCAGCACTTAAATTAAAAAAGTTTTTAAATAAATCCAACAAAATGATGAATAGAAAAACAAAACAAATAATCCGAGTTCTTTGGGAAGTAATGAAAGGTATCTTTCAGAGCCATCTTCTAAAAAGTAGATATTTGAAATTACCTGAGTACATCGTAATATACAGAAGATTGGTGTAGGGCTTGGCAAAAGTTGAATAGAAGTAATAGCAAAGAATAAAATCAATGTTTTTTTATGACCATGTGATTCCCTTTCAAGTAATGCTATGAAATCATTAGTGTGTCTCTTATCGAATTTACGCTTCTTCTCTCTTCTTCATTATTTTTCTGATTTCTAGATAAATGGATTCCACCTATATTCTCATCTTTTTAGACGCTGCCTTACATCTCTATGGGAGTCATTTTTCTATTAGTAGCTCAGTCACGCTTCAGGATCCATTTTTTGATCTGTCACATTTAAGTTCGAAATAGCATTTTTGTCTGTCTGTCAAGCTTAAGCTTAAAACAACATTTTCATCAGTCTGCCAGACTTAAGTTTGAAATAGTATTTTCAGATTGACGGAAGCATCTTTATAAGATGTTCTGTCAGTTCATCTGTCATTTATGTCATTTAGATGTATTCAAGCATCTTTAAAAGAGGTTATATCTGTCCATTAGTCTGTTCATTAGTCTGTCATACTTAAGTTTAAATGGCATTTTAATAGCTAAACACGAGATTGAATTAACGCATCTTAAGAATATGTGTTTTTGTTTTTATTCATTTTCACTTATAAAAAAAACAAGGTCGACATAAAAACAAAAATCTATGAGCTTTCCGTCTGGAAAGTATCAAAGCAGATGTTATGAGTGAAATTAAATCTCTTCTTTATATTCTTAATGTTGTTACCACATTTTTACTGATCCATTCTTTAAGTCTTTACTATGTGTATAAAAACTCAATAAAAACAACAAGTTGTAGATTATACATTTAATGAGTAAGCAAGCACTGTAGGCAAATCTTTAGACATGTACCCCTTGGAAATTTTGTTAAGTTTATACAGGTACAGTAATCCATTCTACATTATTTCTAAATTTCAAAATATTACTGACAATATAGTTTCTACCAATATTGTGACTGCATTACAAAAGCAGCTGAAAATTACTAAAAAAAACCCTGTTAGACAGCATCTTTTCACTAATTCTGTAGGGCCTAACATTAGTGTTGCATCACTACTTTTATTATGCACATATGCATGTCACTACTCTAATATGATCAACATTATTACACCTGTTTCCTATTTCTCATTATTCATCGTGGATCAGATGTTACTTATAGGGGTCATTTTTTTTTCATTTCTTTGGAGATATCCATTATTTGTCCAAGCTTACTCTGACACAAGGCAATACAATATATAGCTATATTACTATGTTTTTCGTTTTTTTTTTACTCACCTCCAAACAAGACATATTGTCACTTGGACGTAAGGGGCTACTAACTGGACCATGCCTAAGGAAGATTAAGATGTTGGTTTACGTAGCATTTGAACTTCTGCATCTTAGAACAGTTTGGGAAGCAGTTAGAAGGAAGGAAATTCTAAAGTGTAGCCATTCTAGGGAAGAAGCTATTAAAGTATACAATTTTCTGACATTTAGGGACTTTAACAGTGAAGAGGTGTGATTTTGTTGCTAAGCAGGTTTGTTGGGGATATGTACGTCGAGGAGACACAAGTGCAATGAGTTCATCAGAACACATTCCATTATATATATATATATATATATACAATATAAGATTCATTTCCATCGAACATGATCAAAATTATTCACACGTTTCTTGCTTATTATTATCCAAAATCAGCTTTTTATTTTCAATGTTGCATTAGTCAGTTACATTTCCACTGAGACATCTGATATTCAGCCAAATCTAGTCTTTTTTTTTTTTTTTTTTTTAAAGGTGGTCACCACTTATCAAGGCCCGGGAGCCACTCGGGGATAAAGGTTATTGCGTGTACGGTACCTTAGTGTTGAGATTTGATAAAGTGTCTTACTTAAGGGGGCGGTTCATCAGGAATTTGTTTATGTTGGACTTGAAGACATCCAGGTTGTAGTCAGGTGGGGAAACAGGCAAACGGAACAGAGTTCTGCTACAAGGTCATTCAGTATATTACAATAAAAGTTTATCCAAGAAAATATCTAGTATAGAGAAATATATCTCAGAAAGAGAACCTTCTTTAAACATGAGCCTAAGCAGTGAGTGACGACGACGCTGTTAAGAAGTGTGAAGAATTAAGCTTTTTTTTAGAAATTGCTGTTGGCGCTAATGAATTGTCCATGTTCAATGCTCTTTTGATTACAGAAAAGTAAAAGAATGACATAAAAAAACATTTTTTTACGGGCTAGTGGGAGGCTGCAGGCAGGCATAACTAGGAAAGAGTCTTGAAGAATATTTTGTGGGCAGAAAAAATTTTGAAAATATATAAAAATCTAAAAAGAATGTTTCTATAGAATCGTCTATAGGGCAAAGCTAAGAGCTAATTATACCGAAAAGGGAGCGAAAGAAAAAACAAGCGAGATAAAAATGGCATACATACAAAATTTCAGATATGCCAAATCGTGGATTTGTGTACAAGTACACACACACACACACACACACACACACACACACACACACATCATGCTGGGCGGATTGAACAAGCTTTCTCTAAAGAAGGAAGTTTCATGGAACTATTAAATTCACAAGCGGTCCCTAGTCGCTTGCAATCATATATATTGGATTGTCTGTTAAAATTGAACAATAAAATAATATTTTAAATATTCTACATCACTTGTAGTTATCAATTTCAGTTAGAAAGTAGAAGATAAAACTATGGTGGACACTGCCCATGTGTGGGAATCTAATTTAAGCCACTAAGATGCATCGCGGGTGAAATATCTAAAAGACTTTTAAGTATTCAGAATCTTTAGCAGGAAACCAACATTCATTTTCTTTTATTGAATATTTCTCTTTTTTACTCCTCCGATTTATTTTCTATCTTTTATTCGTATATTTATTTATTAATCAATAATGTCACCGTAAATCAAATAAATTCTCTAACTTCTGCAATAAAAATGTTTAAATTTTTTTAAACCTGCCTCAGTTGTTGATAAGGCACAAACATAAATAAAAAAAATTAACACTGTCGATAAATATTTCTGTTCTTGAAGTTTGTACATCTTTTTATGCCTCTTCTTAACCATATACATAAACACACATACATATGTATATACACATATACGTACACACAATATATAGTGTGTGTGTATTTATATATTGTTTATATGTGTGTATATATATTATTTATAAGTTTGTATGTATGCATCTGAGGATAACGCCATGTGTAGAAGTTTCAACAAATAAACACATATGTACAATATGTAAATAACCTTTTGAAAGATAATAAAAAAATAGGTACTTCTCCGGATTAAAATGTATTTGTGCTTATATTTATTGAACAGCATTAACAACCCTTGCATTCCCGTCGTTCAAACTGATTATGTGTTTTTTATTCGTCTTTAAGAGACTCCTTACCAAAAATATTCGCTCTTCGACCATTCATAAATATCAATTTAATGTCTTGCAAGTTAAGTAAGAAACAAGAAAAGAAAACAAAAAAGTTACGACCATTTTCTCATGATTATCAGAAAAGCAAAAATAAGAAAATTATTTGTTTTATGGATTCGTATTTCTGTCTTGAATCAACGGATGTGTGCTTTCCCTGCCTTGAATAGGAATGGATCACTCGATAACACCCGGGATAAAAGCAGGGGGCATATTTTTTTTTTTTTTTTAGCATCCTAACACCAAAATGATACTATCCCCAAAACATATACCTCAAATGTAAATGTAATAACCCCTCACTCTTACATGTTTTGTTTAAAGGTCTCACTAAGACGTTTAACTCAGAATATAGTAATTTGTTTATAGCCTTTGTTGTATTAATTATTTAATTTTTAGTCACGTGCAAGCGACTCTATAAGTCACTCCGTCGGTCCGTCTGTCCGTAACACTTTTGTGCTTGGCCTTTTTGGTTAAAATCAAAGGTCTGTTGTTAATAGATGCTGTTCTTAGCTTTTTAAGTTTTTCTTGGCTTTTTGGCCAAGATCAAAGTGTAGTATAAAGGATTTAATATCTCAAAGTGTAGTATCTGTCGGAACAGATACTGCAAGCAAAGATCATATGTCGGGGTAGCCCCACATATCAGACCTTGGTCAATGTAGGAGCAACCCTTCATACCAATTGTCACTATCCAGCTCCTCTACTCCCCGGGGAGTTGGTTCCCATTTCCCCTTCACTCCTCACATTAAAAATCGGCCTTGTGCCTAATTTGCTCGGTGGGGGAGCAAATAAATACCCAGCTCCCCTACTCCTCGGGGAGTTGGTCCTCATTTCCCCTTCACTCCTCACATTAAAAATCGGCCTTGTGCCTAATTTGCTCTATGGGGGAGCAAATAAATACCCTTTTCTTGGCCTTTTGGCCAAGATCAAAGTGTAGTATCTGTTCTTACAACATGCTGTACTTATTGTGATATAAAGTGGGGGATCACTTTTCTATATTAATTTAATTTAAAATGATCACCCACTTTATAAACAATCAGTCTCAAAGCCATTCAAGTTATTCTCCAGATCATTTAAGTTGTTTTTGAAGGATTCCAGTTATTTTTTAAGCATTCAATTCATTCTTAAGGTCATTCAATTCATCCTTAAGTTCATTAAAGTCATTCTAAGTCATTTACTTTTTATTTATTTAAGTCATTTCCGCTCATTTTTCGATCATTTTAGTTTATCTTAAAGAATTTCATGTCAATCCTACATTCACGCATTCATTCATTACACGAGAGCACACGACTAATGGCTATCGGCCTTGTTATGTAATAGATTTATTCATTCATCATTGGAATTAATATATCATTTTTTGAATCATTTTATTTCAGTCAAAGTTCTCAAATATCAAGGGGTCCTTTCCTTGGGGCTAGCACCTGATCTCTATATGAGATACATATATATTCGCATATTCTATTCAATCTCCTTTATGTCTCAAATATTGAGTCAGTAAAAAAAGTTAAGAATATTAATTTTCCTATCCCCAATTAATCAGTTAAATATGTTATATCTTTGGATATTTCTATTGGACTTACTGCATTCCAGGACAAAAATTTATCTAGTCTGGTGGAGTATCCAGCTTAGTGCTATTACTCTAGGCAGCATTACTTGAATAAGATGTACCACACCTTGTATAAGTTACGAGGAGATCTTATTTGAGCCACGAATACTATGTATATGATTTGTAATATTTAGTCAGAGTTTACTTGTAGTGAAAATTATCCTCATACTAGGTTGTCCTGGCATCAAACTCCTGTAATACAGAGTGACCTTACGCAATCGTGAATGGTGACTAGTAGGCATTCATGGCCTCTCTGTTTCATTTTCATCCAGTCGAAGTTCTCAGATGTGTGTGTATATGTGTGCAAATAAGTGCATATGTTCTGTTTTAATTTGGTAAATCTATATATATATATATATAAGTTAACGTGTGTGTGTGTGTGTACATTTCCCCACGCAATAACTTTGTCAATTTTTAGTCTACAGACTCGAAATTTGATATACAGGGTACTGAGATTTGGGAAAATCGATGTGATTGGTTTTGGGGCAGAAATTTGGCGATTAAGGGGTCAAAGTTCAACAATTTGACCTTTGAGAACTCTACCAAACTCCTCCGACAATTTTGGGTCTACCCACTTGAAATTTTAGATATAGGTTCCTTGGACATGGATCTAACTTAATAACTTGATTTGAGCCCAAACAATAAATGTAAGGGGGTTATAATCGGGGTCAAAGTTAAAAAAAAAATTGACCTCTGCGGTCTCTTCCAAATTACTCAGACAATTTCTGGTCTAAATATTTGAAATTTTACATAAAGGGTATTCAGAGATAGGGCAAGCTTTTTCATCAATTTGGGTCGAAAATATTTAGTTACCAATATATAAATGTATGTATGTATGTCTGTTTGCATGTATGCCTTAAACTTTCAATAGAGGCGACGGATTTTACCAAGATCAGTATTGTTTTAGTTTGACCTTTCATACGACAAATATCGAAAAATTGGCTAAAAACATCTTCCCCTTCAACTAGGCACTTTTCTACGGGGGGGTGGGGGGGTCACTTTTTTCGCCGATATTTTTTAAAATTATCCTGTCCTTTAGATTGTCTAGCTTTGATTTTAAAAAATGTCACTTCCGGTTTGGCAGTGGTCGTAACAGCATAAACGTTAGGTTTTACCCTGTTCTTTTCCTCTTTTGCGGTACGGGTTCAAGCCTGCCTTCCTACTACCACTTTTTTTTTTTTTTTTTTTGCTCAACATACACATCCAAACACCCGGGCAACGCCGGGCTGAAATGCTAGTATTTATATATTTTTGGAAAATGATCATATACGCCATAATCACGTCAACACACTGGTTCTTGTTAGATCACCAAAGTTAAGCAACATTCAGGCAAATGGGTGACTATTTGGAAATATCAGGCGCTGTATGTAAAAGAAACTGCAAAAACCTAATGTTGTCATTTCCCCTTATGGGAATATAGAAGCAGTTGGGAACGGCTTGTGAATTTGATATTCCCATGAAACTTCATCCTTTGGAGGAAACTGGTTCAATCTGCCTAAGGTGAGTGCCACTTCTGTACAGTATGGATAGGAATATTTTGATAAATAATCCTTACAAATGAGACCAATAAAGATAAAAGGTTCAATTATAAAAAGAAAAAAGAAAAATAGTTTTAGAGAAATAATTAGCAAATTAAGGGCCGAATATTTGAAACAAAAATAATTGTCAAAGAAATTATAAGGAATAAAAAAACTATAGTCTTAAAGTATTAGGTGAAAAAAAGAAACTGATTTGAAAGAAAAAAGGTGAAACATTAAAGACAGGATTATAAACTCATTGCCTTCAGATTAGGACAGTTTTTTATAATCAAAGATGCTTAAAGAAGATTGGTAAGTAATTAAATTGTGATAAAAAAAAGTTCTATTGTTTCTCAATGAGATTTCAGCCACTTACAAAAAAGCAAAATTAGGGACATTCTTTTTTACCTATGAGTTTTCTTTTTAACTAATTTATGTTTGTCTTTATCTTCGGTAAGTGTCCATTCTGGTTCAGTAATTAATAATGATGGTAAAAGGTGAAAATGAAGAAGATAGGGGTGGATGTTAATAAGTTTTTAGAAGTGGTCAAGAAAAAGAAGACGGAGAAACTGACAGTCAGTTCGAAAAGATTCGGGAAGGTTAGAGGTTCGGATAGGTGGTTTGGTTGGCTCAGCATGGTTAAGCAGTAAAGGGTTTAAAAACAGAAGAAAACTGTTTGCCTTTGACTCTAGTGTGAGCCACAAGTTTTTATTCTGCTTTGGCTCAAGAGTCATCTAGCCTGTTTACAGGAATAGATTTAAGAAGCTGGGGATGAAGATGAAGAGAAACGGGGGTCGCAACCAAGAATAAGAACAACAAGAGAGAGGGGGTAGAGAGAGAGAGAGAGAAAGAGAGACAGACAGAGAGAGAAAGAGAGAAAGAGACGAGGGTAAGAAGACCAAGGAAGTAAAAACGAAAGAAAGTGTTGAGTTTGACCTTGTTTACAAAGAAGACAGTCCGTTCATTCAGATATAGCAGGTAACAAGAGGGAAAAGAGAAAATAAAAATCTATATGACGGAAGGACTGTGAACAAGGGTGGGTTTTTGGATCAATAGTGAATCATGAAGGACAAAGCAGACGGCCTGCTGGTCAGATAGCCTGCGGTGGACACTGGCCAAACTCCACACGCACATTAAATCAATGTTTGTATCACCTCCACTTTTGGCCAATGTGCAGGCTTGGAAATTAATAGCTACCAACTATTAGGTCAGTTTGCAAGGAGCATATAAAAATTGAGAACCTGAATATTCCTAATTCATAAGGCTAAGGATTTGAGGCCATATACAATGGTGTAAAAAATAGAATAAAAAAAAAGCTTTTAAACACAGTAGGAGAGAATCAATATATCTCCCTCAATATATATATATATATATAGTATGCCTATTTATATAAACATTATTGACTACATAGGTGCATACATCTTTCTGCTGCAATTCCTTTAGAGAAGCAAGGTTTTCAGGCCAACTTTTTCTGGACTTAAGACATTGCTTCTCTAAAAGACTTTCAGCAGAAAGGTGTACACACGCATATAGTCAAGAATGTTTGTATAAATAAACATACTACTATTATTATGCTCTGTTTGTTATGGAGTACTTCTTGATAAACATCAGAGTTTCACAGGATTTACCCCTAGAAAAATACAGCGACACAATCATTATATATATATATATATATATATATATATATATATATATATATATATATACTTTTTTCAAGTATTATAAAATAATTATTTTACAGTAAATCTTAGCATGATAAAAAAATTTTTCAAAACAATATTTACTAATATTTCATAATTTATTGGTTTTCTCCTGATGACGATAAGATGTATTTTTGGAAAACACATTGACTTTAGTATGAATTATTTTGGTTGTAATATTTGAACATAATTTAATTATATACAGCACTTTCGTTTGTTGGGTGTTTATGAGCTTCAAAAGTACTTGATAGAATTATATTTGTGTTAGTATAAGACATGTTTGAGATGCAGATATGTCATAAAAAAGAAAAAACTTTACTGCTTTATTTGCGTTCATGCTAAAATAAACGTTAATAGGCTCCAAATCTGTTCGTCAGAATTACACCAAATATGGTAGGCAGCACCCTTATCACGCCAAAGGTGCCATAGGAGAAGGTCAAAGTTATACTATTACTCCTTATTGATAATAATAAGAAATACTTATGAGGTAAAATGTATTAGGTACAATTCCACAAAATCTAGCAGAAATCATCTTTTATATAAGACGTGCGTAATAGGATGGTCAATTGTCTAATACAACTATTGCTACCGATATTACTAACATAATTTGACTGTTATTCTCAACTTGATTGCTGAACTTTCCAGATTTTTGGTGTGTACATTTTACTTTAGTTAGCAACCTAAATGTGAACAACAGTTCTGATGTAAATGAAAGAAATATCTCGTTTTAGAAACATCATCAAATATTATTACTATTAGTACTACTAGTATTAATAATAAATAAGCAATTATGTGTTTTTAAAAGTATTCGCAAAAATCCACCATATAAAGTTCTAACAAATTTCAGTAGGAGCTACAAAAAAAAAAAAAAAAAAAAAAAAAAAAAAAAAAAAAGAAGCTATTCATATAGCATTATCCAGGGGGCAAATTCTTTGACTCCAACCGATCATATGGATGGTAGTTCATCACTAAACCATCTGAAGTCTTGTTGCGTTGATAACATATAGCAGCAGTTTGTTCTCTCTCCTCTTTTTGTTTTGTTATTTTTGTTTTAATAAGACTCTTTTTAATAAGAGTGGTTACAAAAATTATTATTGATAACACCAACGGCATTAGGTTAAACCGGCTTCCCCCAAAATAGGAAGTTTCTAGGAAATTCATAAACGATCCCTAGTCGCAGCCCGATTATAGGAGATGACAACATCATGTTTTTGCAGTTCATGTAGGGAGGGGTCGACGTCCTCCTACATAAAGTACCTGGCATTTTCAAATGGTTATTTATTTAATACTGGCCAAGCTCAACATTGCTTGACTTCGGTGATCTAATGAAAACCGCTGTGTCAACGTGATTATGCCCTATATGTTAATGATGGAAGCTGACAACTATTTGAGATTCAATAATGTTTTTGTTTATTCCTACTCTATACAATAGGCACACATTATAACATTTGGGTCTTCTCCCAACGTATCCCCATATGGGAATAGAGCAGTTGTCCCAAACACACTGACCCTTCTTCATAGTTCAATAACAAGAGAAAGATTTTATAAGCTTACTAGACTACCCGTGACCCATTGGGTCAGTATGTTATATTAACTATGGAATCAATGTATGAGCGTGACACTTGTGGCGTAAAAAAAAATAGTTTTTTTGTGACATAACACAAAAATTTCTATGAAAGTATATTAAAATGAAAAAAGAATATAGATAGATTTCTATGAATCGTTCTGTTTATAATTGTTTATTTTCGAAAAAAAAAAACCAACAACAAATTTACAGTGATTGAATTATAAGTGGTTTGCCATACTTATAGGTAAATGTGCACTCAACAGATATCAAATTTAGATATATCTTTTTTAAATGAAATTGTTAGTTGAAAGTACAGAATAGTTAAAACACTCTCCCCATGTTAAGAATAAATAGAAAATGAAAATAAAATGTAACTTTTTCATTTATTTTAAACAAACATTCATGACCCATTGGGTCAAATATTTAATTTATATGTTAATAATAAGGTCAATAAAACTATTAAGACAATGCAGAAATGAACGATGTAAAAAAAAATCAGAAAGTATTAATAATTTTTTATTTGGATAATTTAAACGCAAAAAAAAACAAAACAAAAAAAACAATTAGGTCGCTAAAACCGTACACAGTAAAACAATACGTTTTATTGTCGAGTTGATTATTTATTGACGCTGTTATGGGAAAATGAATGATGTAAAAACAAAACAAAAAAGCAGAAAGTATTAACAATTGTTTATTTGGATAATTTAATCGTGAAAAAAATAAACAATTGGGACACTGAAAACGTACACATTAAAACAATATATTGCATTATCGATTATTTACGCTGTTATGGGTTTACGTTTATATACGCATGCGCAATCGGAAGTCGTAAACCGGATGTTGGGTTACAACACCCATTACAAGGTCATTTGAGTTTTATAATTATATAGATTTATCATGTGTCATTGGAGACTTCCTGTCTGAACTAAACTCCCTGAATATTTAGCTCTTATTCTAATCATTCATAGCGGAATTTTCCACTTTTCTACTTCATCTTACCTGATGTGGAAAAAAAATCCGTTTTTAACACTATTTTCAGACATACGCTAAATCTTTAGACCAGCCAATTAGCTAGTCTTCTTTAAAAATGGGTAAATAAATTGCAAATTAATTCCCTTCAGGCAAACCATATGGCCACATTTTATTCCTTTTGCTGTTGATTTTTACTCAGACATTTTCTGACTGTTACATATATCATACATAGACCCCCATCTCTATCCACTCTCATTCTTAACAATACGAGTTCTAAAAGAACCCCTATTGTCTCCTCTCAATTTTTCATTGTCAACTGATGACGTGTGATTGTGATCGGACTCTTTCTCCACAGGAGGAATTTGGGGGAATAAATGCCGATTTATTCAAAAAGGGGGCAATTAGCAGTGACTGAGTGCAGCACAATGGCCTTCCCTTTTTAAATCATGGAACGTAATCACATGAAAATTGGGATTATTCATTTTTTGATCAAAGTAAAATAAAATATAAACATAAGCTTTAAGAAAAAAATACATAAAAGAACAGATGCAGAAATGAAAATATGTAGAAGGCTGCATAAACAGAATGGGAATCGATGCAAGATATTATATATATTCATATTAAAAACCCTTTTTTCTATTTATTTAAAGAGAAAATACAACTTTGTTATATATGGTTTGTGAACTGCATTCATTTGAAAAAGATCAACCTAATTTGCATATCCTTTTAAATATTCATTTTAATTAATTTCCTATTAGTTTTTCAGTTTTCTTATGGGATGATCATCTTTAGTTAACTCTTACGTGTAATTGTATTCATGCGGATATTCTACATGATGATACTTGTATAATATTTGCATAAAAAGATTATAGTAAACACAAACCTCTTTCTCTATATATTTATGTATGCAGATATATATTTGTTTAAAAATTTTGCCTACCAAATTCCTCTGCCAGTTTTTGGTCTAAATATATGAAACTTAATATATAGAATATAATAGAAGTGAAGAACCAAATTTTGATTATTCAGTTGTAACAAAGGCAGTAATTTCATTGGATAATCATCCATGTTGTTTACTATTTGAAACTAAATAATGAACACTTGATAAAATTTGTGACAAAAAGAATTTTCTAATTGGATTTAGTATGCAATTGATTAAATCGATTTAAAAAACTAAAGGAAACTGAAAATGACAATAATTCACTGGCTAGGTAGAATCAAATATCGATTTGTCAGCTACAATGATCTTTAAAGAAAGTATTAGTAACAGATTTCCAGCAACTGACTTTATGTATTTTAAGTAGTTTTACACTATGTTACTTCATTATTAATTTATAGCATAAAATAAGAATAAAATTAAAATTATATCAAGGTCCCACTCCAAATCACTTGCATGATTCAATTACGATCCTCCAGTTCATAATTACCGACTTTGGAATTAACCTACAGTGTCAAAATTATAGAATTTTCAGACACAACAAATGTTAAGATTATAGGAAAATTGCAAAACTAGCATGTTTAATATTAAGCTGAGGAAGACAGGTCAGTTCGCTATGTAACTTTGATGTAAATTAATGGAATGAGGTGACATTCTCTCGTGTAAATGGCCAATTAACATTAAACTAACATGGTGAATTGAAACGATTTCGCAATTCCTTTAAAAAGTAAACAGAAACGTTTTTGTAGTTGGTATTAAATTCAACGTTTAATTCTTTATAAAAAATTAAAGTAAAAAAACGTGAAGAAAGTGAGACATGTGCATGTTAGTATTATGTTTTTTACTAAACAGTTCATTTCTTGTAAGTAAAAAAAAATACTCGAGCTGAGATCGAAACCAAAACCTAAAGACAGTGAGTCAAGTACGATAACCATTAGGCCAGCTTGCCACGTTTTTAAAAGTATTTTCAAACCTACTTATTCTTAACTGTCATGTCAATGATTTGCACATGCGCAGTTGTGAAACAGTTGGCAAACAGACAAAAATCTAATGACCACTCACCCAAGTACCAACTTTTTAATTTGGACCTCTTAGAAGTCCTTTTTTCCGGATGAAAACCGATTAAAATATTTTCCACATGTCTGAATATCCTATATACCAAATTTCAAGTCGGTAGATCAAAAATTTGTTGAGTATATAGGTTGAGAGTTGTTTTCATATACACACATTCTCACTTTTATAGATATATAGACTAGCAGGGGGGGGGCTTTGCCCAGATGTAAAATACGCTTAAATTATCATATTTTAATTTGTCCAGATTTCATATATATTATTATAGAGTCGTAATTTCCAAAGTAAAAAAAAAAGTATTTAGGTGCCATCAACTAGAATCGAAACCGAAACTGTAGCATTCAAAGTTGGTGACGTTATCACTGGACCAACGTGACACGCATATAAAGTGATTAAAAATTAAACATAAACTAAGATGAATGTACAAAGTGTTTAACGATTTTTCCAATTTTGACCCATTTTTGACTCCTTAAAAACAATTTCAACCGGCTAAAGACACATGAGAGAACGGCCCATAAAAATCCAATCATTTGAAGCCCCTAGAGTTGCTCTATGACTTAGTTTCAAAGGAGATAGACAGACCAACAGACAGACGGACCGACAAACAGACAGATATATAGCCGTTTATTAGATTCTTATTTCATGTATATACATAAAATTTTATGTATCTATTTTCAGTAGTTACTTCAACAGTACAACTGGATTTGATGAAAAAGAATTTCAAAAACTACCTGGCAAATATACCCGGTGAACAAAGTACAAAAGATATTCAAACAATTGCACTCGGAGAAACGGTTAGAATCTAAAAAAGATCTCTGGGTTGGAATGTATGAGATAGTGAGTGAATGTGAAAGATGTCCCATCCTCAACTCGAACAAAATAATAAGAAAATTGAATATATATATGTGTGTGTGTGTGTGTGTGTGTGTGTGTGTTTTATTTTTTATTACCGTTTTATCTGTTTGGTTACATATGTTTCGGATGTTGATATATAGTCATCCACATACAGTGCTGTTTCGCTGTATCACAGCACATCAATGCGGCTAGACAGGCAACTACCCCAAGCTAAGATCAAAACCCGACCGCCCGTACAACAGTCAAGGCTTATGCATACATACATATGCATATACACACTATACTCAGCATTGAACACAGCACTTCAAGCCCATTGCCATTTCCATATATTTTGTGTGTCTTTGTATGTAATCAAAATGTATGTATGTCTATATGTGTATGTGTGTTTGTAATTACATTCAAGCACACACTGATAAATGCACAGTGAGCATGTATACATATCAGTTTATTTAGATGACCTGGAAAAATTTTCAGTAATTGAGGAAATCAAAATATAACAATATAACTATATATATATATATATATATATATATAATATATATATATATATATATATATATATATATATATAATTGAATACAGGTATATTTTGTAAGTACAAATCTATAAAAATACAAAAGAAAAAAAGGATATCTAGTTATTTCCTATACATACAGTGACAGAAACTGATATGTATCCATCTACATTTTACCATGCTACACACACACACACACACACATATATTAAGAAAAAGATGATTGAATTCTAAAAAGAAAAACCTGAATAAAAGTGAAAAATGCTTTCAATAGGACAGAGATTAAAGAAATGGAAATGTTGTTTCATTTATTGAGGTACGATTAATCCTAATAATTTAGTGGCCAGACATAATCTGTAAAAAGGTGTTGCTGCATTATTGAGAGCAGTGAGGAGGGTGGGGTAAGGGAAAAGAATTCTTCCTAATCTGTCTCTTCTTAATAATGTATAAGTGCAGGGAATACAACGTTCATTAGGAGAGAAATAAGAAATGAAAAAGCAGGAAGTGAGGAAGAAATGAAAAAGAAAGTGAAGAAAATGTGAAGAAAAGTGAAAAAGAATAAATGAAAAGATGAAAGAATAAGGGAAACATTAAAAATGGTTAAGAACATCAATGATTAAGAAGAGGAAACAACTTGTGTGTTTGCGTATATGTGTGCGTGTGTATATGCGCACACGTGCTCATATGTGTGCATGCATGCGTGTGTGTAAAAAGAATAAATATGTTTCATGTATCAGTAGACCATAATTTGATTGAGTTATTTCTTGAATTATGATTTGAAATTTTCACTATATCATGTTCAGTCGATTAATATTGAATTAAATGACATATTGCAAAGAAAAACAAATGTGTTATATCAAATATATGTGTAGTAATTTTAAAAAATATATATGGCAATCAAGCTACACATAATTTTCCGTGTTTCATATTTGTGAGGATATATATATATATATATATATATATATATATATATATCCCTATAATACTAGGTTTGCTAGTCAACCAATCAGATTCTTAGTTATTCACACATATTATGGTAGTCAATAAAGGGGTGTGTGTGAATAATCAGTAAAAACAAAACAACAATAAAACACAAAGCAACATCGATTCCATGCAATAGCCTTACGAATACTCAAGAAGATCAAGCACTGTCGAAGTAAATACTTCAAATATTTACATAAAATGTTATATCGATGCATAAAAATAATTAATATATATATATATATATATATATATATATATATATATAAGAGACATCTAAGTCTAAATTTGGATATATAGTGTTGGAAGCATACGAGGACTTTAAACTATGTAAATGTGAATTGTATTGTTTAAAGAACTTTAGAAGAGCGACTGCCAGTTCCCATACACTATTGACTATATACTCTATCCTCGAACTGCATCAGCTCTAACATTAATATTGCGTATTCTCTCATGTGCATAGAATAAGCAATGCAACTATATATATATATATATATATATATATATATATATATATATATATATATATATATATATTATGTATACTGGCAGGCCGCCCGGCATTGCCCGGTCGTAAAATATGCTTAAATATGATATTCTGATTAATGCAGACTTCGTTTTTAATATTATATTATATTGGACCCAATATATAGTAATCATTTAAAAAAGTAAAAAAAAAAAAATTATTTGTGTGCCACCACCGAGAATCAAAACCGAAACATTTAGCTTACGATTTACTTTTTCCTTTGACGTTAATGCCTGACCTATGAAGATATGTTTACTGCAAGGCTAAAAATTCAAACATAAATTAATAGTTATTACGTTACACATGTATATTCGTAATGCTGTCGTTCGATTTTCCCCTGGCAAATTCATTTTTTTTAATTTTCACACTTTTGCATCGATTTTCTCCTGCTAAAACCCAAATATAAAGTTTCACATGGGTTCACATACCCTATATATTAAGTTTCATGTCTATAGATCAAAAACTGACAGAGGAGTTTGGTAAGATAATTTTTTAAACAAATATCTATATGCATACATAACTATATATAGAAAGAGGTTTGTGTTTACTATAACTTTATTACACAAGTATAAATCATGTAGAATATCTGCATGAATATAATTACACGTAATAGTTAACTAAAGATGATAATCCCATAAGAAAATCGAAAAAACTAATAGAGAATTAATTAAAATGAATGTTTAAAAGATTATGCAAATTAGGTTGATCTTTTGCAAATGAATGCAATTCCACAACCAATATATAACAAAGTTGTACTTTTATTTTAAAATAAATAGAAAAGAGGCTTGCCTTTTTCTGTTGTTCCTGGCCTTCGGGCCGAGATCAAAGTGTAGTATCTATTCCGGCAGATACTGCAAGCAAAGACCATATGTGGGGGCAACCCCACATATAAGACCTTGGTCAATGTAGGGGCAACCCTTCATACCAATTGTCACTATCCAGCTCCCCTACTCCCCGGGGAGTTGGTCCCCATTTCCCCTTTACCCCTCACATTAAAAATCGGCCTTGTGCCTAATTTGCTCGGTGGGGGAGCAAATAAATACCATCTATTCCGGCAGATACTGCAAGCAAAGACCATATGTGGGGGCAATGTAGGGGAAACCCTTCATACCAATTGTCACTATCCAGCTCCCCTACTTCCCGGGGAGTTGATCCCCATTTCCCCTTCATTCCTCACATTAAAAATCGGCCTAACCCTTCATACCAATTGTCACTATCCAGCTCCCTTACTCCCGGGGAATTGGTCCCCATTTCCCCTTCACTCCTCACATTAAAAATCGGCCTTGTGCCTAATTTGCTCGGTAGGGGAGCAAATAAATACAAGCTCCCCTACTCCCCGGGGAGTTGGTCCCCATTTCCCCTTCACTCCTCACATTAAAAATCGGCCTTGTGCCTAATTTGCTCGGTGGGGGAGCAAATAAATACCTTGCCTTTTTCCTGTAGTTCTTAGCCTTCGGTCTGGGATCAAAGTGTAGTATCATTTCTGCAGATGCTGCACTTAAGATAATTTGTACCAGTCAATGGAGAGGAAACCCTCTATACTGGGACAATTATTATTTTTGGTAACCAGAGTGCCCCCTTTTTGCCTACTTTTAGGGGAGCTGGTTTTTACCCCACATTAAAAACGGCCTTGTGCTTAATTTGCTTTGGTGGGGAAGCAAATAAACACATTAAAATAAATAGAAAAAAGAGTTTTTAATATTTTTATATGAATATCAATACACAACCCTCCCCCTAATGTATAGGAGTATAAATATATCCTGATTTGAGGCACTTGCTTGTCTAGCTGCACTGAAAAGCTGTGATACAGCGACATAATCTGTAGATGACTATATGCTCTCCTTGCTCTGGGGTAGGATATCTTGTAAAGATATTGTCAATTTCCACTAGCTAAAAGGCATTGCCCCTTGAGTAAAAGCAATTGCAGCTCTCCAGCAATTCACAATGTTTACGTTGAATTTACAGTAAGATTTCATTCACATTGTGCCGGTGCTATGCGATAATATTTATAGCAAAGGAAAATTCCAAACTAGTATGAGTTTTTCTCTGCTCCCCCTAGTATTGTTTCTAATTCTTTTGGACTTCTCTTTGCCACTGGATTTAAATAATGTCATTGTGGTTAACATTTGCGCAACCCTTGCTTCACTCTCAACCTCCTGTAAAGGCACCCTTACATGGCGTATCCATTGTCTCTTGAAACAAGGTGACATTTAATATATTCAGACAAAACACGTTCTACACTTAAATAGCCAAACATTTCAACTAAGGAGAACGTGTACTAGATAATATCAAAATGTATCTTAATAGGCATCCAATTCTCGTCCACATATGCATGCAAATAAAAAGAATAAGAATGAGCATTAAAACTACACACACAAATAAGGTTCGAACCCAAATGTGGTGTTTTTAATATGTATAAGTTTTTTTACAGATTTCGTTTTGACAAAGAATAAATCTTAGTTAAAAAAAATCATTTATACTTAGCAGTAATAAAAACATTAAAAAAAAAAAAACGTGCATTCGTTGAAGAAAAATTCTCTTTGATGTTTGAAAGTACAATTTCACGCAGAGCCGACATACACGTTAAGGCAAAGAAACGTTACCAAAGCACATTTGAGAAGAGTGTTTTACAAAGTTGAAAATGTTCAGTTCTTTATAAAATTTTAATATTCAATCATTTTTTATTATTATTATAAAGATATGTGTTTGCTAAAAAGGCCGGTCGAAATATTCAAACTGTACATTAGCATCTATAATTTACATCCCTTTATTGTTTTTGTTTTCCATAATCTGTATTTAATTTATCAAGTATCAAAGAATTCAACATTTTTAACCGAGAACCACACTGCCGAAAGTGGAATGGTGTAACGTTTACAGATGTAGAGCTCTATCGGAGCTGCTACATCACCTTCACTAATACTCTTGGGAAAGGTATGAATTCGTATCTTGTCCCTGAATATCAAATAAAATGAAAGACTAAACAATGAAAGCTTAATTGTGCAACTAGTCTCGGAGAGGCAAATTAACATCATCTCTGTTTATTCTGGAATGGTTTCAAGTCATTCTGCACTTCTTGCTACTAGACTCTCCTTAGTGCCGGTTCTAGAGAAGTGCGATTGGGTATTTAGCAATCTGAAACTTTTAAGTAGATATAAATCCACGGACTGAATGCGGTGTTTTGGTGAAAGAATCTAGCTAAGAGTGATAAAAAGTTTATCGTTAAAAAGAATGATAGATATGCGACCCTTAACTCCCAAAATCAAACAGAGCGTAAAACATAAGTTAAATGGAATTTGTAACTATTTTTATTTAACAAAACAAATTGGTTATTTAACAACCTTTCTTCACTATAGGTTCCTACGACAGAAATCTTGATATGGGGTATCCACTGTCTCTCGAGACTGATAGGAGACTAATATATAAAGTACAATTAGTGCTTCTGCAAACATGAATAATACTTTATTTTATATATAGAGAAGAGATAATTGCTCTGCATCATAAGTTGAATCAATAGATGTTTTTGTTATCAATAATGTTTTATTACTAGTTCTACTACATCTTCTTATTGTGACTTGTTTTTATTTTATCACAGCTCCTCTAGGTCAAATCCCTCTTTTGATATAAGTATTATTTTTACTTTTACTCTGCTTTATTTTATTAGTTCCTCTCATAAAACTGTGGCCGAATAATACACTCGCTGCAATCAATAATAGTTTATTACGACTATTAGTCCATCCTTTTATTGTGGCTTTTTATCACAATAAACTTGCTGGATTAATAAAGCATTACAACAAAATACAAAAAGATATAAGAATAGTTATGATAAACCTATGCATAAATATAAATGTAGATAATAAGGCTGTTGCTACTTTAAGTTGATAGGTAGTAAAGACAAGGGTGAGAAAATCCAACAATCTGATTGGTTAAACAATACAATGTTTTAGGAGAGAGGGTTATTTTGAAATAGTCAGCAATTAACTGAAACAGTAGGTGAATTGACATGGTAACTTAGCTAGTCTCATTCCTATGATATTTCTGATCCCATTTCTGTCTAGATAAGATGATATAATAATAAATATTCTTAGAAATGTATAAACCGACCGGTGATAATTTTGTGGAAATACATAAAATAATGTTTTTAAATATTCTATGTCATACGTATTCATCCCAATCTATCTTTCAGCGAAAAAAAAAAGAGAAAAAACGAAAACTTCGATTCAGACATAGATAGCCTGAAAAAAATATGACGGCGAAAACAGGAAAAATATTATCCAACAATTATTTGGAGATAAATGTGGTAGAATTGTTACTCATCTGGAATATAGAATTGGCAGGTCGTTCAAATCTTATTAGATAAAATATTAATACTAGCTGTGGTAAAATAGCAATTCATCTTTAATAACTAATTCAAAATAGGAATTTATATATATATATATATATATATATATATATATAATACAACAACAATAATGATAATAATTTTTGTTTTAAATGCTAATTTCTTTTATTCTAACATCTGCATATTAATTATCAACATTAAAGTTTTGGAATAAAGAAAAACAGAAAATATAGATTGAAATTCTATTGGATCAAAACTAAATTCACATATTAGTCCCATAAAAAAAACACGCTTTGCCCCTGCTTTTCTGATGAATCTTTTAAAATAGATATTTAGTCTCTGTATGTTTATAACCTCACAGTGTAGTGTCTTAGGAGATTATGATGCAACCTACAACCTGACCGGAGATTGTTGATTTCTGTTTAATAAATAAATAGGTGTTTTAGTCATCAATTCATCCATTGATCTCAAGCCAGCTTCCAGCTGGGTTAGCACCTAAAGGGTCCAGACAAAACCACTTAGATGATCAAACAACATTACTTTCACAAAAGGAACAAAATAAAAAGCTTTTGAGGAAAACGAAACAAAACATTTCGGTTTTTCCTTAGTCATTTTTTTATTTATTACAAACGCAAGATTTTAATTTCTCTTTTCAAAGAGACATCTTCTGCAGTTAAATTTCTTCCTGATTTTATTCTTTTCAAACATTTTTTTAAAAATATATTTCAGTTCAGTTTTGTTTGTCCGTTTAAGAGCATAGCAACCCTATTTGGGTTATTTAATGCTGAAACACCGTATATATAGTGAATGATTCGGTTTTATTTAGTGATCAGTGATAAGCTATTGAGAAAAGACAATTGCGAAAAGAAATTTATGCTTTTTTTAATTTTTTTTCCTAATAATTCTATAGTTGTGAGAATTAAGGGCTTGTTTAGACAGAAGAGACAGTAGAAAAAGGACGAGGGAAGAAGAAGAAGAAGAAGAAGAAGAAGAAGGAAAAGAGGGAGAGGAAAGAAAAAGAATTATGGCAGAAGAAGGATAAAGAAAAGAAGAATGAAGAAAAAGAAGAATTATGGCAGAGGAGAGATAAGGGAAAGAAGGATGAGGAAAGAAGGATATGAAGGATCAGGAAAGAAGAAGAAAAAGGATAAAGGAAGAGGACAAAGAAAAAGGATGAGCGAAATAAGAAAAGGGATGAGGGAAGGAGAAGAAGAAAAGGGATAAGGAAAGGAGAAAGATGAGGAACGAAGCAGAAAGAGTGGGATGAGGAAAGAAAAAGAAGGATGAAGAAGAAGAAGAAGAAGAAGAAAGGAAAAGGTAACAGGAGCAGAAAGAGGAGAAAAAGAAAGATGATAAAGAGAGTAAAACAGAGAGTGGAAAAGTGATTTTTATCAATAAATATCTATACTGAAAAAACTAAACGCCACAAAAAAAACATTTTTATTATTTTCCTTTTGCTGATAACAGTATAACATGAGAGAAGAAGGATGAGGAACGAAAATGAAAAAGGAGGAGAAAGAAGAAGGATGAGGAAAGAAAAGGAAGGAGGAGGGAAAAAGGATGAGGAAAAAGAAGAAAAAATATGAGGAAGGAAGAAGTAACAGGAGGAGAAAAATAAAAACAAAAAAGATGAAGAAAGTACACTAGAGAGTGAAAAAGTGACGTTCACCAATAAATATCTATACTGATCCCGGATAAAAAAAATTGAATGGCACAAAAATGTCAACATTTTTATAATTTCTCTTTCGCTGATTAAGATACAACATTAGCACCAAAAACATATGATTAACATATTTGGGTTGGAGAACTCTCTTCTTATAATAATAATAGTACCGAAGTGAATTTCTAAAATAATCCTCCAGTTTAAGAAAAGACTAGCGAATGTACGGTCGCCAGTAGCTCAAGGCTGAGCACTTGTCAGCAAGAACAACACAAATAGAAATCTGATCCAATAATCAACCAAATTTGGCTTTTAAACTTTGGCTATTCATATCTACAAAATGCCTCTTCACCCGTTCTCCTCCGGCTTTTGTCCTAGAAAACCTTTAGGCTTCAACTGGCTATTTCCTTGAAGATTACAATAAGATACAATTTTTAAATTTAGCCTTAGTCAATAGAGCTGTGTTAAAGACTAAGAAATACGAAACCGTGATTGGTCGAAGTATTTTTGTAAACGTCATGAACCATCACCATAAATAATCAAAGCTTTTTTTTAATTCCTTAATTATTTTCAATCTTTTCATAATATTCTTCGTCATTAAACTGCTATCCACTTCATTAATCCTTATCCTCGGGTATTTCTATTTGTAAAAAAAAAAAAATGTAAAAATAGTCAGTTAATTTAAAGCAGTTGGTGAGATGCAAGATTGAAAATAAATAAATAAATAAAATAACGGTTGATGTCAACGATAAATCAATGGTAAACGGTTGTTGAAATTACGCAAAATCATTTGCAAATGTTATTGTAAAAGATGGAGAGTGCTGGAAATATGAGGAAACCCGTTGTCGCTCAAAATCCAGGGAAACACCACTGGTTATTGTCAGAGAATAATCACTGATAATGGCTTGTGTAAAAAGTCCTAGTGATCATGGTGATGATGATGATAAATAATAATAACAATAATAAACAACTGCAATAAATCTGCCTGTTTGTGTGATTAACTGTTGGTTTCTTTTTTGTAAGAAAGTTGCTTTCAATAAAATTCAAAGAGACAAATGATTTCTTTTGGAATCTCTCTTCTTGTTTTTGCCAACAAGTAATTCATTATCATCCTAATCATAAAAATACATTACACTTAGAACACGTAGGTGGCCCTCTCCACTCCTATCCACTAATCCTGGGTGGGGCATGGGGCATTTCTTTTTGCTTTCCTCAATTTCAATTTGAAAAACTGGCAACATGGTTGACTGTAAACTTGCTTCATTCTCCCTTTTGTAAAAGGTAAAAATTGTTTGGGAAAGTTTCGAATAAGCAACCGCAAACACAAATAGATGTATTCTGTTTTATGTATTGTGCTTGTACATTTGGCAAGCTTTTCAATTATTTCTACCTTCTTTGGCTTCGTTTTATTTTTATATTTTAAAATTCTTCCTTTTCTTTTCTTCATTATACATTTGACCCTTCGACTATTCTCTCCTCCCTTTTTGCTTTCTTCTACGTATCTGACCTACTCTCACTGCTTCTCAGTAAACAGAATCCCACCCTTTTGTTCTAGGTAGCTTTTTCTTGTCTCCCTTTGATAGCGAGACCCTCCTCTGCAACTCTGACAATACATAATTGTAAAGTCTTTTGCATTGCAAAAGACCCTCTTACTCGACGGGGTGTGCCGGGGCTCGAAGCTTTTATACATCTACAAACTAGATAACACTTGTTTGCAGAAATGAGACACGCGAACTTATAAAAACGTCCAACGTTCATTGTTTCTCTCTTTATCCTTCGTGTTAACAAACTCTTCATCTTTTATTGTCATTAAAGAAATTTGTTGAAGCTTCCCTTTTGAAGCCGGGTCATGATCACTTTTACAATAGTTAAACGCCTGATAAAAAAAGAATAAAACTAACTTAACGAAACAACTTCAAAAGTAAGAGTGAAGAAAAAAGTTAAACAATAATAAAAGAAGAAAATAAAATAAAATTAGAACGTTTCGTTTTTTTTTTCGTTTTTTTTTTTGTAATCGTTTTAAATTTTTCTTTTCTTTTTAAGTTTTCCGAGACGGTATACTCACTAAAGTAGAATTGTGAAATTGAACCATATAAAGGGAGATAATCTAACATTTACTAAAAGATCTTGTTTCGGATTTTTTGTTCGATTTGAAACTGCTTTAATTTAGATTATTTGGACTATTTTGACTGCTATTCTCATCATAATTATAAATAATATATTACAAAATCAGTAAGAATATTCCAATACGGGTAACAGCAAAAAGAATCAAATAATTCTTATGTCCAGAATTCTTATTTTAATTTTTTATCAAAATTCATTAAATGATTTGGATTCTAGAAAAACATCTAAAATGTGGAGCTTAATCTTAAAGGATCTTCAGAAGAAATTGAAATTCAAGAAATTTTGTTTAATTGGTTTTTAATAACTAAGGATCACATTCAATACAAACCAGAAATATTTTAATTCTAAATTGATTTGCCCCAGTGTATAAAACTAAAGTAAATATAACCGACATTACTCAGCCTTACACCGAGTAACTATCTTCAAAATTCATAATGATCAGTTAATTAGTTTCAGAGTTTATCTCATAAAAGATATATATTTAATAATTTTATAGATAGTTAGCAAGAAATGCAAATCTATGAATAACTTTTATGTAGGTAAAAGATTATTACAAATATAATACATCTTATCAAAAGGAGTGATTGAATGCATTTGTAAGGTAAGTGAATTTGATTATAACGATGGCGTTCCCACACAGTTACTATTGCAAATAAATACAATAACATAATTAACTCTTAAAGTTAAAAAAAACATTGAACATGATGGAATGTGCTTTGATGAACTCATTGTACATATCCCCGACAACCTCGCTTGGCAACAAAATCCCACCCCTACACTGTTGCGGTCCCTTAATGTCAAAAAATTTTCTAATAAAATAGCTTCTTCCCTAGAACAGCTAGACTTTGGAATTCTCTATCTGCTTCCCAAACTGTTAAGATATGCCGAAGTTGCAAACATAAACCAACTTCTTAATCTTTCTTAGGCGTGGTCCCAATTAGTAGTCTCTTATGTCTAAGTGGCAATATGCCTTATTTGGGATGAAGGTGAGTGGACCCCCCCCCCAAAAAAAAAAACAAAACAAAACAAAAAACAAACAACTTTTAATAAATCTCAAAGTTCACACTTCCAAAGACTTCAATGCAATAAGGAATACACTGCTATGGGAAAAATCAAGTTCAAATAGAACGCATGTGATTTAATGTTGTGCTGCTTATAGATAAATTCGAAACTTCTAAGTATCCTATTAGATTCCTCATGAAAAGTTACATCGGATTCACAACAGTGAATTCTATTTTGTGCAGCCATATTTATTTCTATAGAGAACAAACATATATATCAACCCGGCTTTGTCAGGCCTCGTACTATTCATAACTTTATGTGCAAATGTATAAATATTAAAAAGTTTGACTCATGTCCAGGTAACATACATCTAAAATTTCAAGTGTTTAGACCCAAAATTGGCAGAGGAGTTTGGTGGAGTCTGCAGAGGTCAACTCTTTCTACTTTGACATCTTGGCAGCCAAAATTTCGGCCAAAATCTTGCTGCACGCCTGAATACTCTTTATGTAAAATTTCAAATGTTTAGACCCAAAATTAGCTGAATAGTTTGCTAGAGACCGCAAAGATAAAATCTTTTGAACTTTAACCCCTTGGCAGCCAAATTTTCGGCCAAAAACCGATTAAAAAGCTTGCCCTGAGTCTGAATATACTTTACATAAAATTTCAAAGATTTAGACCAAAAATTGGCTGAGTAATTTGGTAGAGACTCCAGAGGTCAATTTAAAAAAAAACTTTTACCCCAATTTTGACCCTTAACATTTATTGTTTTGGGCCCAAACTAGATTAAAAATTTGAGCTATGTCCAAGTCACCTACATATAAAATTTTAAATGTATAGACCCAAAATTGGCAGAGGAGTTTGGTAGAGTTTTCAAAGGTCAAATCGTTGAACTGTGACTGCTCAACAGCCAAATTTCTGGCCGAAAACCAATTAAAAAGATTTTTCCAAATCTCAAACCCTTTATGTGAAATGTCGAGTTTGTCGACTGAAAATATATATATATTGGCAGCAAGTCATTATTCAAGTACACTTGATTGAACACGACAGTTATTCTTTTTCCCGATTTTTCTGGATATCTTTTCTATTCGTCGAGTGGTCTTTTTTATTTTAGTCAGCGTGTTGTACAAAATGGCGCCGAAAAGTTGTTGTTCAGCCATATTCTACTCAAGCACTTTCTATCGGTGCATCCGATTATCATCAGGAGCGGTATACACACATACACACACACACACACACACACACACATATATATATATACACATAAAAGGAAAAGTAATATGATTGATGGAAAAATTATTTACTTAGTCTTCAAGAATTCAACATCAACAATCAGTTAGTGTACGATTGTTTCCGAGATGAAAAACTATTTTTTTTTTTTTTTATTATTATTTGAATGAAGTCCCACCATTAGCACCGGAATTAGATACTGGATATAAAATTAAATACGAGTATAAGATTAACACTGAAGTAAGGATATCAAAAGATTATACGGCCAATCAAGATTAAAGTCTAAAAAGAGCTAAATATAATCTACTTAGAGAAATACTTATGAGAACTAAATAAGCAAGTACATACACTATTTAAACAAACGATTACATTTTCATGGACTGTTTATATTTTAAGTGGCATACAAAGTGAAAAACAAGATGACAAAGTGCCGATTAAAGATTATTTATTAGATATTTAAAGATTTAAATTATAAATAAAACAAAAAGTATATAAGAGTACAATAAATTAAGTGCCTATAATAATAATAATAATAATAATAATAATAATAATAATAATAATAATACAATACAACCCTGAGATACGGTGGCCCTAGTATACGATTTTTTCAGGTTATGATGTAGAATATGATGTTTTCCGGAGCCTGGTTACGGTATTTCCCCCGCCCTACGGTGTTATTTATAATCTTATTTGATTATATACATATGTATTATATACTTTACTGTATTTTGTTACTAATTTTTATTGCCGCATCTGGGGGCTCTACTGTAATGAGAAGATATAATGCTGATAATAAACTTAATTATGGTAGAATAACGCAAATAAGCTACATAGCCTATTTGCGTTATTCTATCATAATTAAGTTTATTATCAGCATTATATATTCTCATTATTTTATATATATATATATATATATATATATATATATATATTCTCATTATTATTATTATTATTATTATTATTATTATTATTATTATTATTAAGTAAGTATCTAAATTCATGTCTATTGAAAGGTTAATTTCTGGTGACCATGAATAACTTATATATATATATATTTTAATGAATAATAGTATTTTTTATAATACCTACAGACACTACTGTTTCATGCTTACGCAATCATTAATGCAGGAAGTGATAATTACTGCTGGTCGGGAGATTCGAACTTAGTCAACAAAGTCAACTATGTCTTTGCAGGCTAGTGTGATTTTTCTGGGTCACCAAGAATTAACCTTTAAATGGAAATGCATTTAGATACGTGTAAGTGGGCTATCATAATTAATGGCTCTGAAAATATTATACAAACAGGAAGTTTGGAATGATGCATGTCTGCTAATTGACTACTTTTCTATCAATTCACTAAATAAGGTTCAACTTCAATCTCTTAGAGTATATATATATATATATATATATATATATATATATATATATATATATATATAGAGAGAGAGAGAGAGAGAGAGAGAGAGAGAGAGAGAGAGAGAGGAGAGAGAGATATGCTAACTGCTATATGTTTTTGCAAAGAAAAGATGCTGATAATTAAAAAAAAAATTATTTAATGGAAACGAGTGGCAAAATGGCTTTTCAATAAACAACATTGTCCTTTTGACACTTGATAAGCTTTTATACACCATATTGACAACAACGTTTCTAATGAATTTTCTGATTAGAAGTTAAAAAAGAAACCGACCAATGAAACGACAAGAAAAAAAAACATCTAAAAACCAAATGAAAGGAAAACTAAATGGAACATAAAAATAGGCTTAATATGGTTAAGCCATTTTTTTTTAATGATTAATAGGTGTGCAAGTATGTTTTTTTCTCGTTGTTTTAGGATTTTCTTTGTTTTCTTACAATAATTATTTTGTTTCACAAGTTTTTTTTGTTATTTATTTTTATTTTTCTGTTCCAATTTTTATTTATTTTTTATTTTCTCTTGCTTTGTCTGTTGTTTTAGCTTAATTTGTAAAGTCTGAAGCTGTTTGTTGACATTAGTAATAGGTCACCCAGTGATGGGACCATGATATCTCAGAAGAGTCATCAGTGTTTTAACTAATTAAATAAGGAGGAAGGCTACATGATGAGGTGATGGGATGGAGGAAAGGAGAAAGTGGAAGGAGGTGAGGACAGGGAGTAAATTAAGAGGAAAGCAAAAAAAAAAAACAAAAAAAAAAAACAGAAAAAAAAGAGGTGCAAAAGTCAGGGAAGAAATATCTTCTTAAAGAATTGAGTAGTGGAGGCAAACGTTTCTACCAGTTTCTAGTGGTTTGTATCGATTAAGCCACCGACGACGACGCCGCCGCCGAGCAAAGCTTTAGAAATCGGCAAACGCCAACGTTATTTCTTTTTTCCTTTGGAAAATGACCATCAAACACGTTGCTCTTGTTAGCGGCAATTAACAATTCGTTTTTCTACAGACTTAATTTAGACTAATTAACTCAGGCCTTGAGAAAATAAGGGAGGATCTCTCTATATGCAAGAGTGCACGTGGAGGGGGGCATTCACAGTGTATGCATTATGCGTGTATGTACGTATTTATATGACTATGAATGAAGTCCTCTTATTTTCTATTCATATATCTAAAATAACAAAATGTATGCACATTTTTATACACATTAATACAAACGCACATACATGTTTATAAATCCAACGATAGTGTTATAACATTCTTTTCTTATTCAGTGTACATAGTATTAGGCAAAATTTCCATGAAGAGAACTTCTTTGCAAGGGCTTCCTGTCTGCGAAAGATATTACCATGGAACTGTTTCCAACAGTGAAGAATAATGTTAAATGTTTATATTTAAGTTAGTTATATAAAAGGCAAATTCTTTATATCCAGCTAAAACTTAGAAAATACACAACAAACGCCTATAAAGTTGCTATTTTTTATTGGCGTAATGCATAATACCTCAAATTAAAACTACAAAAGGATTCATTATTTGGGGTGGGGTCAAATGGCCATTTATATCATTTAATGTTATCAGGACATATACATCTGTTAATGTTATCATGTAAACGAAAGTAAGTCTGATTACATTTTACAGTTATATCCATGATGCCGATTCGAGTGGTCTATGTATGTATATGTCCAGTAAGACGAAGGAAATATACGTTATGTTACACTCTTGCTTCAGCTAATGACAGGTAACTCGGCTAGTTAACAAAGAGTTCCAAAAAGATTGTAGCGAGTGTGATAATTTTCTCAAGGCAAAAAAGAAAGTGCATCGTAAACAGATCTGCAAGACGTAAACTAAAATGGCACAACAGACATACGAAGACACACTCACCCGAAGAGAGAATAAATTAGTGTCGTTTATAATTAAAAAGACAATATGAACTCTTCTGCTGAATTGGAAAGGAAACAGTCCCTTGAAAAGGTGACCAATGACCGAGAGAATTTCACAAGATGGAGGAGGGAGGAAACATAATTGAAAAATGTTTCCGGGTGAGACGGGTGGGTACCCAAAACACCAACATCAATGGTAAGTGATGTTATACCAAATCTACAGCTCCTGCTGATGGCTTAGCGGGGCCAGCCAACCTTGACGCTAAAGGATATTGCTTTAATATGAGACGGACACTGGCATTCACATCAATAAAACGAATGCAGAAGAGAGAGGTCGAACACCATCAAATTTAAACTTAATGTATCATGTGTTCACACAACGTTAGTCACGAACAAAGCGTATTCCTGAGATCGGTACCTGGCACCGGAGACCTGACACTTCTCTGACTTTTAGAGCATAAAAAGAGTTAACCACCCTGTGTGCCCTATTGCACCGGATGTACTGGACATACAATGAGTAATAACTATCGTAGCTTATAAAGCAAAGAGATTTGGCTATTGTGAATAATATATAAGTAAAAGTCTGTTGAAATATATTGGCCTTATCAGAGCAAATCTCAAACAATTGATCTAGAATGATGAAGAAATGACGGATGCACTGGAAATTAATTGTAACAAACGTTCATGATGAACTTCAGAAATATGATATTTTAAAATGTAAAAACAAATCTGTTTTTGTTTTACTTACTGAAAGATATACACACAAATTTTAATATGCCGCATTAGTTTCAAAATCAATTCTATAAATATCTCTATAAAGCCACCATCGTCCAGGCATGCAGTATTGTTACCAGATCTGAACTGGTGCAGTCACCACTAGTTTCTCATTCTTAGACAGGGTCCAAAAATGTGTCTCCAATCTAATGGGTCCCGCACTATCAACCAAGCTCCAACCCCTATCCCATCACCGCAACGTTGCATCCCTGAGCTTGATTTATAAGTACTTTAATAGAATGATCTCTGATGAACTCATTGCACTTGTACCCCATCCCTCAACATAATACCTCGACAAACCAATTGAGCAACAAAATCCCAGCCCTTGACTGTAGAGATCTAAATCCGGAAAGCCTTTTGCTCTAACAGTTTCTTCTTTCGGACTGGTAGACTTTGGAATTCCATCCCTGTTTCCTTCTTCCTTGACTGTACTGACATGCAGCAGTTTAAATGTAATGTAAACCGACATCTTTCTCATCTTCTTACATAGCCCCTGTAAACATGGTCCAAAGTAGTAGTCCCTTATGTTCAGGTGACACTATGCCTTGTTTGGAGTGAACAAGAGTAAGAAAGGCTGTCTGGTTAATGTCTTTGATTAGCCCATTAACGCTCATGGTCCTTTTTAAGGACGACACATAAAATGTTTATTATTTACTGAACAGTTATTTATTTCAGAAATATTTTTAATTAACACTAAATATCTATGTGTAGATTAAATATAGGTAGAATTAATTTCATAACAATTTCATCTAATATTTTGAAGCAAAAATAAACATAATTATCAAACCAATTAACTAAAAAAAAAATTGTGCGTTAATGGGATAACACATTGAAACGATTTATGAAAAATTATTTAGGGAACACCATATAAAGTAATTTTGCAAAATTTAATTGAACAATTCCATAGAATGTTATAGAATAACTTTATGAAATCTTATGAAATAATTTTATAGAATCGGATAGCATAACTTTTATGGAATATCATAGAACAATTTTACAGAATTTGTTTAACCGATTTTATGAAATTTTATAAAAGGATCTTATGGAATCTTTAGAACAATTCAAAGAAGTATATTTCAACAGTTTTAATATAAAAACTTTTCAGAAGAATAAAAACAGAAATTTTTATTTGTGTAAAATGTGAAAGGACTAATAAGCACTAACAGAATTTTTGGAGATTTCCTTCGATTTTGATCTTTTGTTTATGAAAAATATGGAGATGATTCAAAGCGAAATCGAAAGTTCTCGGTTTTAAAATAATTTAGTTGATTTTACTATAAAAATGATATTTAAAAAAATAAAGTAATCGGTAGCAAAAGATTGTCCATTTTGTTAAATTAAATTTGTTTAAACGAGAAGATTATACATATATAATACCGTCAATATTCGATTAGATATCGATACCGGCGATTCTAGTGGGAATATGAAATCCGGCCAGTAAAATGAAAAATACCACATGTACCTCCGTCAGTAATCTAATGGGGAAAACATTGGATAATAGTACTCATAAGATTAAGAGTAAAATGGTGAAAGCATGAAAATATAAACACAAAGATAAACTATATAAAATATAGAAATAAATAAGTAAATTAAGTAAATCTAAATATATGCACACACACACATATATATATATATATGCCAAGAATAAAGTGTTTGACAAAATGTACTTCATGTGTCTGGCAGACTGGCTTTTTTTCCATTCTTGTATGTTCATATATAACAATGGACATGGTGTCTGGGTAGACTAGTTTGGCAATGCTTAAACTATAACTGAAGTTTAATTAATTCATATAAAAAGAACACGATTTCCAATTTCTTGTAATGTTGTAAAAGTTCAATAAAAACAATATTTATTACTGTTTATAATTTCCATCTGAGTCAAAATTACCTGTTATCGATCCACTTTTGCATACAACATACAATGGAGAGACAAACTCAATAATATACATTTGTGATGGTATGTGTGAATATCAATTATAAACATTTACTTATTGGAACATTTAAAATTTATGGATTTCTTGCATTGTTTTGTGTTATAGCTTATAAACTCTTTGTGTTATTGAATGCCGAATTCATAAATTTGGTAAAAGTTTGTTTTTTTTTAATTTTGACTAGAGAGTCGTCACTTATAAAGGCACAGAAGCCACTCAAGAATAAAGGTTAATGAGTATCAGAAACAACCAGGTTATAGTCAGCTGGGAAGCAACTCTGCTGTATTATGTTCCACAGACGAGCACCTCTGAAAAAAAAAGAAGCTTTGCTCATGGAATTTTCTTTTATATCTAAGAACAAAAACGGAATAAGGGAAACTACTAATAGTAGTTGTGGCTAGGCAAGTGAATGTTTTAGTGGCGTAGACCATAGAGTGAAGCTAAGCTCAGTTAAGCACCTGTCAGGAAACTAACGATAGAGCAGAGATAGGTTTGCAATATAGTGAGAAACAGATAGCATGGAAGTAAAAAGAATCAGTTTTGTAAGTTCTTAATATCTTCAAATATTTTTAGATTGATTTGTTGCACGGATGTACATTTTGTAAGTAGTTTACGCACAATAGATTCTATTTAACCCATACGTGAGACTCTGACAGGTACTAATCACTCTGAATTAGAGTAAACCTGGCCATGATGACAATTAAGGGACGACTTCACAATCAACCAAGCTTCCAAATTAGAGCCTCACAATCGGATATTATATAAAATCTTAGAAGATTGCTTAAAATCTAGATACTTCTTGTTACTTGTTTTTTGGTTGTTTTATTTTATGGTATATTAAATCTTTTGGAGTTATGTAATGTCGAATCAAGTAATTTTGGAAAAAAGCTGTTATGCTTCAAGTTCTTTATATCCTCAAATATTTGTTTGGTTTGATTGTTTTAGTCTGTTTTATGGTATTTCAATTCTTTTGGGGGTTATTTAATGTCGAATCCAGTAACGGTGGAAAAAGTTTTTATGCTTCAAGTTCTTTATATCTTCAAATATTTATTCATTTGTGTTTGGTTTATTTTGTAGAACAAATATTGTTTTGGGCTTTGTAGAAGATTATTGACTTTTTCATAGAGAAAGGAAAAAACAATAACATTAATGATCAGGAATCCAGTATTTTCAAACAGCATGATCTGGTAGCATCAGATGTCCTAACTGATATTACCACTCCGGGCCAAAGTGAACTTGGTAGTAATGGTAACGCAGAGGAAGGCTACATTCCCCAAGACCCCTAAATGGAAACTCACCACTGTTTTTTTAAGCTCATACACAGAACCTTGTTACTTGAGCCAAGATCTTTTAACAAAATGATATTCTACAGCCCATGTTTTATCAGAATCTTAATTATGCTAGTAGCTGAAAAGAACATGTTTAGTCTGACACTGTATCTGACCTAATTCAAATGCATGTTTTCTCAAGCATAAACAGAACAATAAAACACATATTTTCCAATTAACTTGGTTTCAGAATGATATTTTTTCATTTTAAAATCACAAGCATATATTTACTTCTTACAAAAATATATTTATATTGATTATTTTGTTTATGCACAATTACTTACTCTACAACTAAAACTTGATAACTTTCATAAATTTTAATTGAAAAATATAAGCATGAAATGCATTCCTTCATTTCTAAATCGAAAAGCAGCACCAATTGTCTGTGAGATTCCGTGATCTTTGAAGCACAGAATACATTGCGACTTTAGGCATTGAAAAAATCATTAATCACTGATTTGATTTATAAATAAACATGTTATCTCCCCTTCCACTCTATGAGGAACTCTTTCTCTCTTTTCCTACCGCTCTCTGTACCATATATCCATTGATATTTGTATCTTCCTCAGTATGTTCAGGATTTGTTGATTTATTTATGCATGCCTCTTAATATGTATTTTCATGTGCACACTTGAATCTATTTCAGTCTGTTTATATGTGTATATTCCAATCAATTTATATCTATCCCAGTCTTTTAGGATTTATCTAGCAATTTTAATCATATATATATATATATATATATATATATATATATATATATATATATATATTATTTACTATAATAATTATTAAATACCTAGACACTAGTGTTTCATCCTTTCAGAAATCATCAGTGCAGGGTGTCATGATTAACACCGGTCGAGATATATATATATTTCTTCATTTTTATTTGCTGTTTAATTTTTAGTTTTTCGTTTATATGTGTATATGTACTGTGTGAATGTGTGTATGTGCTTACTTATATGTGTATATATTTAAAACTGACGTGGCACCTTCTCATTGGCTATAACTCCTTCTCCAACTCCTTCTTCCTTTTCCTTTCCCCGTGTATGCTCATCACTTTCATTACACTGATTAAGCCTGAAGGATCGGTCGAAAATTATGTACTTGTAAAAAATTAAAAAATTTTTTTTCATAATATTATTCCTGCACGTCACCAATTGAAAACGAATAAAAAAAGTTATAAGCTTTTATACTTTTCGTATTCTTTTTTATACATTTCCATTTATATATATATATATATATTAAATCCCCGAAACAGTGTTTCATGGTAAACAACTGATGATCTCTTGAAAAATTAAAAAAAATTGGTATTATAGTAAATTCGAGAGAGTTGATGCAGTGATTGCAGGTGATTAAATGACTTACTGACTGTTTTTTTTTTTTTTTTTTTTTTTTTTAACGAATGATAAAAAGTAATTTTTTGTGTAGTTTCAAATGTTAAAAAAACTTCAAAGACTATATATATATATATATATATATATATATATATACTGACAGGGAGACCTGACATTTCCCGGAATTAAATGATAGTCAGTGAATATTCTTATTGTCATTGAAACCGGTGAAATCACTCATTTTTAAATCAAATTAAGTGATTACCTGCTTTAGTTGGGGACCCATCACAGTGCACTGGTAGGAATCTTCACATGCCTTTCCGCAATAACATAGTCCAAACTATATTGTAGTCTACATTGCACTGTTGATTTTATAAAATTATTTTATGTATAACGACGAGAAATAAAGTTTAAAGTGCAAAAGTCAAATATCATGGTTCAATTGTGCTAACTGGAGACATTTATTTCGAACACGCCCCTGTCATATCAAAGCATTAACTTTTTTTTTGTATTTTTCTTGTTTTCATGGCAGATATTCGATTCTCTTATATTCAATAAAATAAATTCCATGACAAAGAAATAACTGAGATATGAACAGTTGGGTGGGGGCGTTGTACGTGCAGATAAAATAACTCTTCACGGTAATCACCTTTGTTTAGTGGGAGGGAGAGAAACTAGAGTGAAGATAAAATGCAATTGCACCGCCTCCCCCCCCCCAGCATACAGAAATGTCCTGCAGACGTCAGTTTTAATAGCACATACAAGTGCTCCCACTAAATCGGGTTCAATGAGACCCGTGATTTCAGTTCAGAAAACGTAACCAAAAATGTTCATGGCTGATGCCTACAGCGATTGACTTTAACGTCTTGCTACAAATTCATTCACAATTATAGATTAGACAACAGCTTATATGAAGGTAGGCATGTGTATATGTTTATATACTTGTATGTATCAGATTTACTTAAAAACTAATTTACCGATCATTATGAATTCTTGAAGGCATCATTTGCTATGCATAAGGGATCATAATGTGAGCTATATTTAATTTGATTTATTTTTATGTAAAAATTCAGATTAGGTATTAGACATAAATTAATCAATATTACCCAAATTTCAGTTTCTGACTATTTTTACTTTAGAGTGAAGAATATGATCACACAGCCTCTCATTTGAAGTATCAAATATTTCAGATTTCTATTAAATCAGATCCATAGTCATTAGACACCAATTAAGAAAGAGTCTCTTAGTTTAAAGTTCTTGTTAAAACTTCTTAAGCTTAAACCTAAAATTTTGGACGTGTTCTAGAATCAAAATCATATTGTTGATTTCTATCAAAATTAAAATCAGAATTTAAGACCTAAGGTTTAGTATCATTATATCTTGAATGTTAGTTTCATAATAGAACATCAAAATGACGCAAAACTGTTCTATTCGAAGAATTGATTTTTCCTGTCTTAACTGTCATATCTACAGACCTAACATACCTGCCACTAACCGTAAAATAAATTATACCACTATATATGTATTTTCTTTGTTTGTACACATTTCATCACTCTACTAGTCACCGAGAGAAATATATTCTTTACAGAACATTATTGCATTATACTAAACGGAAACCATTAATTGTTTTATCAGAAAGTTCAACATATCAATAAGGAGTATATATATATATATATATATATATATATATATATATATATATAGGAGCTAATGCACTTACTGATCCGTGCTATTTTTTAAATCATATATCCAAATTTAATTAAAGTTTTATGATATGTTTTTTTATTCAATTGTAAGGTTAAAGTACAGAATAGGTACAAAACACCCTCCCCTCCCCATGTTAAGAATGGTTTTTTAAATAATAACGTTATTATTTCAGCACGGTTTAATAAGTGCATGAGTACATATATATATATATATATATATATATATATATAGTCATCCACAAATACCTGTTTCCTTGTTTACAACTCATCAGTGTGGCTAAAAAGGAGTAAAGAAGACAATGACAAAAGAAGATAAAGAGAGTAAGATGAAAATTGGGGTCAAAAGAGAAACAAGAGAAGAAAAATGTACAATGTACCAACGGTGACCCAATGGTTTATAGATCGTCTGAAAAGCAACTGATAACAGTTGATGATCATTGCTTAGTGTTTACTTGATGTTTTCTTGTGTTATAAAGACGGCATTGCTATTTTGGAGACAACCATAAAGTCAAAATCCAGGGATAAAATGAATGATGCTTATTTTTAAACCCTGTAACCTTTGACCCTCTCATGTTAAATTTGGCACTTCCTCTTTCTGTTTCCAAACTTGTCAGCCCTGTGAGTTTTAGCTTATGTTCGTTTCAAATGGGATTTCAAAAGGCTTGAAAGTTCCATTATAAAGAGTTTTAATTTGACCTCTAGACTTTAACCTTTGACTTTGAGTGGGTCAGGTTTTTGAAGGTTAGGCTCGCTTTCTTCTGAAATCTGTCTAATCAATCAATACAATAAAGATGGTGTCCTCAATTGAAAATCACTGATCAATACGTTTCTAGCCTCCTACAATGTTTTCAGGTGAAGGAAATACAAATTGATTTGTTTAATGAATAAATGTTGCCTTTTCGTTGTTCATGGTTTCATGAAGAATTAACAAAACCCAAAGATTTTACTAAGAATTCTAAATAAAATTACGTATCAAATTTATTTGATGATACTTTTTAAAGATGAGATATCGATTTAGTTTACATTATGTGTTTTGGACTGATTTCTTCATCATAACGTTTCAATTGTTGTACTCTCTGGCCTTCTTCAGGTGCCTCTTATCATATTTCGTAACTTTTTGCAAATTTTTCATTGAACTGGTTATTTAATTCAATGAGAACAATCTACCAGAGTGGATTAAAATAATAGTTCAATTAGAAATTCTAAAAACGTTACTATGAAATAAGCAACTGAAGAAGGCAAGACATGCCGTAAAGCAACAGAAACGTTGTGAAAACGGCAGCAACAAAAATGAGAAAAACAGTTGGAAAGACATGACTAACATAAATTGTTAAATTTAAATAGAATTTAAAAAATTTATTAAAGGTGATTTTTCTTGCCATTTGAAATAGTTTCGTTTCGAGGTTAGAAAAAAGCACCACTTACAATAAGTGAAATTTAAATACATATATTACGCATTTCCAGCAGCTGTGAATGCTCTATTCTTTTATTGAGAGCACACATACACATATACATTTTTACACCTATATATATACACTAATGTAACACATATATTTATATATATATATATATATATATATATATATATACATATATACATATGCCCCATCACACATAAATATATATACGTGTTTTTGTGTATATGCGCGTATTTATGATAAGTTGAAACGTAGTAAGATTCGTAGTGATGATAGGAGATGAGGGCTGTGGGTGATTGGAAATGATAGATGGGTGGGGATTGTAAGATCTATCTATTTCTAGTCTTCCCTCTGTTTGTCCTTATTCTCCAACAGATAGGTATCCTTTTCGGTAATCTGGAGATCAATACCTTTCGCTGCTGCTGTTACTGCTTGTGGAGATGATGGTGCGTGGACGGTGAAGGGGAGATGAGGAATGAAGGTTTAGGTGAGGATAGAAGTGGTATGTTTGATTCAGCTGGCCTGTCTCAGTTTACAAGTATCCCATCTCAAAAACGGTTCATCTTTTTCACAGTCTTTGTCTTTATTTTTCTAGAATTGGCCTATATATATGTGTGTGTGTGTGTGTGTGTGTGTGTGTGTGTGTATGAATTAAATTTAAAGATGAAGGTAAGAGTTAGATAAAACTTTAGTCTATCATCTGATCAGTAAAAACGAAAATGAGAAGAGAGTACTAAAAACCTCTTTCGGCTATGGCATTTCGAAACTAAATGCTTCTCATCAGAAGATAAGGAAATCCGAGATTATACAAATATTAGAATATACAAATAAAAACAACTTTGATAACATTTAAATTAAAAAAGGGGACAGATGAACTCCTACTATCTTAATATGTTTGCTTTATTAATGATAATCTGTGAAGGTTCATATATTATATGCATATATCTCTCTTTCTCTCACTCTATATGTATGTATGTATGTAAAAATTAAATAAAAGTATATATATGGATATACATACACACACACACACACATATATATATATATATATATATATATATATATATATATATATGGTTGTATAGATTAGTTTCCTAGATGTAAACTCAATGAAACCCCTGCGATTACTAAAGAGTGCCTAATGAAGGACACAGCTGCTATATAGTCTATTTATAATACAATCATTACTGGTTAAATATGTGCACACATGTTTCAGTGGAATCCCAATTCAAAGAGACCACTTAATCAGACAAAAAAGGGCGCTATTGAAATGAGAATCAAGATTACATTCGTTTTTTTTTTTAAATATATGTTCCGGTATGATTTATGCTCTGAAAGAAAGTGAGGTGTATACTTTGTGAATGTGAGCAGTAGGGGTTTTGGAGGAAGGTGTGGTAAAGAAAGAGAGTAGCATGGGGGTTGAAGGGGGAGTGGGGGGAGTACGATCCCATGTGGTCAAGCTGTTGCAGCAGGAAAGTATTGGTATTATTTTAACTTGGTGGTTGTTTATTGGCCTAAGTTTTCGCTTTGATCTGAAGTAATATTATACCCTAATCGCTATATATATATATATATATATATATATATATATATATATATATATATATATATATAATATTTAATAATTCTTATAGAAATATATATATGATATTTAATATTTAATAATTATTATAGAAAATAATTATATATTATTATTATTATTATTATTATTATTATTATTTGTTAAATATATTCATTATGTTAGTACATGTAATAAATGCTGTTTTGCTAATGTTAGGATGTATTTTTTATTAGTATTGCTTCTAGTAGTTTTAATCTGTGTGCAATTATTTTGGTACTCTATTTTAGTATAGGTGGTTCATATTTTTCTTATTTGGCAAATTTTAAATTTTTATTATGAACAATAATGTGGCATTGAATGGCGCTGTTTTCGCAAAAGTCATATATGAGACCTCTAGAGAGTTTTTTTTTTGTTGTATGACCGATAGACACCCACATACGTATATACAAGAAACAAAGCTATCAAATTCAGAACAAACCGAAACTGAAACAACAAATCTGGAATAAGATAGAGCTGTATCAATCATAAATGAGTGATACCAGTAAAGGAAACTTTTGATAATTGGTAATACTGTGAAACTGCAGTTTTCACTTTATATTTACATGAGATTATTGATTTAAACAAAGAAATGCTCAAAGCTTGTATGTATAAATAAAATTAAATTAAACTCATGCATGGTGAGATTTTGAATATGTTCATTTTATTATACAAAGACTTTCGCAGAAACCAGAGAATAAAATGATATGGACATGAGAGAGAAAAGAAAGGAAAGCCCCCCCCCCCCAAGAAGATAACAGTGGGAGCAACAGAAGTGGGGGTCATGGTATTTTTAAATGTAGGTGATATGGTGAAAAAAAAAAATCCAAAACAAAGGAGAAAGAGAGGAAAAAAGCAAAAACAGAGAGGAATTATTTGCTATACATTAGTTATGCGACGATTCCAATATTTCTAATACTATTACGAATTCTGTTCTAAATTCCCGATACTGATTCCGATTCTTTTAAATTTTTAAATATGGAGTTGAATTTTGTTGTTTTTTTTTAACGAAAAAATACACTTGTGGGGAGAGGTGATCTATCGATTGTAGCTTTACTGGTAGTTTAAAATCAATAAGTATTTACCATTTTATTATTAATACCAGCAATGGTGAATTAAGTTTTAAACAAAAAAAAACAAAAACGAACAAATAAAAACAAAAAAAAAGAATAGTTTTTAGCATCGGAAAATAGGCATCAATTTTTCCGATTCTGATACCCCCAAAAATTACGATTTTTTAAAATTCTGATTAATCGTCCCAACACTATCATGCTTGTATGCAGTGGGAGAGAGTAAAAAGTGCAAAGCAGTAAGCAAGCCTATTAGAGAAAACAAATATACATATCTCTCTCTCTCTCTCTCTCTCTCTCTGTGTTTACATATGTATATTTATAAGATATTTTTTTATAGAAAAGTCACCAATTATCAAGACCCAGAGGCCACTCGACGATAAAGGTTAATATGTGTAAGGTAGTTGGTGTGACAACAGCTCAGTGATAGTTTTTGGTGGGAATTAGGCAGAATTGTATATTTAAAGGGACGAGATGGCAAGAACTTGTTCACATTAGACTTGAAGACGACCATGTCGTAGTTAGTTGGGAAGCAGGTCAGTGGAACAGAGTTCTACAGGCGAGCAGCTCTAGGAAAGAAGCTTTGTTCATGGAATTTGCATTTAGATTTGGACACTTATAGAGAGTAGGGGAACTTGCTGGCAGTGATTGCAGCTTGACGAGTGCTTTTTGTAAAAATTTAGTGGGGGAGGGAATAGAATGAAGCTCAAATAAACAGTGAAAACGGTAAAGCATAGTAAAACTTGTGACATCTCTTCTGTGAGAAAGAGAGGTTTCAGGGAGGAGAAAAGGGCATTGCTCACCAAATTTCAAAGGCAGTTTTGAACTCTGTAAAGGCAGGATAGAGTACTCTGGGCAGTTCCTTCCCAGATGTGGCAACAGTACTACATTTTAGGGTGTATTTTTATTCTTAAACTAATTAAACGAGCATTATGATTTATGGAGTATATATTTTCACAATGCAGCGAATAACATGGGCATATTATTTTATGTAATAAACTTTTCATTTAGGGGATGTGCCCCCAAACTTACTCCATCTCATTAAAAAAAAAAAGGAACCTAATATATAGTAAGATACAAAATATTTAATAATGAAATAAATTCCTCTACGTCAAATTTTGAGTTATATTATGTAATAAAATTTTATTAGGTTGGTGCAAAAATAATATTTTTTACATGAAGTTGAACGTAAAAAAATGACATTATTTTTACACCAACCTAATAACCGGTGCATGTCAATTAAAATGTATATGCGGAGTAAACTCCTAAACTTAATCACTATGATTTATGAGATCCACGTTTTCGACAACACAAAGAGTAATGTAGGTACATACTTTTTTTTTGTAAACTTTACCATTTGGAGCGGAGGGTGGGTGGGTGGGGGGTGATCCTGAAACTGAAAATTAATGAAGGATCTGTTATACTAGCAATGTTGTAAAGGTATTGACCCTGGTTGGATTGAGACAACTTCTTCCCTGATCTGTGCTATATTACAAACTATGGTAGTCCGTGTATTGAAGCCCTGAGTAAAGTTATTTGAGAAGACTAACCAATCCCGATTCCATAGTTAAAGACTACAAACCTTGATGATTGATACCTAGGTTCTCAACTGTGTACCAATGCATTTTATCCCACCCAGACAAAGAATTTGAGGATTACATCTTGTATTAATTATCCATCTGAATGACAAGCTTAATGACTCAACCATTGCAGATCTTAGCACCAAGACAGACAAAAAAAAACAAAAACCTTCAACTATAAGTATTAACAAAGAATAGCAGTTGGAATTATGTTAGTCTGATGGCAACTCTAAATGAAGACAATGCTAACAACTGTCTAAGACGTTAATCACGTCCAAAATTTAGCCCTGCAAAAAAGAGGCACTTTGAACTGAAAGCCGATAATATATCTGTTGACACTCTCTTCATGAATGAAACAGAGCCCCTCAGATGAAAGGAAAATAGACCCATCCTGCTTCAAAAGGATAAGATGGCCTTCTGAGACTAAACAGATACTACATTTTGATTCTAGCTAAAACGGAGAAAAGGTAAAAATACCCACATGATAATATGTGATACATATTTACAAAATTTCAAGGTTATATATCTGTCTGTTGGCAGTTAACAGCATTTTGTAATGTTATCCAATAATATTTAATAACTCAAAAGGCTAACATAAAAATATAAGAGTATATTAGCATAAATGAACGATGTAATAGTTGGTAACTGGGTTGTAATGCATATGGGGAACGACTCAGCTATACTAGTATTCAGTTGTACTCTTCGAGACTAACATCATCATTATTAATATACTTCTCGCACTGCTTGAGTAGGTTATATTCATATCCGTTGAGGATAGATTCTCAACAGTCTGACAGAGTCTTGGCTATTTTGGTGTAGGGAATCACAACATATCTGTTGGGCTGAGGTATGGTTTTAAATAATCCTAGGAGGTTCACCCTCTCGAGTCGTTGACTCTCGTCTTTTGAGTGGAGAAAGTTTATTGCTTATTACTACTAGAGAATGCTAAAAAGGCAACCCAGGCAATTTTTTAAAAGCCAAAAAGCCAGAGTGCTTTTCCTTTAAGTACACTAGCATGACTTTCCCTACTTTCTGACATCTTCCTGTGGCGGGAAGGAGGTAAATACTTACTCCTCAGAATATTCATTGTATAAGGAAGAGAGTATTAGTACTTTTTTCTTCAACAAAACAATAATTTTTGGCAAATTCAAATCTCTGTCCCTCTCTCTCTCTCATATATATATATATATATATATATATATATATAAGTGACCTTGTCTTTATGTGTGTATATGTGTGTACAGAACGGTCTCTACCAAACTACTCTGTCGATTTTTAGTCTACAGACTTGAAACTTGATATATAGGGGATTCGAATCTATGGAACAAATTCGATTTGTTTTTAACCAGTAAAATTAGCTGATTAAGCGTCAAAATTGAAAAAATTGAAACTGGGTAGGCTTAAGTCTACTTAAAGTGTTCCTCTATACATGTGCAAATATACACTTATACGTTTAAGTTGGTTAATTTGTAATTTTTTTGGTCAATTTGCAAATGTCAGTTAATTTGTACATTTTGATATGCATGTGAACTTAGCTCATGTGGTAGTGAATAAGACTGGAGAGCTAAACATTTTGATTTCAATTCTAGCTGATGGTATCAAAGTCATATTAAAAAAATTAACTCTTGAAATCACTACTATATTTATATTTATATAATAATCAATAGAAAATTGGGTCTATAAAAATAGATACGAAATTTCCAGGTATTAAAATATCATATTAAGCATATTTTACGACAGGCAATACTTGGTGGCGTATTATTATACTATAAAATATTTATTTTTAAACAGATATTGGATTATTTTGTAATGATGTTCGAATAATAACTCTAACACCCAACAGACAAATATAAAATAGTTTATTACTGTAAGTGAACAATGTAATAGATAGTTACAGGTTGGATAACTCGTTTGTAATGTATATGGAGTAAGGTACCAACTGTACTAGTACTACAGTCATATTCGTACTCTTCAGGGCTAAGATCGTCATCATTGATATGCTACTTAGAAATGCTGATTGTATAAGAAAGTGGGAGGAATCAGTACTTTCTCTATAACAGACAGACACAACATATCTATTATATTCACATAAATGTAAGTTATTCTGATTTAATTTATCTTGACCACTTCTTTCAATATTTATAAAGATGTGTAGAAAGACAGAAAGACAGACATCCACTTCTGGTAACCTTTTATCTATTGTATCTCTTTACATATTTGTATGCATGATTATTTTCTAAAATATCTCCTCTATTATCTATAACTCTATCAGTCTGTTCGCCTATCTCTGCTTGTCTGCATGTATAACTGTTTGGGTCTTACTGCCGATTTATCTACTTCCACCTACTCTGCATAAAGATTTTTTATTCCATTTTCCTTTTCCCTATCCCCCTCCCTTTTTCTCTCACCTGCTTGATCAAATTACTCCCTCCCCAATCCTATCCCGATTCTCTCCTTTAACTGTCTGTAACAACTTGAATATATTACACTTAATTTACAAAGGAGAGAAGAAAGAAAGAAAAAGTTCTAAAAAATTATAAAACCCATAGTCAATTTGTTTTGAATCTTTGTAGTAGACTTTTTTCCTCTCCCAGTCAAAACAGTCACGTATCAACTTAGTCTGTCACATTTAACTAGTTTTGGTCGGTCACGCATAAGTTTAGTTGAAGTTTACTCGATCACGTTTAAGTTTTGTTGAATTTTATTCTGTCACACATAAGCTTAGTTGAATTTTACTGTCACGCTAAAGTTTTGTTGAATTTTACTCTGTCACGTGAAAGTTTTGTTGAATTTTACTCTGTCATGCTAAAATTTTGTTGAATTTTACTGTCACGTGAAAGTTTTGTTGAATTTTACTCCATTACACATATGCGTAGTTGAATTTTGCATCGTCACACAAGTTTAGTTGAATTTTATCTGTCACACGTAAGCTTTTCAATAAATCTTACTATTTTAATAACTACACTGCATAGCTTTATGAAAATTGTAAATTGTGACAACAACCTTTAATAGGCATCAAATAATTGTGTCGGATTAAGTTTAAAGTAGCATTTTCGTTGGCCTTGTAGATAACCGTAGATGAGCAAACGCATTAATATTCATCATCATGATATTAGATTTAACATCGTGCGACATTTGTTGGACAGTCTACTTTTACAAGAGCAATAAATACTTATAAGCTCTTAAACTATTTGAGTTAAATGCATCAAACTTGGCATGAAGAACCTTTGTCATGCTGAGTATGTCAAAGAATATAAACTACTACTACCATCACCACCACCAAAGTTGCAGGTATAACGTTAGACTTCAACTCTTATAATTCCAAAAATCAAGACTCCTTCATTAAGTCTTCCACCATTCAGATTGCTTGTTGATTATTTGAAGATTAAAATATCCGACCCTAACTTAGTCTTCTAGCATTCTTATGGATCTGACTCTAACTACCTCCATAACCTCTGACTTTACTACTACTACTACTACTACGTCAAGTACCACCATCACCAAAGTTGAAATAGCGTTTTCTTTTGTCTGTCACAGTGAAGTTTGAAATAGCATTTTCATTGCTAAACGTGCAGACTGAATGAACGCATCTTAAGAATAAATATCCTTTTTTATCCACCTTTTCCCAATGATTCAACATTTTTTATTTTACCATCTTCTCTTACCTTCCATCATCTTCACGTGATCAAATAAGAGTTTTTTCAGTGCATTCTCTCGCACATGCTAAACAACAATCATCCCTAATGAGAATAGGCTTTCGATATATATATATATATATATAAAGTTCATGAATATTTAAATCTAAATATGCTCATAACTATCCATCTGAAACGGACTGACCCCATCCTTTTTCTCTTCATCTCTTTCATATATACATACACAATTATGATCATGCCTGATTATTTTAAAAACATCTACATAACCCTACTATTCCAACTGTTCTACATCTGCTCACCCATTCTTTCAACGAGGCCACACCAACAAAATCTCCTGGTCTGCACACATCTCTCTATACTATCCACATTTAATCTTTCTCCGAGGTCATCAGATCTAAATCTATTTTATTACAAATAAGAACTGAAGATTCTTGCCATCATCATTATATTTGGTTGAACGTTCGGCATATGTTGGCTAGCTTTTAGAAATTGATTTCCAAAGTAACCTTTCTCTGACCAGGCCATTGTTTATTCTGCTTGCTCCCAAGTCCATCCTTATTACTTCCTTCCACGTTTTCTTTTAACCAGATTCTTCTACCTCAACTGTTTCACGTCTACTAACCCAAGCATTCATCTATATTAACTCATAATGATCATTATCACATTAAGTTTAACAGCCATTTTGCATGTTGACATGTGTTGAATGGCTTTTAGAATCGATTTCCAAACTTATCTATCTCTGACCAGGTCTTTATTTAACTCTCTTTCTCTCGAATCTATGTTTATCACTTCCTTCCATGTGTTCCTTAGTCTTTCTTTGCCAAATGACCGTGCTACATCAACTGTTCTACATCTACTAACCCAAGACTTTTCATTCTATTCTTTCAATCTGAAACTGTTTTTCTATTTTTTTTAATCTGAAAACGTACAAAACATTAAAGAGAACACCAGGTCTGATTTTTACCATGCAAAATAATTAAAAAAAAACATCCCTTGAAGTAAGTCTCACAAAGAATGGTATCTAATCGGTTAGCACCAGTCCAAAAGAACATGTGATTTTCGACCCTGAAAAGAACGTGCAAAGATTGTGGGCTTAGTCATGCTTCATAAGTGAAACGCTGCTTAAACAATATCTTGCAATGATGGAAGATGGTTTGTTTGGGGTGGCAGTAGGATTTCCAATGTAATAGGGTAAGGGTTGATTGTGTAGGTGGTGGCTGATTCTGAAGAGAGACAGACATATGTGTCTTACCATTTTGGCACTGAATCAACCAAGGATCAATAGACAACATCGTAGAGGAACATGTAAAATATGATGGGGTAAAATTCACTGGTTTTTCTTATTTCATCTCATTTTTCTCTCTCTTTTTGTTCCGCTCTTTCTGTCTTTTACTTTGCTTCGATATCACTTTCTTTTTACGCGTCCTCATCCTGCTGATACTGCTGTATCTGTAGAGCAAGGAGGGTGCCTCCCTCCCATCAGTCAAACTATCACACCAAGCTATCCACCCAGATTATAAACCGAGATATGGAACAATGAACAGGGGACTGGTTGATTGAGGGTCAGAGGCATCTCTCTTTTATGCCCTATTACAATTCGACAATTCTGGAACAGTTTTTATATTAGACAATAAAAGAATCAGCTTCTGAGATAAAGAAAACAGAATCAAATAAAAAAATAACAGTAAAAACACAAGAAAAGTAAATGAAAATTTGGGGATGAGATATCGTCCGCCATTCCACGCGGGAAAACGGCTTTTACTTACTGTTTGTATTTCGTGAGGACAGAAAGAAACGAACTTATATTTGCCTTGCCTGAATATAGACACCAATTATTAAATGCATATTTTGTTAAGATTATAAAATTTAAGTACATAAAGTTTTTACATGCAATGCTTAATGCTTTTTATATGAAAACAAAAATCAATTAAATTATTAGTAATATACATTATTTTAAAGATATCCTAATATACTAACACCTATTTTCAATATGTAAAAACGGATGTTAAATCAAATATGATGATAAGATTGGATTCTTAAGCTTTCGTAAGGCAACTAATTTAGAAGAAGGAAAACTCCAAAATAACACGTTCTTCTCTGCTTATCTCAGCGCTATACATAGTTATGTTTGATTAAAAAAAAATTTTTTTTTAACAGTGTTCCATAGAATCTAAACTAAAAGATACCTAAAGGGTTGAATTTTCAGTTATTTTGAGTAGAAACTCTTAAAACATGTTTAACAAAGTTTAGATGACATCGAATCATGTTTTGACAGGAGAAAATCTAATAAGCAACAATAAAAATGAATCCATTTACCGAGCAGAGGTTACGGAATATAAAATATAACGACTGGAAATGAATAAATGTCGAAACATGATGTAATAATTCTGCTTAGAAAAAAACAAAATGCCGCACGTTTTATTCGACGGATATTTTCATTTGCATATAGAGAGACATTTTTTATGATTCAAACTCGGAAGCGGATCATTCGTATTAAAAACCCCTTTTTTAAATAAAAACAACACAAGACACACGTCCACATAAACGAATGAAACATTAAGTTAAACAACAATATTTTATAACAATCCTGAAGGTTATGCTGATTCACAAAACAGTAAGGACTGAAATCCACTCACGACATGCGTTGATAAAACAAACTCTTTATTTGATGTTTATTTTACTATAGACACCCTGGAAATATCTTCATAATAAATAAGGGGATACATGACCGGCCTAATGGATACTATCGCAAGCGATGAAATCAGAATTCAGATCTAATTAGATCTCTAGTGGTCTTTTGCACACTAATAATGTTGGGAAATGTGTAAATCAACATATTGAATGAAGTAACAACTTGTGTTAAATAAATCGTGTACAATGAATGGTTTACAATAGATATTATGTCTCAGTATTAACTAAATAAAAATGGGTTCATATGCCATAATATAAACTATTATAACAACATAACATTTTATATAGATTTATTTTCTTTGGTCAGTATTCTATATAAAGTGAGACTTCATGTGTGTTCTTGTTATGTGAACACATACATACATACATACATATATAGAAATTAAAAGGAACAAACCGAGTTATGTGTTCATCAACGTTTCGTCTTTATTTCTAGACTTCCTCTGGATGAATGAGATTAAGAAAACAAAAACAAATATTTGAAAATGTTTGTACTGGTGTTTTTGTTTTCTTAATCTCATTCATCCAGAGGAAGTCTAGAAATAAAGACGAAATGTTGATGCACACATGACTCGGTTTGTTCCTTTTTATTTCTCTATTTTGTCAGAATATTATTTCCATTATTATCATATATATAATGGTAATCTACGAACATGTGTTTCGCGGTACTACTGCCTGTCAGTGTAGCTTGACTGTTCTAGGATTCGAACTTTAGACCGTATCTGCTATATATATATATATATATATATATATATATATATATATATATATATATATATATATATATATATATGTGTGTGTGTGTGTGTTGGGACGATTAATAGGAATCAGAATCGGGACTCTGAAATGATGTCTATTTTCCGATGTCAAAAAACGATTCTTTTTTTAACCTTATATTCCATTGCTGGTAGTAATGATAAACTGATAAATATTTATTGATGTTAAACTAGCAGTAATACTAAAATCTAGAGATCACCTCAAATAAGTGTATTTATTTATGCTTGGGAAAATATAGGCGCATATCACATGAAATTTTATGTTAATCTGAAAATGATTAAAAATAGCTTAGAGTTTTCTACTTTACAGATTTAAAAAGAATCGAAATCGGTAATTGTATCACAATCAGGAGAAATATTGAATCGTTCCATCATTAATATATATTTCCCCCAAAACCTCTGGCCATGATGAAAGGAAGACTAAAACTTGCTGCTATGGTTTCAAATGATCTGAAAAAACAGCACGGTGAAACTTGATTCCTAATATTTCTCATATGTTATATCTCTCCTCTTTTGGAAATAGAGTACGATTATTAATATCTCCAGTATCAAATAAGCCTTATACACTATAAAATTTACTGTATGTATGAAAACGAAAGAGGGAAGATGTAACATATGAGAAATATTTGGAATCAAGTTTCCCCTTGCTGTTATTTCAGATCATTTGAAACCATAGCAGCAAATTTTTGTCTTCCCTCCATTCCATCCAGGCCAGAAATTTTGGAGAAATATCAGATATTTCTGTAATTCATATGCAAAACTAGGAAAGCAAATGACAATGATTGAAGCATTGGTAAAGGTGCAGTATCTTTTCACGAAATATCCCTTAAAATTATTATAGGTTTTTGAGGGTGCTGAAAACGGAAATAACTTTTGTGTACCTTCTTTATAGGTTTATAACTTTTGTGTACCTTCTTTATAGGTTTATAACTTTTTTTAAAATTTGAATAAATATTTAGTAAGATTTATCTATTATATATATAAAATATTTTATATTAGATCCTGATTAGATCTTGATAAAAGAATCGTCGATATTATAGATAGAGCATTAATATAAGACAAAATTAAAAGGAAAAATAAAATTTACATCTTATATATAAGTCCATGAATCCAAATAGCAAAATCTTTCTAAAATCTCTCTCTCTCTCTCTCTCTCTCTCTCTCTCTCATATATATATATATGAAAGAGAGGGAGAAACTTAAAAATTTCTTTAACAATTTCTCATCAATTTCAATGTTAGATCATCGAAGTGCCAACCGCTAATCTCATCAAGGGGTCTATTTAGAAAAACAAAACCTCCTGAAATTTATCTCTAAACATTATTTTACTTATATTCTCCTATTTTTCTTAGAAAACATTTTTGTAGAAAACTTGCTCTAAAATTTGTTCATCCATATTTAATACTTAACTGACTTCTTCTTTTGTTAAAAAATATGTGAAAAAAAAAACCCTAAACTTTTTTACTCTAAGCGGTTTGCGGCCATTAGAAAGATAGTTTACATTTTGGCTGTCACTAAATAACCAAGAAATCTGAAAATGGCTATGAAATCCATAAACGTTTATGCCCACATGTAATCGTTAAATATTTTATTTAAAATCTCTTTCCTTCTTCTTGATGTTGTATCGTTTTCGGTAGTGGAGGGTGTCGCTGTTGTTGCTCTATTGAAGCCATGATTGACCATCATATCTTCTCTCAAACAGGAAGCGGAGGCATTTTATGCACAAAGAAGGACAACAATGACAATTTAATCTTAAACCATACTTTATTCATAACTTAAATACTTGGTGTCTGAATTTTATGTTTCCGAATTTTTTAGATAAGGATCGATAATTCATATCATGTGAATTAATCGGGCTACTGTTCTCATCTTCAAATAACACTCAAAATGAGAACAGTAGTCCGAAGAATCTAAATAATATAACTTAACTAATTGGGATATCTATTTTTCTTCATTGGAAATTGCTTTTATTCCCATGAGGGGCATGAACATTCACATCTATGATTTTACTTTATTATGTGTCCTCATTAAAATGTCTTTGGCAGCGAACTATATATTCAAATCTATCTTTATGTCAATTGATTCAATCAACCAATCAGATGTATGCTATTTTATAATTGGGACATGCGAATAATGAAGGTCAAATCCTGTCAAGTGTACTTAAGTAACCTTTTGTATTTGCTATCCATTCTCCACTTCACTTATAAAGCATAGTACAGTTAATTAATATGCAAGACTTGACTTGCATATTCAAAATAAGTTTCCAAATGCTGTACAGGATAGTGTATGGTTATCCTAATGGATATCATCACAGAATATGTAATAGAGGACGACAAGTTCAAATCTATTCAATTTACTGTAATAATTTATATGCTATTACTGTTGTAAAAGCTATGAACCCACAATCCTTCTCCAATTGTTATGGGTACAAATAGCAATTTATGTTGAATGAATTGCATAGACTGAGTTGAAATTCACAATTCATATGAAACATTGCACAGATAATAGCCATATAGGAACAACCCTTGAAAAAAAAATGCTTAGATATTCCTATGCATCTCCCTAGCTATCATCTGAGGCAACGCCACGTGCATTATCATCGAGGAACATCTAAATCACAATAAAAGAAAAAGAACTTTGCTCTGTTCTGCAAGCAAGTAAATAGGGACTTTATCTCCATATAAAAAAAAAACTGATCATGTGTATAATTTTTCCTTTGTCATCCATTTTGAGTTTAACCATACTTATTTAAAGTTTTAATTAATTAGGTTCTGGAAATTAGCAGTTATCTTCCCTTAGATATTAGCCAGACTAAGAATTGTTTCAGATTTTATTACAATAGATATTTGTTATCTATTATATTTGGCGCTTGTCTGTTGGTAACCAAAACTACACAATTTTCTAAGGTACTTCATCAAATTCTTATTCTTAATGATTGTTTTTAATTAAAACCTCAAAGATAGACTTTTTATTCCATTATAAAGATCAACGTACATTTTATATATATATATATCTATATATCTATATATCTATATATATATATATATATATATATATATACATATATAATGTACGTTGATGAACTCGCACATAGAAAGAAAAAGTGTCTTTTATCTCTCTCTCTCTCTCTCTCTATATATATATATATATATATATATATATATATATATATATATATATATATATATATATAGAGAGAGAGAGAGAGAGAGAGAGAGAGAGAGAGGGGGGGGAGATGGATAAAAGACACTTTTTCTTTCTATGTGAGAGTTCATATGGACTCTGAAATGACGGTTGATTTTTTTTTATTTCACACAAATGTACTTTATGTGTCTGGGATTGTTCTCAGATAGGGTTTGTATCAGAAAACTTCTGATAAGTATCGAAAATCGAAAAAATCTGATTAAAGAAGAAACAGTCCGATTTTGTCTAAAGTTAACACTCTTATAAAGCCTAACATCACAAGTAAATTTCAGAAGTTTTATCAGTGCACAAGTAGAAGGGCCAGACATATAAAATCAATAGTAGATTTCTTGATAAGACGGGGAAGTGTTTGAAATGAATGTTTCTGCTTAGAGCACAACTGAACCATGATACTTGACTTTTGCATTTTAAACTTTAATTGAAGCCATTATATAAAAATAATTTTATAAAATCAACAGTAGGTTCTCTACAGTGCAGTGTAGACCACAATATATTGTGGACTAAGTCACTGTGGGGAGGCATGTGAAGCTTCTTCCCAGTGCACCATGATGGGATCCCGACTAAAGCAGGTAATCAATCGATTTGGTTGAAAAATGCACAATTTCACTGATTTCGATGACAATAAAAGTATTAGAAGTGTGAAACGTTTGTTGATTCTCATTCAATCCTGGTCTGCCTGCTAGTATATGTATATGGCAGTAGTACCCCGAAAAATATTGAATTCATTCTGATAATGGACTGCCCAGATTGTATGAAATTCCTTTTCCTATAACCATTATTCACCATTCAAATAACATTTTTAATATATGTGCTGAAAAGCAAAATACTTGCTTATTCATAGCTGAACATTTTGTTAACTGCATTTCATTTCCTCTGATGATATGAGCCATTATTAAAAATCCATGGATTAAGGAAATAAACATAATTTCTCTATATATTCCTGTTTCAAACAATTCTTAACTTAAATATATGTCTTTATATTTTGATTTACAGAATTTAACTTTAACCATTAAATTTATTTATATATATATGTGTGTGCATGTATTTATATATATAGATACTTCTTTTCCATCATGTGAGCAAAAGAAGTGTCGAGCAAACTATTACAAGTGTTTTTGAGAAGAGAGAAAGTAAATAGCAAATCAGACCTCCTATATCGTCTAAAATGAATTTAAAAGAAATTCATCCCCTTACATTTCCTTCCTTTTATTTCGGTACAAATTGATACAGTTTTTCATTGTTTTCTTTTTAAAATTTTCACTTTGAGTCGTATTTATCCTTTATCCTTTCTCATTTCTTTCTTTTAACTTCACTTATTAAAACACTTTTTTTATATAATACTACCACAAACACGAGCGAAGGCTACGTTTTTTCCTTATCATTTTAACAGTGGGTAACAGGTTGGTGCAAAAATAATGTCGTTTTGTGATGTTCAACTTCATGGCAAAAAACATTATTTTTGCCCCAACCAAATAATACTGTCACCAGTATCTATTTCGAATATTACTTACATTCCTACTCACTTTAAATATGCAATTAAATATATATATATATATATATATATATATATATATATATATATATATATAATATATATATATATATATATATATATATATATATATATCAAATAACTGTTTGCAATTTGCATACCGATTTTAAAAAAGTTGTTTTAAATAGATAATTGCTTGGTTTTATTGATCGCAAATTATTTAGTCTCATAAGAAAGTAAAGAATAAAGAAAAAAATAATTTCTCGATTTTTCTTTTAGTTAAATTAGATTAAATGTAAACTTTCAAGTTGTGTTGTTGATAAATATAAGATAGAAGGATCCATCTCCCCCTTATAAATTTTATTTTACATTCATTAACAACACAAGTTGAAATTTTCCATTGTTATTCTGAAGGGGATGAAAGAACATAATTTTATATCTTATACTGAGTCATATAAGTATATTAAGGTTATTTAATTTAGCAGTCAGTGTTCAGCAGTCTATCCAATTGAGCTCAAGCTGATATAAAAGTCAGAAAGTTGGTTTATAAGCATCCTGTTCCATAATGCTTAAATAGGCAAGTACATTCTCTGAGTTCTGGTTGATTGCTATTCTATGAATGAATAATCTACTATATAAATATTGTTTCATTCAAACAAAATTTTTTCTATCAACCAATCATTAGTTGAATCTCTTACACTATGAAGTGTTAAGTTGATTCTACAAAACGTACACGTAAATAAAAAAAAAAAGAAATAATATTTTACCTTTGTTGAAAGCAAAAAGTAATTTTTGTTTTCTTTATCTAACACGTGGTTTATAAAATTTATTAGCCATTTTTTTATACATGCATGCAGTAATAACATCTGTTTTGACCTGAAAAAAAAAAAAATAATAAGATAACATGTTTTTTTTTTCAATCAAAATAAAATGTTTATCATTAAATAAATAGTCATTATGAAATCGAGTAGTGTAATTAATATCAACATTGATTATGGAATCAGCTGACTCAAAACTCATTTGAATCTATTGCATTCACTTAACTTCTTAAAGGAGAAGATCCTCTGTATATTCTGTTGTAATTCATTTACAGTGTAACATAAATTGGTAATGTATACCCATTTCAATTAAATCTTTTCTCAACGTTATCAAGCGGATGACCTGAAATAACTTTATGTTTAGGTCAATTTGAATATTTTTCGATTCCTAAAAAAGTAAGATTCATACAAAAATATATTAATATTCTAATTTCTTACTACAAAGAATCCTAACAGAATGTGTGCATCTTGTCTTCATTTAAGCAAAGTTTACTCTATGTGATTTTTAATACACCTATAAAACAAATATATATATATATATATATATATATATATATATATATATATATATATATATAATTAAGAACGTAAAGCAAAAGATTGTTTACAAAAATGGTATAATTTGACATAAATTAACCATAAAATCTATAACTACAAGGTGAGTCACGGGAAACAGATGTTTTTAAGGAAAACAAAACTCTGTGAATATTTCAACAAACAGGTTTAAAGACTATCTTCCTCACTCCTTATCCCTTACCTAAGGAGAGCAAGGAGCGTTCTAAAAACACCCATTTCCCGTGACTCACTCTGTATTTGATATAGTGTAGAACATAACAATGCTATAAAATTATTTTAAATAATCAATCCAACCGAAATATATACCATGAATTTAAAGATATCAAAAATTGGAAACGTAAAATCTTTTACCGAAATGATTGGAGTTAAGTAAGAAATTAACTACTATGAAAACGTTTGAAATATGATAAAACAAACCAACTAAACCTTTAGTTTGACAGTGAAATCCAAATACTATTTTAAATTTAATCTTGACAGACCAACGAAAATGTTATTTAAAAGCGTGAGAGGCAGTTGAAATTGCTACTTCAAACTGAAAAGTGACAGACTAACCAATCGATCCACACAGAGAACTTCGTATATAGATGTTTGGATATATCTAGAAATGGATGTATCCTCGATTCAAAATTACTATCTGGTCGGGAATGGGTTAACCCTCAAACAAAATGGCGCCCATTGGTTGCATGTGTCTATGCTCTGTACATGTATCGATAGTCTTTTATTATTCAGTCGAGTAGACTTTCCTGGGAGAGACGGAAAGAAGATGAACGAAAGGAGAGAATGACTGACTCACAGTCGAACAATAAAAAAAGAATGAAGATTTTTATTGACCATTCACATTTCCAGCAGAAAAGTTTACAACACAGCAAATAAAATGAAAGGCCGAGTAAAGAAATTCATTCGTCTGAATTAAGATTAACATCCATTTATTGTAAATACTTCGAACGAACAACGTTTTCTTTTGGCAAGTCATACTTAGTCAATTAAAAAATAACGACGAAAATCACCGCAAATTATTCAAAAAAACGGATGCCGGATTTGACAGTAAATGGCTTTCTTCTTCTTAAATTCAGAGCATTTTGAAGATAATATTGTGTTAAACAGAAGTTCTGCTCTGCTGAATCACTTTTGCTTGCACATGATAAAGAAAACATACATGCGTATGTAATGCAGATGTATAGCTATTTTGATGAATGTAAAACTATACCATATATATATATATATATATATAAATTGCCAACAATACTCTTATTTAAATATTCATAGAATACTAACAATGTTTAGTCGTTTCATAATTCTAGTCGTTCATAATTATGTCAATAAATTATCACAAAATAGAAAAGAAATATCTTAATTTTAAACACCTCTCACATCTATAACTGTCTTTTGTGTCTGTCGCTCATTTATAGGCCCCAAAACTAAGCGACATAACTGCATCAAATTTAGTAAACCAGATAAGTTATCAGGATTATCAAAATTCTAATGTTATTACTTATACAACTAATAAATTGAAACGTCTACATAAGATGGCACCACACAAAAGGGTTGTGAAGGTGTCTTGTAGGAATGAAGAGGGAGAGCACTGGCTAGACCTCTACTGGAAGAGTGCACCCAAACTCCAAGGAATACCAATAGCCAATGCCAGCGAGAATTCAATGGTAAGCGGTTGTTTTGAAAACACAAAATCATTTGAAAAATTTTTCTAAAAAAAGGTGGAGAACACTGGAAATCTAGGGAGTTTTTCTTACTCACACTCCAGGAAATATCACAGGTCGTTATCAGAGATAAATCACTGATGATGACAACTCCTAGTGAATGAATAATAATAATAATAATAATAATAATAATAATAATAATAATAATAATAATAATAATAATAATAATAATAATAATGAGTAATGGTGAAAACAGACAAAATATTTAGGAGAATTCTAGAATATGGAAACCACCCAACATATTACAAGTAAATTAAAATAGAAATAAAAAAATTGTAAAATGAGCAAGGAAACAGAAACTACCATAAATACAATAATTTACTCCCCCTCACCCCAATAGAAAGCACATACAAACACACATGGTACTACACAAAGTAACTGCGAAGGGTCAAAAAGGATAGAAAAAGCAAGAAGAAAGAGCACCATCCAGATTTCCACTGGAAGGGAACGAAGAATACTGGAACACTGGGAAAGCTTATTACCACTGAAATTCTGAAAGCCAATGTCCGCTAGCAATGGTAAACGTTTGTTGTGATAATGCAAAGTGATTTACCATAGTTATTGAGAGAGGGGATGTACTGTAAATCTGTGGAGATTTGTTATCACTCAAACTTCTACTTTCAATTGATGGTTGTTTTTTTTAGTTTTTTTTTATTAAACTTAAGGATTATCACTTATCAGGGTTAAAAGTCACTCAAGGATGAGTACCGAGATGGAAAGATTGTCAGTCGAACGATGAGGAACAATTGAGGGACTGAACCGTTTGAATAATTTACTTTATGATAAATATTTGTTGATGCTTGATTTGAAGACGACTATGTTGTAATCAGCAGGGAAGATCTTTCTACACTTTTAGGCAGAAAAAAAAGTAAACTCTAATTGCGTTTTATAAGAAAAAGAAGGAAGAATAAAAGATGTGACTCGATAGCATATTAGCTTTTGACTCTTTTCACTTTCACCAAATGATGCTTCTTAATATTGTTACAATGAACATTCTTGTGCTAATCAAGTCTTTACTAACGAAATCAGTTACAACTTGGAATGGCCTTTCCGTTTTACCAAACAACCAGGCATGGTGTATTGTTGCCACATCGGAATTGGTGCATCTACTAGTAGTCTCTTAGACAGGGTACAAAAACAGAGTCCCCAATCTGATACGCCCCTCACTATCGGTCAAGTGCCACGCTCTGTACAATCGCCCCAATGTTGCATTCTTGTGCCTGTTTTACAAATACTTTAATAGAATGTGCCCTGATGAACCCATAGCACTTTTGCCCCCCTCGACGTATATACTCCCAAATAACCCGGCAAGCAACAAAATCCCACCTATTCATTGTTACGTCTCTAGATACCAGAAAGCTTCCTACTCTAATAGTTTCTTCCCCCAGACTTTGGAATTCCTTCTCTGTTCCCTGCTTCTCTTACAGATATTTAAATGTAATGTGAAAAGACACATCATTGTTCAACTCCACACAGTCCCCTTGGGTTCCATAGTCCCTTAGGTTCCATGTGGCAATATGGCTTTTGAGTGAAACAGAGTAAAAAAAAAAAAAAAAAAAATTAAAAAAATAAACAACTAGTTACTTGGAGTGGCTTTGTTCTTTTACTTATGTATCTTAGCAACAATAACATGAAACGTGTTATCATCCTAGAAGACTATATAAAACATTCGAGTTCTGACAAGTAATACTAATAAAAATGATCTCTATCATACTTGTAAACAGTTTTTTTCTTTGATATATTTTGACACTGCAATGACAATCAGGTGGAGCATTTATTATAATTTGTACTAAATACATTTATATCATGTCAATGGACATGTGTCTTTTTCCTTTTCTTTGATACAATGATTGCGTTGTCATCGCAAACATAAGTAATAAGTGAAAATTCAAAAAAAAAAAAAAAAATTGGGGGATACGCCAAAATGTTTAAATGATGAATGGAAGATCAATTCTTAAAAATGCAACATCTAGTATATAAAGTTATCTTGCCAGATTTTAAAGACAAACCCAAATAGCATTTTACCTGAAAAATAAAAGCTTTGCTGTGAAATAGCCAATTTTCATTTGTTAATGCTGTATTGTGATATTGACAATATAATAACATACTTAGTTACAATTTATTTTAAAACATTACGTAATTCGACCCAAACACCTGCTCAAATGAAAAAAACTTAAATAAAACTTGTCAAGGGAAATAACTCATTGTAAAGTGGGTAATATGATAAGAGTTGTTTTCCTGAAGTTTAAAAGTGTAAAAGTGTACGAGCAAGTAAAAATTTAAAAACTAAAATAACTGTATTGCAATCGTTAGTTTTTAGAAAAATTGGTTAATGATAACTAACTTCATTAATGCATTTTAGGAGATAGTTAAACTCAGAGAAATCTATATTTTCTAGTAAAACCCATCTTAAATAAGTATTAGGAGGGATGAATCTAAATTTTTTCGGAACATTTTTTTTTGATCCAAGGATAATCTATTAATTTTTCTAACTCGAACTCTCAATCATAGGATTTAGGAGGGTGGAATCAGGAGAAGAACTTTTAAATTTTATAAGAAAAAAAACTTCTTAGAACACACAGGAATGTTTAAAACAAATTAAATTTTGAATAAAAGTCGACACCCTAGATGCAGAAAAATGTAGAAAATTTACCACTTACTTATATGGTGGAAAGGTGGGACTTAAGAATTTTTCTTGATTATAATGTAGCAGAATTAGAGGAGATGATCTTTTTGTCGTAGACAACTTCAGAAATATCGTGAAAGACTTTTAGAAAACTTATTCACTACTTTATTAAGTGGTTCCCAAACCTTTATCCGTTGGGTTACATTTTCCAATTAAAGATGTGCTCTTGGCAGACTAGTTTTTTCAATGATGCTTTTGAAACAGCTACCCTAAAAATATAAATTTTAACCGCCATACACTAATTGGGTCTCAGGTCACTCCAAAGAAATAATATTACAGTATTTTCTTTTTATCAGGTCAAGATCACACTGAATCCGATGATGTTATGTTTGTAGATGTATCTTGTGTAGTTTCTAAATTTGAATCAAGTAAATATACAAACAGAATTACGATCTTCTTTTAAAAAATAGTTTGGCTATCTTAAGTTCAAATCTTCATAACTCTACTGTGTTTAACAACGCACTGATACAATGCAAATCAATATGAATTCAAAAAATTTGAAAAAATAAAACAAGCATCCTTCAGTTATCATCTTGGCAAAGAGTAATAGAAATTTACACAGCGGAGGGTACAATGGCTCAGCACCTATAAAAGTTTGCCTCAAATTGCTGTGTCATTGACGCATTTACTATGTTGCTGGGAAGTCCATTTCAAAACCTAAGGATCCTCAAGTTGAAATAAAATACTGACATGCATTCAACTATTCATATACACTAAATCATTTCAGCATTAAATTAATCAACAAATAGTATATATAGATAAAATAGAAAAAAACACAAGATTTACAATGTCTTCGAAGTCTAACTGAAATTGACGAGATTCAGGATTCATATTCTGACAAGAATTCAGAGAAAACATAAGTATTCTTGGCCAAAATTTAAAATTGATTTCTTGATTTCATTTTCTTTTCATTTAACTTCTATTCTGTTATGTACCCCATCCCCGATCCGTTCACCTCTCCAAAGTAGCATTTTATTTTAATTTCTTTTTAATAAACAAAGATGACAGTGAGAATATTTTAAAAAGGTATTTTCTTTAGGGACTATTTTAAATGCTTTGGCAAAATATCAGACGAAGCCTGTTTTTTATTGTTTCAAATTCTAACAACAAAAAAGAATCTGTTTTCATTTGAAATAAACTCAGGAACTTTTGTGATAATTCAATTTAATTATGAAAGGAAACGAAAGATAAATTGAATAGAATTGGTCTGAGGCTCTACAACTGAAGCCCAAGTAGTGCTAACTTACAATGTTATACAGTGCCTTAAATACCCTGAGAAATGTCCAAGGAAGCATCTATCCCACTGAGATCAAAAGAGCCTCTTCCATCACAAAGGATGCTGACTACCACCGTCCGTTCCCTTCTGTTAACGTTAGCCACATCTTAGATTCAAAATTATATATATATATACAAACAAACACACACATATATGTGTGTGTCTGTGTTTGTGTATATACGAAGTAAAGTTACACATGTTTGTTTGAAAATATCCTATATGTTTTTAGTTGTTATTGCTTTTTCTTATAATCAACAAAAAATGTTAATGAGATTTGCAGACAGAAAAATGTGTGGGGATATTTTTATAAAAGAAAAAATATTATATATATATATATATATATATATATATATATATATATATATAAGGAAAAATAAATACGATAAAATATGCCAAAGAATAGAATATTTGGTAAAAGAACCAATATATTCTACTTACCTTTTAGTTTTGTCACTGCCACAACAACAATAACAAATAACACAAACAACAATGTAAGAAAAAAGGCAAACCACATAAGCTAATAAAATAATGAATGAGGAAGCGAGAATGAAAAAGAATTTTTTCCAACAATCAAAAGTAAAAAAAAAAAAAGCGGAAATTAAATTAAGTTTACTGAGTGGAAATCCCCCCCCACCATTTCTTCTACAATTAATGAGTGAGGATTACTTTATGCCATGTTGATGATGATGATCATTATTATTATTGATGATGATCATGATTATGATTAACACTGATGATGAAAATGATAATGGCAAGAAAAAGGAGGTCAGTCAGTCTACATAACAGACTCATCATTTGCTACTCATCACCATCATCAAAATAATATTCAGTTTAATGTCCATTTCATGCTAGCATGTGTTGGATGGTTTTTAGAAATTACCGTACGAACTAATCTAGCTGTGGCCAGGTCTTTATTTACCCTCTTTCTCTGAAGTACATTCATGTCATTTTCTCCAATATTTTCCTTGACCTTCCCCTGCTAACTGACCCTATTACCTCAACTGTTCTACATCTACTAACCACTTCTTTCAACGAGATCGTATCAATGAAATATTCTATTCTTTACACATCTAACCATATTATCCAAATCTCTATATATTAATCAGATTTAATCTTTTTTTGGCTCATCAGATCTAAATCTGCCTTTAAGACTAACATTATATATCCATGCTGTCATTCTCATATCATTTCTCTCCATGCAATGTATGCCCTCAACTTTCATCGGTCAGATTTCTCTTTCATATGTCAATCATCACACTTTGTATACATGCTTGGTCAACGGTGGTAACGCTTTGCTTGTTTGTAATGGCAGAAGTTCCCCCTGTGTTGCAACAGTAAATCCAAGCTAAAAACAACTTCTGAAAACCCTCAATACTCTCACTTTCCAAATACACTTTCTTCACATCTATTTCAAATCAAGGACTTGCCCAAATGCAAATAAAATATTCTGTAAATATCTCTCTTTTCTCCCTCTCTCCCCCTCTTTCCTCTGTTCGGATCTGTGTATGGTGTACATGTATTTTTATTAGTTGTTGAGTGGTCGGCTTTTTTGACATACATACGTATATAGATAATATTGGTCATATGAATTAAAATATATGAAGTAATTATAATAATTAACTCTACCGATTCGGTGTTGCCCTGGATGCACTGAAATAATTTTAGCTTTAAATTTTATTTGTTTGCATATTTTTGTTAAATTAAGGTGGGTAACTCCTAATATTTTCTTCAATAAAAAATAATTTATTCTTCTTGTTGATTTTTATTTTTATATAATTATTTTATATGAATAGTCGTCAGGGCCAAACTAAGTAGTTTTTAAATAAATTGTAGTATGTTATTATCTCGCCACTAACACAGTACAACGATAACAAGTGAAATTATTTAATCAGAAGCAAAGTTTGACTTATCAGCTTCCATGTTACGGGAGTCTTACTTTGAAAGGCCACAAGACAACTTTATATGTTAGATTAGTAAAAATAATACTCATTCAAAATTGTGAAGATTTTAACACTAAGAAAGCTAAGATGACAAAGAAAACCATATCCTATTCATGAATATCGAAAAAATCCAACACTGTTAAAAGCGAACACTTTATATAAATTATTCTCTTTAACCTCTTTATAGAATATTAATCTAATTTCACAATCTTCTTGAATGTTAAAAACTATTTAAATCAAGTTTCAAATTGTCTGTGTTTGGAAGTTTACACACATATATAAATAAGATGTCACTAATGACAAAGACCAAGAATAAATAATTGTTTTCTGGATTATTAACATTTACAAATATCAATATTAATAAAAACAAGACAAAACTTATAAATGTACCAAATTTCAGAACAATTTAAAAACTAAAATAATGTTTAAAAAAAGAACAAATTTGATAAAGACTGTTTAAAAAGTTCAACTGAAAATATAAGCTAAAATTTTTTTAAACAAATAGCAAATATCACAATTATTTTGAAAATGTAATTATCTTTTTGAACTTTAAGATCAACAAGGAATTAAATCGGTTAATTTTGAGATATTTAAATTGAAATGATGTAATTCTTTGAAACATCTATGAATAACAGTTCGCTTTTGATGAGAGATAATTGTCTAAGATTCATTTTTTTTTTTTTAATAATTTACTTAAATATGGATCAGTTTCAGACAGAATTCAAATCTCATTTTCTCAATTTACTCATTATTTGAGATTTTTGTAGTTCTTTCATATTTATTATCCTAAAACTCAATCAAATTTTTTTCTTTTTAGTAAAACAAAACAAAAAAAATATGTCATCTTCCTTGGGTGAATTTGTGATCAAAATTATTTTCTCTTAAAACAACTTCTTTTTCATAAATAACACACATTTGCTGTACCTGATTTGAGGGCAGTCAAGATTCTCTATCTTTATCAGCTCAACAGTTTTCCTTTTTTTTTTTTGGCTAGTTACCCTGACAAGATATGAGAATCTAGTCTGCTCTATTGTTCTTTAAAAGAAATCTCTCCAGACAAGGCATGAAGCCACTTGATGTAAAGAGCTAAAAAAAATACAACTTTAAGGTAAAAAAAACTTGCTAAGAATAAGTATTTGATGAAATAGATTCTGACCCAGAAAACAGCAATTCTTCCCTCTTTGTCATAAACATCCCTCCTAGAATGTGAGGAGTAAAGGACAAAATAAGAGAAGCGTTAGTTACACGGCTGCCAAAAGTAAATCCAAGATCCATCTTCTACTCCCCTTATTTTTTTACTCATAGCTAAGAGGTATTTATAGTTAATCAAACTGTATTAATAAAAGTAATTTTGTAAACTCTCTGCAACTTGACCACGGCACATCGAGTACACTATTTCGTAGAATATGATCAAAATGAGTCAAATTACCGCTTGGTTTTAAGTGAGAAAATAGAGTTTCAATTTTGTACTTCTACATGAAAATTAGTAAACGATTTTATTGATACACTTTTGAGGAATGGGTTATCCATGAAACTACAGTAAAAGTCACATATTTAAAATATATACTCTTGTTTAAACTCTGTCTGAAAGGAATATTGAGTTTTTTCATGTAGGTTCTGCTGCCATGGTTTGACTTGCATTTTTTGTTTTGAGAAGTTGATTTTCTTATTATTATATGTATGTTCTCAAAAGACGAGCATAATACACTCCTCAATTTTCTGTTGCGAATATGAAAGTCAATACCACATTTGCATGCGGCCATTCTCATTAGTCTGTTCATTATACAAGATTACAAGAGAATGAAGAGATCATTTCACCGTTTTCTTTTATTCTTCATAGATTTTTTTTTCATTGTCGTTTCGGCACTTTTTTTCTTTCTACCCTTATTCCCTTCCCCATCCTTACTTTTATGGATGTATTTTTGTGTGTGTGTGTATATGTGCGTTCTTCTTTTCAGCATTCGTTCCTTTCCCCTGACTGCAAGTCTTTCCAACTTCTTTACAAAGATTTATCTGATGATTGCCATGATAAATGACATCCCGGAATGTGAGAGATCTGCATCGGAAATTTAATCTACATAAGGCAACTAATAATCCCTATTGAATCAGCTTCCCTCTGTTGTGATTAACAAGACAATGCTTCGCAAAGGACTCCAGTTCTTTCTCCTCTTTGGGGAACCATCGTTATATTAGTGTCCCGAAATGAACAGAAGACTTGCAAAGTGATCTATACTATACAATCGTTTATATTTTTTGAAATCAGACTATTTTAAGTTATGGAAACGCATAATAATTTCCGATTTTATGACTTTCTCTACATCTCTTGAAAACAAGTTCAGTCTAATCATACCAAACCAGCAATAACAAAGAGTTGCTTTATATTATTTACTAGTAAGGCTACCCAGTGGCGTATGAGGTTCTAATTTATATAAATTATGTACATTAAAGAAAAAATAAAAATGAAAACAATCTGTTTAATAATATAATTTGAAATGTCTAAGATCAATTTGGGACAATATCTGTCACTAATGGAGATTTGGTATCTATCCGTATGAAGTCGAAACTATACTATTACTTCTATAAAAAGTATGTATGTATGTATATATATATATATATATATATATATATATATATATATATATATATATATATATATATAAACTCCATAACTAAACTAGTATATATATATATATATATATATATATATATATATATATATATAAACTCTATAACTGAACTATATGTATATATGTATTAACTCTATAACTGAACTATAACTAAAGCTGAACCTATACTATATTTTGATGTTCAATCTATTTACTGTATTATTTCAGATTAATATACATTTTTTCAATGCTCAATTCAGAGGAATGGGTAGTGTAGTATTTATTCTGTGGTCATGAAACCATCCAGCTAGATATTACCTCCTCCTTTTTTAGGGAGGGTTATTATAGTATCTGTTCTGGTGCCATAAGATCATCCTACTAGGCATTACATCTTCCTCTGGGAGAGAGAAGTGTGGTATATGTTTGTTTGCCATAAATATTAACAAAAATATTCATGGAAGGACTTTCACATAATTCATTATCAGTGATTATTCACTGGCAATAACCAGTGATGTTCTATGGAGTCCTAGTGACAAAAAGTCTTCCCAGATTTCCAACTCTGCCTCTTTCCATAATCGTTGTTACTAATAATTTGGTATTATCGTAACAGTCGTTTACCATTGATTTCTTGCATACATCAATCATTTGTTTTCTTTCAAATTTGAGTGTTAGTAAGCCCAATTAAGGTCCCAGTGCTCTCTGCACTTCTCACTGGAGGTCTGGATGGTTTTCTTCCTCCTTGGGTAATCCATCTTTCTTAACCCTTCATGGCCATTTTGTGTTGTGCCAGCAAAGGCTGATGCCATCACCTGTGCAGATGTGTGTGTATGTGTGTTTTGGCGGGAGTACACTCTCCTTTATTATTAATATTATTTTAACTTTGATTTGTAGCCTAACAGGTAAAGTTATTGTTTGGATTCTAGCCAATGGCTTCCAAATACTTTTAGTTCTCCATCTTCTTATAAAATGAAAATCTCAATTAACTGGATGGAAAGATCCTTAACTTGTCTCGCCATAATTCTTTAAAGTGAGTTAATATTTACAGCATTGAGTCAATTCTTAGTGGAATTATTTTCAGTTGGAGCCTAGTGGGAATGGGGTTGAGCGTTGGAGACAGAATGGGTGTAACAAAAGTGTAAGCATGTTTCTTCTAAAGGGACATAATTTAACAAGAAGACGTCCCCCCTCCCATCGATATGAATATCCGATAGATCTTTGGAGATCTGGAGTGAGATTTTTGACTGTTTCTGGCTAATGACTTTTGACCAATAATTCTCAAGCCACAGAACAAATTGTTTGCTGATCATAACTTAAACTTAAATAGATTGAAAACTGCGTCTTGCATGGGTTATAAATAATGCAATTGAAACGGCACAGTTTGCAGTAATTGGTTTCAAGCATATTTATTGGGAAACTGCAAGAAGTAGATATATTTCACAAAAGTTATGGGGGCATTTGGAAAATGAACTCAGCATTTCTCTTCATGTTCTCTGTAAATGGTTATCACATAAAGGAGAAAGTGGGGTGAGAAGGAGGAAGAGGAAGAGGAGAAGAAGGATTAGTTAGTGAGTGAGTGACCCATAATAAGAGTGGATATGAAAGTGGTATAAAGTAAAGGGAGGGAGTGAGTGAGAGTGAAATAGAAAGAGAGAATATATAATCGTGGAAGTTTTCCAACCTTTAAAACTATAAGTAAAAAAAAAAAAAAATTGATCCCAAGTCCTTCGTTTGAATAATTCTTTTGTTTGTGAGTCAAATAATCACGTTCAGCTGCTGCATTAGTTTGCATCTAAGAATTTACTCTAGTTCTAATATTATTAACAGGATCATCAGCTGGTTACCATAAAAAACGGTTTTGGAGTTTTAAAAATCAAACAGTATTTGATATCATGGCACCCCAAAAGTGTTGATCAAACGCCACTATATATTTCACCCAAAACCTCTAACCTTGATAGAGGGGAGACTAAAAATTGCTACTATGGTTTCAAATGATCTGAAATAACAGCAAAGGGAGACTTGATTCCAAATATTTTTCATATGTTATATCTCTACTCTTTTGGAAATAGGAAACGATTATGAATATCTTCAGTATTAAATAAGCCTTATACACTGTGAAATTTACTTTATGTATGAAAACCAAAGAGGGGAAATATAACATATGAGAAATATTTGGAATCAACTCTCTCCTGCTGTTATTTCAGATCATTTGAAACCATAGCAGCAAGTTTTAGTCTTTCCTCTATCAAAGCCAGAGGTCAATTGGAAAAAAAACTATATTTTGAATCGACTCTCAACAGAAAAGAACATATCCAATAATAAGTAAAAGAAAAAAAAAAACACACACACACACAAATTAACTACAATAGTCAAAACACTATTACAAGTATAATGGAGGATAGTGATAATGAGGAGGAGGAGGAGGAGGAAGAATAAAACACAATATTACGTCGCTAATAAAAGATTTTGATAAGTCCTGGAAAAAAGAGATATATTTGTTTGAAGTAGCTGAGTTGTCTTGGCTAGAGTAATCGAGTAATACAATCTAGCACGTCGCCTTAATGTTTGTGATCGTAGTTGGTAATATGCTTAAAATTTAGGCTTTCGGCGTATCTTTCAACGTCTCTCGTAGACTGTTATACTCATCTGTATTTATGGTTTACACCAGCTAATCATATCCATATTGTGTGGAGTAACACGGATGTATCCATATTAATTACATCACATTTCTTTCTTTTTTCTTTCAAAACAGTTTGAGCACTGTCTCTCTCTCTCTCTCTCTCTCTCTCTCTCTCTCTCTCTCTCTCTCTCTCTCTCTCTCAGCCTTATATGGTTCTCGCCACCACTTCAACATTTTCTGTAGGATGTGAAACAAACAGACTTATCAACCGTGTAAGTAATTAATTCATAAAAGATATAGACTGAAGTAATATATATATATTGTCTAACATTTTTAATTATATATATATATATATATATATATATATATATATATATATATATATATATATATATATATATATATATAATTAAAAATGTTAGACAAGCAATTATATGCTATTAATTGTTTGAAATAGTTCTTATTTCAGTATAAAATAACCCAAAATGATTGATTTGGGATAAAAACTAACCAAAGCAAACTCAGTTTAGTGTGGTAAAAAAAAAAGAAATGTTTTAATGAGTCATCACTTACTGTTGTAACCTTAACAATCAAGGCACTTATTTTTTGTTGTAGTGGTGTAAGTTTTGAAGCCTTTGTCACCAGTGTTGTAACCTTGCAGGCCGGTAATAATCAACTCAAACACAATGGCATAGTTAACAAAAATATGTTACAGAAGTATACATCATGATTCTGAGAGCAATAACTGCCAATAATCACTCTAATTTATTTCCTTCCCACCGTAGGATGATGTGACACAAGGTCGGAAGGTGAGGAGAGTCAAGTAAGCGCCCCTAAAGGAGGAGCACTTTGGCGTTTTAAAAAATTGCCTGGTCAACCCCATTGGCATTCCCCAATCAATGTGCCTCAGGCAACGAATAATAAAATTACTCTATCCAAAATATGGGAGGCAAGGCTTGGGTTGGTGAACCCCCTAGTACTGCCCAGAACGAATGTCAAAGCCTGCCAAATAAAAGGCCACTGAAATGATTCAGTTTCTGCAAGACTGTTGAAATTAGAATCTCGACTGGTATGTATAAGTGTTCAAATGATTGGCACGAATTACTAGCTGAGAACATGTTAGACATAACAATATTTATAGTTTCTGGATAAGTCCTTTGCCCCAGTATATCGGCTTAACTCATAGCACTTATCAAGGCCAAAAACCAGTTGAAGGAAGGGTTCTCGAGATGGATAAATTGCTAGCTAAATGATAATGAAGATTAGAAGATTGAGATTAATTAATAGAATAATTCAATGGTGGGTTTATTATAAGTGTTTAATGATATTAGATTTGAAGGTGACCATATTGTAGCTATAAGGGAAGAAATCTTGTAGCAACATATTCCAAAGATGCGAAGTTCTTGCAAAGAAAGTTGTTGGGAAAGTCTGTGTGCTTGATGGGAACATTGAAATTTGAAATTTTAGCTTTCAACAAGGTTTGATCACCAAGTACTAAAATTAAAGCCGATCAATGATTAAGTTTTTAACAAACTTATTTTGCTTAAACAACGCGTCTCTTAATCTGACTAGTGTAATAATCACTACAAAAGCATTAAAAAACCTTAGCTTAAAGAAAATACTTTCACTACTTAATATTTCCTTATTCTCCCTCCTCCCCACTTCACCCCCACACCCCAACTACTTTATAAATTTTTGTTAGATAATTCTTTTCACCTCTGGGATCGTGCAGAAATTTTTTGACCTTGGCTAGATGCTGTTTCCTTAATGAATCATAGTGAAATGAATACAAAAAAAAAAATTTAAAAATGCCAAATCGTGATAAAAAAAGAAAAAATGAAATAAAAAAAGTTGAAATAAATTGATTTTTAAAAAATGAGTAAAAAAATTAGAGTATCAAAAATTTCAATTTTCAGCTTAAAATGTTAGAGAAAGAATAAAGAAAAGAAAAAGGAGTCCTCTAATAAATAAACTATTTTAAATGATTCTCATTTTATTTGAAGAACTATCTTAATGATATTACTACGTTTTATTCTACATTTTTATAATTATGATTTTAGAAAGGCGCACATTTCGATTAGGATACCCCAATTGGCACTCACTGACACCAGAGTAGCCCAGTTGGCAGCTATAACTTAGACGAGGGACAACACTTCTTATTTTTATCATTATTATTAAAAAAAAAAAAAATTTAATTTTTACTTTTATTATTATTATTTTACCATTAGTACTACTGCTCTAAGCATTTCATGTTCACACACATTTAAAAAATGAGATCGTCCATGATTGGTAATTAACCTGATGTCACTCAAGGAAAACATTTTGACTTTACCCATTTTAAAATTAATTGTTCCAAAATCAAATTATGTCGTATGATTTTAAATTAATACATTTCAAAAAGCGACACCCGCTTTTTCGTTTTGAAAAATACTTAGCCGACAATTATTTTAACTATAAGTAGATAGAGAGTTTTTGTTTAAAAAAAAAATTCAATTGCTAAAATTTTAAATAAATAAATAAAAAAAAAACTTATTCGTTCATTTATTTAAAGACAGTAATTCTTTTCTTAACAGTATTAATCTTGACAGTAGGATTATAATTATTAACAGTAAATTAGACAGATTAACGTAGAAAGCATCATACAATTTCCACAATGTCTTGCGAGTTATTATTATTATTATTTCGTAGTAATCTCAACTTTTGGATACTTTTAGTTGGATGTATTTTTGACCGTCAGATCAATTTCGTTGACTTTATTCAAACTGTACCTTAACACTTTCGCCATTCTTATCAAGTAATGTTTTGCAGAATTGGAAAAGAAATTGTCTCGCCATTTAAGGTGGCTTTTCATTATGGTTCCAAGCGTCCAATTACAATAAGACTCACCTTGACTACATTACGTTTCCATAGTTTAATTCACATTTTAGATTTGGATATTTATTTAATTTTCCATGTTCTTTCTCTTACACTCTGGTATTGAAGAGGCAGGCTATATCAATGATTAAGCAAGTTCTCATGGTTTTGTTTAGAACGATCAAGTCAGGTTTCAATGTTAAGAACCTTATCAATTTGTATGATCATCTTCCAAAGAGAGCTTGACATTGTTCTTCCCCTGTACCACTTCTGGCTTATGCTCATACCACTTCTCATTATGACCCAATTCATAAAGTTTACATATATTCCGGTGTAGTATCTGAGCACCTTTGTCGTAACTACGTTTTTTATATTGATTTGAATTAGCATAGGACATTCTGATACAATATGCCCTAAAGTTTATCCCTTTTTCATTAGATTTTGTATATCAGTGATTATTATTATTATAACTTACTAAAACTTTCACACGGGCTACCATCAAAGATTTCTCTTTGAGACCAAGCTTTGTTATTCCCTGGACTCTGAATGACAACAAGTCTCCTCAGATTTCCAGTACTCTCCACCTCTTTTGATAACATTTGAAAATTTATTTGCGTTATCGCAACAGCCGTTTACCATTTATTTCTAATTGGTAGAAACCATTAGTCTTTACTGGAATTTGGGTGGTAATAAGCCTCCCTAAGATACTAGTCCTCTTTGCACTCATCCAATGGAGGTCAGGTTAGTGCTTGCCTCTCATCGACTATTTAGCGTGGTGTCAGTTAATGCTAGCCCTTTTTTTGGAGGGAGGGGTAAATTAAAATTATAGTTTCAGTTTTCTTGATTTCATGTGGTATTTGTTATGTCTTCTGAAGAAGTTTCTATGTGTCTGGCTAGCGTATGTACCTCATGTAGTAGTCTCCACATTCAAGCGCTTTCCTTTCTTTTTTTTTTATTATTATTATTATTTCCAAAAAAGATTTAGCAACATGTCTGTTAAAAAGTGCTTACTCTTTTAAGATTTTTTCACTGAGTTTGGAATTTGGATAAGATTGGATTATCTAATTCTAAGAAGTATTCTTGGTTTATGGTTATGTAAGATTTGAATAGGTGAGAGGTGGCAATGTCAAGCTTGAATCCAGTCGGTTTCATAGCACCACTTTCACTATGGATGTTAGCAACTTTCATGAGGTCCTTGCTGTAAGTACTTAATTCTAGAAAGAATCGATCAGGGAAATCAATACCAACAACAGAATTGAAGGGCTGAAAAAGTCGTATCATGCTGAGTCATAGGATTTTACTTAATAATATAATAATTAAATTTTCGTAATAAAATACCAGTTTTCATCAAGTTACTGAAGTTAAGCAGTGTTGAGGCTTAGCAGTACTTGAGTGAGTGACCATTTTAAGATACAAGGTGTCAAAAGATTGGAAGTCCTTATTTAATTCCCTCACTACTAAGGGTAAAGTCAGGCACAAGGTCGATTTTTAATAGGAGTGAAATTCAGTTTCTTAAAATAAGGCACTATGAATTAAGGGAAAAATTTAAATTGCCTCAGCCTAGAATTTTTTTTTTTCACTAACGATAAAAAAGATGAAGCATAGTATCAGAACAGGTACTAAACTTTCTTTCTTGCCAAAAGGCCAAACATTTTCTCTAATATTTTATTTATTTGTTTGCGGACTATTATCCTCATCTTTATAGTTGTTGTTTCACGACTTTTCGTCCAACTATTCCGCTGGCTTTCGTCAGGTGGTTAACCTCGACGGGATAGGAATGCTGAATCTCTTAACTATATCTTCAGTAATTACTGCTTTCTCTAATTTTCTCTAATACTTTTGAGAAACGCATGGATCGGTCCGTCTTATGATGAAACCATTGTGGTATACTAAACTCCCACACTTTGTTAGAGCAATAAGTCTAAGCGAAGTAAAACTCTGAAATAATATCAATTGTTTCTTGTTTATCTTCGATTTTTCCTTGCCACTCGACTTACGTAATGTTGAGTCAGGAGAAATGCAGCTCGTGATTGCGTAACCTTTGCTACACTATAAACTCCTCATCATGCATGCACCTTTTCTAACTACATCTAAGGACAGAAAAAAAGCTATAAATAAAAATATAAAGTCGATAATATGTGCACTTGTCTTTAGGTCAATTGTGGCTCAAACAAGAGGTCTGTCTATTTAGCAATAGGTCAGCCTTTTGGGGGTCTGTGTTTCCTTTTCTTTTTTATTTCTTGAATCAATTTACATCCGTTAATTTGCCACGCATCTTGTCTCAGCATCCTAAACGAATTGACTTTCTCATTTACTTATTATCATTTGGTCTTTCCGCGAATGAATATGATTCTTTCATCTCATTTTCATTCTTTTCGTTTTTTTTTCATCATCAATTCTTTATTGCTTTCATTTATAGAAGATTCCCTTCATTTCTGTTTTTTTTTTTTAGTTTTTTTATTTGGATCGAAAGGAAGAGACTTCTTTTGTGATTATTTCTTTTTAACAATTTCAATTTTTAGTTTTAATTTTTTAAAGTGAGAAATGACCCTAATCTTAGCTCAAAATTGTTTTACTAGAGTCATTATAATCTAGACTTAACCCTCCCCCTCTCTCTCTCCACCCCTCTCTCTCTCTCTCTTTCAACCACTAACATTCTAAGTGTGTGGGTGTGAGTGTTAATAGATTTACTGAGAGAGGGTGAAAAAGTAATTCTGTTACTCCATTTTTTATAGTAAAAACAAAACAACCCCCCAAAAAAGAAAACTGATCTTCTTAATACATCTGATCTTGATTCTTTGTTAAGATATTCTGAACATCTTTAGAACAAAAGAAAAAATGTTTCTTTTTATCTCATTGAGGACAGAAAAGCAGGAAACCGGGAAATAAATAGCCTCATTCATTTCTCCCGAAAAGTGATTTCTTCGACATCAAAAAGAACAGCAGCAATTTGCAATTTACAAGTGTGATTTCCTTTTCCTTCATGAACTTCGGAATTCATGAGTAAAACAACGAGCAGGCAATCAAGGGATAAAGCTTTTAGAAAAATCAGACTTTTCCTTTCCGTTAACTTTGAAAAGACAAGAGATGGCTACTTGGATAACGCCTAAAACTTGACATCACGGGAAAGAAAGTTCAAAGGCTAAATATACAAATAACAGATACTGAACCTATAGACATCCGGAAATATCAGAAAACCGGTTATTTTTTTAAAAACATGATTGTTTTGCATGCGGTGAGATGTATTTGTTTAATAACATTTTAGGGGAATAGAAAGTGTACATTGATTTTACTTTTATCAACTTCGTAATTATCGCTTCTCTTTTGTCCTTTAGTTCTTACATTCTATGAGCAATATTTCTGACAAAGGGAGAAGAATTGCTATTTTCTGGATTGAAGTCTATCTGACACTATTATTATTGGCTAGTTTTTGACTTTGAAGTAGTATTTTTCTTCTCTTTTTTAGCTCCTTAAATCAAGTGGCTTCATATTTTGTCTGGGCGATTTCACTGAAAAAAAAATCATGCTCTTTATTTAGAAATGTAAGAAGAAAGGTAAAACTACTAAGTTATGTAAATAATGATAAAACATTAAGATTATTTAAGAAAAAAGAAAATCCTGCACACTCTTCAACTTAACATTCATAAATAACATCAATTCAAACAAAAGCATTAAATACACTGCTAAGAATGCATCTTTTTATATACGCATGAAGTAAAGAACTTTTTCCCTATTTCATCGATGTTATTGGCTTTCGTAACAAAAGGTACATATTTAAATCTGCTTTACCAGACATTTATACTAAATATTGGTTTTTATTCTTGAAAACGAAAGTTTTATTTTTAATCGATTTCTTGGAGTTTAATATTTAACCATGTTTTTGACTATTGTATTATTGCTTAGTTGTAAATAAAAGGCAGATGAGATTTTACTCTCACACACAGATTTACTGCTACTGAGGCCCATAACGACAGGAACAAATTTAATAACGATTTCTTTTAAATTTACCAATAAAAAAAGGATGTTAATGACGTTACTAAAAATGTAAACATTTAAATAATTATATTTGTTTAATATTTGGTCATATAAAAAAGGAATTTTAAATTATTTACTTTTTAAATCTACGTGGCTAAAATAAAATGCGTTCATTCAATTTGCATGTTTAGTGATGAGAATTTTACTTCAAAAGGAAATGTGAGACTAACTAACAAATTTCTTCCTTGAAAAAGTGTAGTATATGTTCTAATAGCTCACTTTATTTTTTCTGTCCTCGATTAGTGAAAGAAATATTTCTAGACTGAGGCAATTTTTATTTCCAAGTCCAATCTTTTTGGGGAACTGGATTGGTAGATTTGATGTCTAACTTTGTCCATTTAAATAGGGACAGACAAAGCCTCCCATAGAGATAGAGGGTGAATTTGAAAATCTGTGTCCCTATTTACTTATTTATTTGATTCTTCTAAAGGGCATGTTTAGATACAAGGTCGGTTTTTGATGTGGTGAAAATCTTCTTAAAAAGGCGCGCTTTGGATTGAAACAAAAGTAAAGATCGTTTTATTCTAGAAAGATTTTCCTTTCACTAACTGAGAAAAAAGATTAATTTCGGCATCAGAACAGCTACTACATCTTACTCTTAGCCAAAAGGCTAAGTTTTTTTTTAATCTCTCTCCCACCACAGGAAGATATGACACAAGATTGGAAAGTTGGGATTGAAAAAGTCAGTGCCTAAGAGGTTAAGCACTGCCCTACAAAAAATGTGCAAACAGACTACTCGGCATTCCGCAGTAGAAACGTCTCTGGCAATTATCAATAAGCTAACCCCTTCTCAAAGCATGATAAGGTAAATCTTGAAGAGGTGGACCTTCAAGAATTGCACAGAAGCATACTTTCAGTTTGACAGAGCAAGGCCAGAAGATACCACAACAGCACACCCTCTGTTGGGCTGATCGTCAATGACGTATCCTTGACTGATACGAAAACGCTTAAGACCAAATTGTTAGCAGTTCATTATTGTTCTTCTCGACTATTTCAAATCTCAATAAAAAGGAATTCCTGAAATATTCATTTATCTTCCATTCTTCTCCCTTTTAAAATTAAAATTAATGTTCATAGTCCATGTATTGCCATCAGAAAAGTGATTTTTTTTTTTTAAGAATAAGAGAAAAGACAGCTTTGAAATGTATAGCAAATGTTATTGACTGCAGACAGAAGAGTTGGACCATTTCCTACAAAAGGTGTAAAAAATGATTGATTTTTCAGGTTCTGGAGAGAGAAAGACAGGGAGGAAGAGTAAGAAAAAGAAACAGAGATAAAAAGAAAAAGATATGAAGAAAAACCCAAATATATGCAAAGAGAGATAGAGGGGGGAGGTGAAGAAACAAAAATATAAATAGAGAAAAAGATATATGTTGTCTTGATTTTTGCAAAAATATTATAGACATGCTCGATTATTAATACCGATAATCATGAAGCTTAATTAATTGAGTCAATTAATATTGACTTTGATTTTATTGATATATGAACATTACCGGAATTTTGATATATAAAAATGTTGGCTTAAAATAAAATTAATAAGCTTATATACATATATATATATATATATATATATATATATATATATATATATATATATATATATATATATATGTAAAGAGAGAGAGAGAGAAACAGACAGACAGGTAGAGATAAAGTTAACTTGAAAACGTTTTCAACAAAAAAACGAACCTATTCGGATAGAAAAAGCTCTACTCGATTAAGAAGAGCAATTTATATGTAAAGATAAGGTGATAAGAATTATAGTTACACAAGAACTTTATTATATTATCATGTCAATAAAGTTAAAAATGGTTAAGGTAAGGGAAAAGGGTACTCAACTCCCCTCCTACTCAGTACTATTTTTTCTTCTGCTTTTGAAGTTTTTCTCATACTCTCATATCCCTTCTCTTTATCCCCCCCTCCTAACTTTTCCATTTATAATCTAAACTGTATTTAAAATTGGTGTTGTCTATTTTGCCCGCGGTTTTATATAATGCGGATTTTTTTCTTCTCTTTTGATGAGAAGCATTTAGCTTTGAAATGCCATGGCCTAAAGAGCCTCCCTTTTTTTCACTTTTTTTTTGCCTTATCAGTTTTAAACCTTATTGACATTATAATATAATCAAGTTCTTATGTAATTTTAATCCTTATCTCTATGTTTTCATCTTTACATGAGAGGAAATAGAAAGATACATAGAAAGAACAATAAAAAATAGAGAAAACATCTCGGACGGCATACCCAGACAAAAGTTGTCAGTTTTATTATTCCCCTTTTTTAGAAATTCAATTGTTTTTGTACACGGTTGAAAGAATGAAAGGAAATAAAAAGAAACACAAAATTTGGGTTCCGGATTCGAAGTCTATTTTCTGCCTTCCCAATCTTTATTATCTTTATCTGACGCGACTTATTTTGAAGTCAATTGCCGACAATTCCTGATCTGATAGAGATCTAAAAGAAAAATGCAAAATAGTTGCAAACTGTAAGTTCTGATTTTTCAGCCGACAGGTTTCAGTTTCTATCTTGGATGTTTCCATTTCATTGGTGACACATAAACAACCATACACCCAACAGCTACACTTGCATAAAGTGCATTGTTATTATGGCAAAAAGGTTTTTAGCTGACATATCTCTTGATATGACTTATAGAATAAAACACCAGAGCTAATAAAGATTTTAAGTTGTAAAATCCATAGCATGAAGAAAAGACCCGCCCAGTTTCAAAACCGGTTGACGATCTAACTTGAGTACTGAACTTTCGTGTATTGTCATCCTGTTTTCATAAAAGCTGAGCATTATATTTTTAAAACAGAAGTTTTGTTTGGTTTTAGATACACACAGGGAGGAAGAAAAGTTCTTTGCTGCGGGTATAGCTAGACGAGTTCTTCCTGTGAATGTTTTGCATGGGAGGAACTAGAGTTTGGAGCTCAGTCAGTACTTACCAGGAAAATAATGATAGAGTAAAGTAGAGAGAGAGAGAGAGAGAGAGAGAGAGAGAGAGAGAGAGAGAGAGAGAGAGAGAGAGAGAGAGAGAGTCTATTGTAGATGGAATGGACGCGTCTTAAGAATATTCATTCTTGTTTCTGGGAGATTCCATTTTGGAAAATGCTAAACTTTGTAAGATTACATGAAAGCAAAGAATGATCATTCCAACGACGTGAGATGAATGAACATATAGTAGTAGTAGTAGTAGTAGTAGTAGTAGTAAAAGAAGAAGAATACGAAGAGGAGAAGTAGATAAAAAACTGAATGAGAATACAAAGGAGTAGAAGTAGACGAGGAATAAAATGAACAAAATTAAAAATAGAAGAGTAAAGATAAAAAGATGATGAAGAAGATAAGGATAATAAGAATACAACGAAATAGAAGATGAGAAAAAATGTAGTTGAAGAAGTGAACAGAAGAAGAAAAGGCAAAAGAAGAATACAAAGAAATGGAAGGCGATGAGTAATAACAACTACAAAGAAGAAGAAGAAGAAGAAGAAGAAGAAGAAGAAGAAGAAGAAGAAGAAGAAGAAGAAGAAGAAGAAGAAGACACAATAGAAGCAAAAAAGATGTAGAGAAAAATCTTCCTAAAAATTGTTGATAAAAAGATCGTAAAAGAATGATGGATGAGCGGGGGAAAACAAACAAATTTTTTTAACTTCACATTCACAAATTTGTCGATTTTTATTATGCAGTGTGCATCATTGTTTTTTTTTTGTTTCTTGCTTTACATCTTTTGCTGTGAAAAGATTCTTGATTCTCATAAAAAGTAAAAACAGAATATCACCCAACCTCAAACTAATATATATATATAATTCACACATATATATACATACATACATACATATGCATACATATATATACATATACATACATATATATGCATATATTCATATATACACATACATATATACATATACACACATATATATGCATATATACATATATACACATACATATATACATATATATACATATGCATATATATACATATATACATATAAACACATATATACATATATACATACATATATATACACATATATACATATATATACATATATATACATATATGCATATACATGATGATTGCAACGTCTTGCCAGACGAGTACCACTACCTCAGACATTTAAAATCCATGAGCCCAAATGCCTGAAGGAGTATCTATACAAAGATGATGTTACAGAGTCTTAGCTTTGTACGACAGCTAAGTCTCTCTCTCGGTTCAAAATGTTGAGATCCAGCAACAAGCAAGAGCAAGATAGCCAGAAACAAATTAAACTGCAGACCAGCTTAATGCGGGTACTGGTCTCCCGCTTTATGGTTTTTTAAATCAGAGATTTGCTTCTATAGAAAGGTTGCCTTCACCACGGCTTACGGGAGCCCTCTCCACCCCAATACACATATACACACACACACAAATATACACGGTGCTAGTTGGCCGTTGACCCAGAAAAAGGGTTCATTCGTATACATATATATATACATACATATATATATACATATATATACATACATATACATATATATACATATACACATATATATATATACATATACATATATACACATATATATATACATATATACATACATATATACACATATATATACATATATATACACATATATACACACATATATACATATACACATATATATATACATATATATATTATATTATATTATATTATATACATGCATGTGAATTTCTTTTTCGTCTTCATTACTGTTGTACTTTTGTAGATGGGAGCGAAAACAGAGTATACATTTTCGAACTAATCAAAATTTGATTTGATTAAATTTATGGGTGATATACACGGACATTTTCGTGTTGTAAACATAATAATTACGAAAAGGACAATTAGTAAAATTGATAGGAACAAAATAAAAATTACTTTTAAAATCCAAAATATAAAATATCATTTCTAGAATAACTGTATCTGTTCTATTCTTAGTTGGTTAGCATGGTCGTAATGCTGCCAATGCACATGCTTCTTCATCAATTAGTTTACCTCCTCCATATCACGTGTAGATTTCACTTTGGATCACATTGGGATAGAGTGATTTCCTCCATGAAATTTCATAATTCACACCGGTTTTGATGTGCTAATTGTTTGGATTCATTTTGTGATCTTCTTCGGCCTCTACCTTTGTTATCTTCACCGAACTATATTTATTTTTCCAGCTTTGTTCAATATCTCCATACTATTTAGCTATTTATCAAAGAAAATTCAAAGGGAGTAGAAAATGAAGCTTGGGTTTATTTTCAGTAACCTCGTAACTTTCGCTTCGCTTATTTTATCCTTTAGTCCTCATATTCTAGGAGTAATGTTTCTGACAAAGGGGAAAATTACTGTTCTCTGGATCAAAATCTAGTCACTTAGCACTTATCATTGGCTAGTTTTTGAAGTAGTATTGTATTTTCTTTTTTAGCTTCTTAGATCAAATGGCCTTATGTCTTGTCTGGAGCAATTTCTAAAAAATATTATGCTCTTTAATTAATGAAGCAGTTACAATGTGGAATTAACTTCAACCTAGGCATCTTAGCCTCAATCTGTTGTCAAGACGCATGCCACAAATTTACCGAACCATAGCCCTGTCATTCCACTGCATCTACAAAAAGACCAAGCTGGTTGGAACTTAGAGTTCGTTCATATGTAACATTGCACTATGGACATGGCAACTGTAAACTCTACGATAAATAAGATGTGGAAGTGAACGACAAAATAAACTTATAAACTCTTGTGCTCTATTCATAGTGGAAGTGGCGATAGGGCGGGTGCTATAAGTGTGAACTGTGCTGTGTATGAGTAGTGCTAGAGTCATTATCTGACTTTCACTTAATATAGTATTTCATGCGAATGATACGAACCAATTTAAAGAATATTTGTGTTAGAAACAGTCAATACGTTCATCTGACATTTCGTTTTCTCTTATCTTTTTGAATTACTTGCACGTAAATCTCTTTTTTAAAGGAAAAGAATTGTCTTTGTTTGCATATCTGTTGTCACTGGGCACATCATTTCAAATAAGCATTTAAAAAAGTAAACACTATGAATGTAACTGTTGATTGAAGATATCGTCAGAATGTCATCATGGGTGTGAAACTGATAAAAATAATTTGTTTGAATTTGAAAATAAACGCTGTATGCATACGTTTGTGTTAATTAAGTATGAGTGCATTAAATTAAGACTTCTGTGCAGAGTTCTAATCTGATTTGATAAACAAAAATGTAACACAACTATAAATATTATGTTTGTAGTTCACAAACCAATAATATATGTTATTTTGAATTTGTTGTGGTGTGTCCACCTTACGGATAATAATAAACTCTTCTACTCGATGTTAGTACACAAGTTATTCACAAGTCATATGAACTTGGCAGTTGGACTGACGTATAACCTCAATCTTTATTTATTGCATTTAATTTTGTGTTCAATATATTTTGTTTCCACTACTTAGCGAGTTGTTTTTTCCAGGCCCTTGCAGGACCACAACACTATCGTTTTTTTTAACCATTTTCTTCTGCAAATTTTGATTAATAACTTTCTCAGCTAAAACTTCTGTGATTAATAAAAAATTAGTTATCGTTTCCTGTTGTTTACATATGCAAATGTTACTACTGTTGCATCGAATTTGGATGAATTATATCCCTTTCATTCGGCAGATGCATTTCAGCAGCGTTATGATCATGCTAACTAATGGAATTATAAAACAAGTTTACATAGAAGTACATGAAGACAATAATTGTAGAATGTATTATTATTATTGACGACGATGATGATGATGATAAATAAACAACATTAACACATTTCACAAGAAATAATTAAAACTTCGTTAGAATTGAAGAAAAACATAGAATTGGATAAAAAAAGAGAAATGAATTAAACGTACACATACATATATGCATACACATGCATGAAAAAGTGAATGCATTTTTAAATATTTTCAGAAAGAATAGGTAGATATGTGCAAGAACATTTACCTGTTTTTAATGACCAAAGAAACGATTAGAAGAAATGAAAACGGAAAAAGAATCACAATGCAAATGATAATAAAAATGAAAAAAAATATACAAAATTGTTATTTTATCCGAGGATGAAGTATTTTTATTTTGATAAATGCTAGGGTTGCTGATGGAGTGATTTGGATGATTTAAAAGCCGAAACTTGAAGTTAAATCATTTCGCCACTGGTGACTGGCCTCGGTGCATCTACAAGATGTAATATTTTACGACTATTATTTAAGTTTTAAAATGTTAGCTTGCAATTCAGTTTGCAATGTTGTGCATAGAATTCCATTGCATTCTAGGAGGAAACATTTTTTTTTCTTCTGGGAAAAGTTTGGGGTGCTGATGAAGTAGATCTGATGATTTAAATCCAAACTTGCAGTGAAATCAGTTCACCACTAATGACTAAGCATCAACATGGTGTAGTTTACAATTCATCATCATCATCCTGCAGCAACATTCACTCTAGGTCCAGTCGAATCCAGTCGAATATCAAATTCATAAACGTCCCCGATCGCTTGTTTATCTTCATCGGGAGATGACAACATTAGGATTTTGTCATTCTTGCAGAGAGGTGTCGACGTCCTCAAGCATACAGTACCTGGTATTCCCAAATGATCACCTGTCCGGTACTGACCAGGCCAACATTACTTAACTTCGGTGATCTAACAGAAATCAGTGTGTAAACGTGATTATGCCGTAAATAAAACTAATTTATTCGAACCCATCTAGTACTGACTAGTCATTGCATTCACGAGTGATGATGTACAGAAAAAAACTAAGGAAATAGTTACATATATAATCAGGGCAGCCATTTAATCACAGAGATGACAATTCAACATTATTAGACAACTTTTGCAAATGATTTTCTTTTAAAGTGGATTATGTAAGGGCCACTCTTTCCACTTGGTAAATGATGATTGTTCAAGGCTAGAATGTGATCTATGGTACCACAGATATTATATAGTATTTTCATTCTTCTGAACTAGTTGCACTAGGAAGGCTTGAAAGCCTAGTCTACCTTACTATTTCATCCATGTTTGAAAGGAAGCCAGATGGATTCATACCTTTCCAATCGTATTAATGGAAGTGATGCAGTAGCTTAACAAAATAGTGGTTGTCATCGTAGTGAAATGAATATCAATATCAACTGACAAATCCTATCGATTCCATAGCACCACTTTCAGTATAGATGTTTACAACCTTTATGTGGTTCCTTATCTATGTAGCTGGTCCTAGAAAGAACTAGGGAACCAATGCCAGCAATAGAATCAAGCCGGTCAAAAGTCGTACAATTATGATTCATACGAACCTACATTTTTAGAGAAAGAAGGAGTCAAATTGATTTCCTTCAAAATGCAGGGTTACCAAATATGGAGAATCTCTTACAGGGAATAGATATTGCATTAAATTACTTTAAATAGCAGAAAAAGGAGTTTATAATTTTTTTTTTGAATAAATTTTAAATGCTGCTTTTTTTCTAGAATTGTATTTTATTTTAATGGCTAAATATTTTAATCCTAATAATCAGTTCAATTAAAATCCAGTTCGATTTTAGAAGGCCAAAATATAATGTATACACTTATACGAAAATGAACATGGAACGAAGAAAATGAACGTTAAAATGAAATGGAGGAGTAGGACGATGAAGTAGTGAAGCTGGTATATTTGGGCAAGCAAATTGATAAAAAAAACGTTAAAAAAAAACAATAGAAAACAATTGTTTTACTCACCATAGCTATGTATAAAGTTTGCCAGGTAGAGATCTAACTCCCTCACGGACACGCTTATGTGTTGAGGGTTCACACACAACTGGGGGTGCACGCAGTCAGGGGATTTCTCTAGTCGTTCACCATCTGTACTTTCCAAGGGTATGGCTTTGAAGAGGATCACCATCACCAGATCTAGCCGCCATACTTTATCTGCCTGGCGTAGGCAGTCGATCCGACGCATTTTCCCCTTCTGATCCGGATTGCTAAGGACACAAACTGGAGGTCGCTTCCCAGTGATGCTCATCACAAAATCTTCCCGGCATTCTTGAGTAATATCTTTGCGCAATTTGGCTAAAAGCCGCGATGCCCACTTTTGCTTGATTTCAGGTTTTTCATTCTGAAAAATAAAAACAAGAAAAAAAATTTAATAGGAAATGAATGTATGCATGGGCATCGCAGTAAAAAAAAAAATTAAAATAAATATTTAAAAAGAAAAGAAAACACTATGCGAAAACACAGGAAATAAAGGCACAGTCCTATTTTGACGTTCATAAAAAGATTTAAAAATTATTTTCATCAATTTAACACATAGGCAGTAAGCTCAGATTCTTTTAAATATCTCACCAAAAAGCTCTTAATACTGCTCATTTCCCTTTGTCTGTCTACCTGTTCCATTTTTTTCTTTTTTGGAAACTACCGATCCAATCCGGATGAAATTTTGTATTGACTTTGTTATAAGATGCAGCAAACTAAATATTATGGTATCCATTCAAGGCATAGTTAGAGATTAATACGGATTACTCAGCATAAAAGCACATTTACCCTAAAAGTTTCCTGTTCAGAAACTACTGAGCCGATCTGGCAGAAATTTTGCATGGACATTTGTTATGGTAAGGTACAGCAAACTAAATATTATGGTATATGTTTGATACACAGCTGTGGATTAATAGGATCAATATTTAATGCAAAAATGAGCACAAATTTAATAATATTCGACTATCAATTTAGCATTAAGAACTCATTCTAAATCAATATGTTATAACTTTTGTCTGTATGCCTTAGTGAAATAGTTTACAAACAGATAAACCCCCCCCCCCCAAAAAAAAAAGATCCCCACATACCAATTTTTCAATTTTGATTCTTTAGCAGCCCTTTTTTTCTGCATGAAAACCGGTTAAAATGTGTTTCACATGTCTAAATACCCTATATACCAAATTTCACAGTTTGTAAATCAAAAATTTATTGAGTATATAGGTTGAGAATTGTCCTCACACACATTCTCATTTTCATAGATATATAGAAAACGCCTCGACAAATTAAAGGATATCTACTTAATCTATTGCTCATGTACATTTCTCTATCTATGACCCTGGAAACACGTGTTTTTCTAACTGTATTAGCAGTGTAATGCATTCTTTGCTTTGCTACTTATGTTTGTTGTTTTCATATAAGTTTAACTCCAATCTTACATGTTTTTGTATTTTCCCTTTTACATTTGAGTTTGATAAGCTGTTTAATAAGTGTTTGATAAATATGTATGCATAGAAATCCAACTGTTTCCGAGTTACTGTTCTTTCCTCTCTCTTCCGTGTTGTGCTATCTACAAGAATGTAAAACATAAAATGGAGACCACCTGTGCGAGAACGATATAGCCAAACACATGGTCACTAAAAATATAGACACTAAGAAATCAGATATTCCTTTTACTTAACGGGGATAAGTGATCAAAATATCTATTCTATTTGAAATATTAAAAACTGTCCATAATTCTGTTTATTAAGTTTATATAAGTCAATAAAAAACAATCCAATTTTATGTCCAAAGTTTATTATTTCCTGATCTTTCTTTATAACTGAAATTGCCTATTGCCGTATGATCCTTGTGAAAGAAAAAAGTATACAAAGGACAGCATCTGTTTCAAACAAAGTTCGTCTAAAAAATAGTTCATTCAAAATAATTAAAGATTTCTATACATAATATTAAAATCTTATTTCATATCTAAAAATAGAAAAGCCTAATTTTTTCAGCTTTTCAAAAAAAAAAAAAAAAAAAATAGTGATCCAATTTTTATTACCACAATATCATTACTCAGTTTTTTTAAGTGCTAAGATCACTGGGAAAATAGTTGGATCATTCTACTGCTCCAGAAGGTATCTCATTTCCGATACAATCCTCTACCTGTATAAAAGAGATGTGGGCGGGAGGACTCAGAACACTCTTTCCTGCTTTGAAACCTTGTAGGCGATATTCTTTTCGCCTCCTTGCAACCCCTTCCCATAGAAAAGATGCTGTGAGTTTATCTCTGTTTTATCGTTATTTTCATGGCAAGTGTTCAACTGAGCTTAAATCAATGGTCTCCCTCTGCAAAACATTCACAACAAGCACTCGTCTAGTTACAATCGTAGTCAACTATTTCTACCACTTTCTATCTATTCATAAATCTAAATGCAAATCTAGAACTTCTCCCCCTGTAGAGTTATGTACCGTGGTTCTGCTTTTTATCTTACTACAACATCGCAGTTTTCAAGTGAAATACAAGCAAGTTCTTGTGCCATCCTCTTAAATAATAAAATTCTACCCACTTTCCACCACTACCAACCATTACACCATTATCCTATCGTTTGCCTAGTCATCTTCAGACATGAAGGACTGTGGGGAACGGAATAGTATTTAATAACTAACAATACTGTAATATTTACATTTAATTGTCCAAATCCTATTTAAAAATAATAATTCGCTGAAAAGAGTTTAAAAAAAAAAAAAGACATGAAACTAAAATAAAAATGAAAAGGTCTTCTGAGTAATACATTGCAGGTACAAAGCTAAGCTAAAGCTAAAAAGCTAAGTGGCAAACTATAGTTGAGGGCGACTCGAACGCTCTCTTTTCATTAGCTACTACATCGAGATGCAAGGGAGGCCGCCACTCCATTCTCAGGATTACTCCACTTGATCCTCTACTTATAATGTTGAGTATTTAGCAAGTGGCCTAAAGTACCATTTTTTAAAAATCTTTAGTTTGACAAGATTTGAACATTTGGTTTCCTGGCCCTTTAGCAAGCACTCTTACCATTATACAAAAAAAGTCGACAAGTAAAACTCATTAAATATGTAGTGTCCTTTACTTTGATAATACTATACTGCGACTTAATTACTTAATTTATTCATGATGAAAACTTAATTGAGATGTACAATAAAAGAAATAGGACAACCAGCAGAATGATATATATATAACTCAAGTTCTTTTATTTTTATAGATAAATTATACATAAGTAAATCTTTGGGGGAAATAGTAGAGACCTTTCATTTTATAAATTGACATTTTCAGTGTCTGTTACATTTTTTTTTATGGATAAGTGATTTATTGGTTCGATATTGAGAAAGGCGATGTGTTATCTGATATCTTTGCTTTATCCCACTAAAGTCTGTAAACAATACCAAAAGTTTTAAATAAATGTTAGTCACTGTATGATATGTATATGTATGTACTAAACTTTTTTCCGGTCAAAAAAGTAATAGGTCATTGATTTAGAATAAGTGCTTTATACCAAATTGATGGTTGAATATGGTTAAATTGGTGCTCATTTTTGCATTAAATACTAATACGTATTTATCCCTAACTGTGGATCGAACAGATACCATAATACATAGTTTGCTGCAGATTATGATAAAGGTCCATACAAAATTTCAGCCAGATCTGCCTGGTAGTTCCTGGGAAAATTTCTCGGGTAAATGTGACATTGTGATGATTAATACCTATTAATTGATAACTGTGCATTCAACGGATGCCATAATACTAACTTTATTGCGCACCTTTTTATACCAAAAGTCCATACAAACTTTTAGCCAGATCGACTTAGTAAGTTTTGGAGAAAAAAGTGGAATGGACAAACAGACCAAGAAAATAATAATAATAATAATAATAATAATAATAATAATAATAATAATAATATGAGCTTAATACTTTTTATTTACAAATGCAAAAGTTTTGAAATGCTTTCAAATACCCTGAGAAAAATTAAGGAAATATAATAAAGAAAAAAGTGTTTCGAAAGGGTTTAAGTGACATTATATTCAGTATCATACAAAACCCATTCCTTTCAGATGCAGGTGAAATAAAATAAATCATTGTAAGTAAAGTATGGCGTTGGGAAGGAGTTGAATATTAAAAATGTGGCTAAATAATAACAGGTTAAAATAGTTGACTTGAAGCACTGTCTAGTCTGTACATAAAGAAAATTACTAGAAGGCAATACAGTGCAGAGGTGTAACAGATAGACACAAACTGAAACAAATCAAGAAATATAACGGTGGAATAAGCTATGCAGATGTACCCTTTATTAATAGAATATATATGTATTTTTTATGCTTGTATTGTGCTCTTACTTAGATCAGTATGGCCAGACCGAAGGATGGTATTGTGTGATATATATTGGGAAAATTACCTTCCTCAGATATGTGTTCGACTTTAATTCAAACGTAGCCCCAAATGCACGTTTATGGGGACAAAAATGGATGGTCACATTCAATGCTGCCAAGACTAAGCTTGTTTCCTTCAATAATTACAAGAAACCTTCTCAACCACCAATAACTATGACTAAAGATACATTACCTGAAAGTACCTCTTTCAAACTCCTCGGCTTAATGTTCACAGGAAACATGAGCTGGAACAGATACATTGAGAGCATTGCCAAGGCCATTGCGAAGAAGGTGGGATCTCTCTACCATGCTAGAAAGCTACTTACACCTGAAAGTATCCTGTATCTCTACAAGGTCACCATTCGCCCATGTATGGAGTACTGTTGTCACATTTGCTACTAGTCTCTCGCTCCTGGATAGAGTCCAAAAGCAAGTCGCCAACCTGATAGGTCCTAAACTGTCATCAAAGCTTCAACCTCTGTCCTTCTGCCTGCTCTACAAGTATTTTAATGGTGAATGCTTCGACAAACTACAAGCACTTTCTCTCCCACTAATCATTATACATATATAGAAGAACGTAAATACCCCCGACAAACCTGACAAGCAGAAAAATCCCACCCCTACACAGTAAAGATCCCTAGATGTAAGAAAGCCTTCTACTCCAATAGTTTCCTCCCTGCTAGACTTTGGAACTCCCTTCCGCGTTCCTGCTTTCTCAACTGTACTGACATGCAGAAGTTCAAGTGTAATGTGAATGGACATTTTACTGTTCAACTCCCTACATGGTTTCTCTGCAACTTATACCCCCGATAGTAGCCCCCTACATCAAAGTGGCACTATGCCTTGTTTGGGGTGAAAATGGGAAAAAAAAATTCATACTTAAGGAAAGGTAATTTTTTGAAATATTATACACTAGAAGACTCCCATCTGACCATGCTGATGCAAGTAAAAACACAATACAAGTATAAAATATAAGAACAACTAAAAATACGTATATATCGTATTAATAAAAGTAAATCTGCATAGCTTATTCCACTGTTATCACTGTTATATGCCTTAATTTGCTTCAGTTTGTGTTTATCTGTTACACTTCTGCATTGTATTGCCTTTATGTAGTTAAGTAAGCTTTGTCTGGTCTTTTTTTTATTCCAAATAGAGATTTGGAAACCTATTTATGCTGGCAACTGAAAGGAACAGTGTTTAGCACGACACTGTATCTGACTTCATTTTCATGATAACGCTTCCAAAAATATAAGCAAAACACGTTTGTCTGAAACTCGGAATAATTTTTTTTCCATTTAAAAAAATAAACAATGTATAAAAATATTATTCACACAAAAATTTATTTAAAAAAATATCTGCTAACTTTTCTAAGTTGAAAAATTAAAGCATTTTTTTTGTGATTGAATAATGTACAAATTAAAAAATATCATTTGAACTCAAGAATATCGTATCTCGAGGCTAAAATTAAAGATACAAACAAAATATGTGCTTTGATTAAATTAACTTTGTCAAAATTTGTCAAATTGAAACCGCATTATTCATTTATTTATTCATTTTAGGAACAAATATAAATATATGCATATTTTTAAAAGTAAATTAAAACTACTTTTTGCGTTTTCAATGGCAAAAACGTAACAAAGAAGATGTGTGTTTTGTTTGATAAGGTGCAGTGATTTTGAGTGATGTCAGATCCGATTTCATGCTAAACCAATTCCGTTTTGGTGGAACAAAAATTGCCTAGGCAGCCTGCCTGCATTCTCCGAGAGCGACATCTCAGGCGATTAGCAATAAACTAATCTCTTCTTAAAAAACTATACCTCAGACCGATAGAGAGTAAGCCATTCTCTGCTGGTCTGATTTTGGTATGGCTTCTAACTCTAAAGCGATGATGATGATGTCCATTTGTAATGCTATATCCAATGTGAAAGCATCTTTTATTCTTGTGCCCTTCGCATATTTAAAGAATGTATATTATATTAAGCTTCTAATGAATGTTCTCATTTGTCGCAGATGTTAAAGAGAAAAGACGCTATGTATTTTTACCATGTCCAAGCGTAACCAGGAATTATTTTGTACGTCACCCCAAAACGAGGTCATCTTTTGCAGATTCTCGTAAAAAAAAAACCCCAAAAAACGAAACATATCTTCCAATCTGCACACCTCCCTCACACGGGACCAACCTTAATAGTAATGATGAGGAGAAAAAAAACCCCAATAGATTAAGAGATTGGAGGAAGGTGAATGGCTAGCAATATGTCCAGACACACACACACACACACACACACAAAAACAAAACAAAAAAAAAAAAAACGACAAAAGGTCAGAACCAGAGAGAAAACTTTAAAAAGAAAAAAAAGAAAAACAGAAAAGGACAAAAATGAAAATATTTGTTTCCTGAATTTCAAATGAGAAAGAGATCCACTTTAGTTGATTGATTTGTTGATTATATATATATATATATATATATATATATATATATATATATATATATATATATATATATATATATATATATATATAAAATTGAGAAGTCTACTGAGGTTATCTCCCACTAATCATTATATATATATATATATATATATATCACTGCTTTTTGTGGACATTTGTGTTTGTGTAGGTAATAAATATCATTAAATAAACGGTTTTATCCAGTTATGCAGGGACACTTTGGTAATCTCATCATCAGTAGGATATGTGATCCTGAATGAGTTTCACAGTTACCGGGCACCTTGAACCTCTTCCGATTTTTGTCTGTGGAATTATCTGTAGAAAATATTTTTCCTGCTCTGACCAAAAACAAAACAAATACAACATTTTGATCGTAGGTTAAGAAATGTTTTTTTTTTTCTAATGCCTGATTCCAAATAAGGCGTAATAAATGATGATTGTTGTACTAACGTAGAAACAAGGATATTATTACATAAACTTATCTTTTAATAAATCGCTTTTCTCCTTTTCAACGAGTACAGCTTCAAATTTGTTGAATTAAATAAACGTGACATTTAACATTTCTTTTTGTCTTTTCATTTGATCTTGAATTTGAGACTTGAATCCAGATTTAATCGTTGATGAACAATCATTTTTTGGTTTTCTTTCCCCTGCTCTCATAAAAATCAAAAGTTTATGCGTTTTTTGTTTTATGTCAACAAATGAAAGAAACAATAAATTTCGTTCTGGAAATAATTAAAATTCTTACAAGACAAAAATAAAAAGCTAGAATCACAGAAATTTAAGAGAGTTACAGAATATTATTTATTATTATTTAGAAAAGTCAAATTTGCCAAAAAAGAAAGACATTATCAACCATTCGTTAAGAAGAAAGTCTGGTGACTGAGTGGCGTTTATGTGCTGACGTCATAGAGTTTAGTTCTAGTTGGTCCTAAGCAGATAATTAATATTGATTAAAGTGTAGTTTCAATATAATATATATATTTTTTTTAAAAGCGAAGTGGGGCATTTTTTTTTTTTAAAAACCTTATAAACTTTTAAACTATTACAATTCTGTTGTACTTCGAATTTAATATATATATATATATATATATATATATATATATATATATATATATATATATATATATATATATTTCTCTTTTTAATGCATTAAAAAAAATGCTTATGATTCTTTAAAATCTCATTCGTTATTTTAAGTTAAACCGTTCAACAAATCTATCTTGCTTGTACCACTTGCATGACGTCATTTTTAGTCTCCAGACCTTCTTTTTGACAAAGGCCGTGGCTCAAAATTTTCCAGTTTTTATTCTAATTTGCGTATTCTTATGTAAATAGGCTAGAATTTCGGCTGAACCACTAACTATTTACTATCGACTAGAATGATATTTAAAAAAATAGGTTTAGTGAGGAAGGGATCTTGTTTCAAACATTAATTCATTCTAATATTAACCTTTACATACAATAAAGACATTTTCATGATATTACCCTGTTATTCTATATTTGAGAGGGGAAAATACTCATTCTATCCTCGTGGATTAAATAAAGGGTTTTGTTCGAAATTCCATATAGATTCCCGAGTTTGACATACAGATGCCTAAGTTCGAAAAGATGTATCTGAAGAAATTTTAAGTTACATGGTTTAAAACGTTGTGAAATTAAAATGAGGATGACAAAAGTAATTCAAATAATACAAATAACTATTATAACAAATAATAGCAATTCTGAACACTTACAGACTTTAAAAAAATATCGGTTAGGATTGCACCAAATTTGGTATAAAGATTCATTGGGATGTAGAATATAATAAAATTAAGAATACTAAGGAAAATGATTAAATAAATTCCCAAAAACTCTTTGCAAGAGTTAGATTAAAAGTTGCTCGTTTGGTTTGTATTTTAGTTAATCTCTAATAAATATTCCAATTCATTGCTTCAATCTTTACGTTTGGAAATTTGTAATGACACAGTAGTTGAAATATTAAATATTGTGTATATAAATATATAGTCTTGGAAGTTTCTTTAAAATCTTTAAAACTAAAAAAAAAAAAAAGTATTCGTTGGAACATTATTTTGTCAGTAAGTCAATTAATCTCCCCGTATTGCTGAACGGGGTTACTCAAAAAATAATAACGATGTTCTTAAAGGGATAATCAGTTGTTTACTATGAAACACTGTTTCGGGGATTTAAAAACACACACACACACACACACACACATATATATATATATGTGTGTGTGTGTGTGTCTTGTATATAAAAGTATCTCAAGTCTTATTTTTATTTATTAAAACAATAATTTCAAGTGAATCATCGAAGAAAAAAAGTGCTGAAAATTGAGGTTTAGAATTTAATTTTCTTTTAATGAAGAATGATTTACTAATTAAATTTGCAGAAATAACAATTTTAAGACTTTATGATTTAAAAAAATATTTAAAAGTTGTAAGCATTATACATTAGTTTTTTTTAATTTTCTTGTTAGAAATTTTTCTCTGGCTGACATTCGTCAAAGTAGAGAAACGTCAAATTAATATCAAATAATTTATAAATATTATTAAATTAAAAGTAAACATTCTTTAAATGGTGATAAATGTTATTAATCAACTGAAAAAAAAAGAAACATTAAATCCACCAGAGAAAAATGTAAAATATTATAATTATCTGCCAAAATCTACGTTCATTGCAATGTGAAAGCTTTCATAATCTTCGGTTTAAAGCGCGTTTTACATGATGGCATGAATTGGAAAAGTGGATAACAAGTTTATTAATACTTCAAATTGGACAAAGTTGTTTCAAGTCGATGTGATTGCTGATGCTAATATGATTCAAACGTATCCGAAATCAACAATAAAGGCCGACCTTAATGCATTGAAACTATGTATTTCAATATTGAAAAAAAAAAAAAAAAAACAAAAAAAAAAACGAAAGTATAAATATTCCAAGATTGGAACAGAATGCAATATTCCGACTTCCGGTCGTTGAATACTTTCTGGCTGTTTATTTGTATGCTCGCTGATTTGGCATTTATAGGCACTTTTCTCTCATTTTTTGTGTTAATTATCAGTGGCCTTGAAGTGCTAATGTACAAAGTCATGGTGATATTGTGACTGGGTTTGAATCTCCTGATCAGCAATAATCATCACTTCCTACATTGATTATTACGAAAGCATAAAATACTAGTGTCTGCAGGTATAAAAATAATTGTTAACATTTATTTAAGAAATATCATATTTTTTTCAGACCAAATTGAGCATCATTTATTCAAATATAATATTTGATAGAATTTTTTCTAAAGTGGAACTATATGCATACTTTAAAGAGTGAATCCATCTTTTTCAAAAGAAAATAATAAATATGTTGAACTTGAGTTAAATTATTATATCCTGCCATAAAAAAAAAAAAAACGTATATAAAATGAAAATAAGGTTTTTTGGATTTTGTTAGATATTTTTGTTTTATGTGTTTGTGATCATTCTACAATTCCACATGTAATAAATTGATGACTTTTTTGTGATATTAAACAAAAATCTGTAACATATGTACTAGTATTGGGACGATTAATCGGAATCGGGAATCAGAAAAATCAAAACATTTGGTGTATCAGAATCAATAATGAAAAAATATATGTCTATTTTCTGATGTAAAAATGATTCTATTTTGTTTGATTTTGTTTAAAGCAAACACTTCCATTGCTGATAATAATGATAAGATAATAAATAGTTATTGATTTTAAACTACTAGTAAAAACTAAAATCTATAGATTATCCCCCACAAGTGTATTTTTATGTTTATGAAAATATCTGCACATTTAACATATGATTTTATGGTAATTTGGGAAAAATAATAACTTTAATATAAAATAAAATTAAAAAAATAAAATATTTAGAAATTTATAAAGAATCGGTAATTGTATTGGAATCAGGAAAATATTGGACTCATCCCATCACTAATATGTACACAATAATATTTGTTCATGCTGTATTTTAGAGCATTATTACAGAATATTAATTATGTCACAAATTATGTATTCTACTGAGTCATATTAGTCCTCGTGCGAAAGAGCAGGGCACAAAATGTTTTAAATAATAATAGAATAACAATAACAAAGACTTTCGCAGGCGAGGACTACTATTGACCATAACCATTTATACAGTCCTTTTGAAATTTTCATCTCTATTTTTCTCGTTATGTACTGAATATTTGTTAATGAAACCTATATGAAATATGTTCCTTATTAAATTTTGAAGATTTTCTATTCTGAAAGAAGTTTTAAAAAATTTGATCTAAAATGTTATTTTAAAGTTTTTGTTAAAAAAATTCAGATTTTCTCATTATTCAGACCTATATTACAAAGAGGGGGTTGCAAAACATGAGTTGTGGTGTGAGGAGAAATACAAACTGAAATAGAGAGAAGGAGAGTTTTAAAATATAATCTTAAAAAGATAAGATACAGGTTAGAAAAGCATTTCATCCAAGGCATGAAAATTGTTAAACAAAATGTTTTTACTATAGACTTTAAAAATAAAGGTACAAGATTCAATTTGAAATTTATTTATCTTTAAAGTGCACTTTTATAAATTTTACAAAGTAAGGTATAAAAATTTAATTTAAATTGAATCAAAAAATTACCTTAGATTCATTTTATGTAATGTACATTTTGTTGGAATTTAAAAACATTATCTTTCATCTAGCAATTAATGATATAGATATAAAATTTTCAATGATTTCTTTTTAAAAATGCAACAGAATGTACATTACATAAAATAAATCCAAAGTCCTGCTAGTGAATATGTGTATATATACATATATATATATATATATATATATATATATATATATATATATATATATATATATATATGACTGAAGCCTAAGTAAGTGTAGGAAAATATTTAAGTAAGTAAAACCGTCCACAGTAACAGTAAATGCAAAAAAAAAATAAGCAAAATATAATGAAAAACACCCTCTCCAGTCAAAATAAATAAATAAATAAACAAAACAAAAAAGAAAATAGGATCGTGTAAGGGTTAAAAAGAGGCTCCAAAATCGAAAAATAAATAATGGTACCTGTGCGTTCGTTTATGTATGAAGAAGTGTATTCTGGAATAATGGAATTGGCTGGTCTCAGCCAATCATATGGGCGGGTTTTGAGAAGGGAGAATTTATTATTTTTTAATCAGATAATGGAAAGATTATGTTATGGGTATGTAACTAATAACCAGTTACGATGGGTGCAATGTAAGTATCGTAGTAAAATGTAGAATAGGTCCATTGTTTTGGTAGCAGTGGAAGGACTAAATATTTATAGAGAAAAATAAGGACTCCTTCCGCTATAGATGTCGCAACTGTGATGGTGTTGCTTCTAGGATGCAATGTAGCATTTTATTATAACGACTTAATGTGTCTATAATTTTGTTCGAAAATTACATAAGGTAGTGGCTAATAGCTTAGACATAATGAATTAGTATGTAGCATCTATTGTTGCAAACATACGATACTTTGGTCCAGAGGGGAATTTCTGCAGTCCAAATATATATATATATATATATATATATATATATATATATATGATAGATGGGGGCATTCTGAATGTAATGCCTCCTATTTTTTATTCTGTCCGAATAGATCAGAGAGGATTTCTTATTGCATTGTATGATTACAGAACATGCATTCATGATCTGAATGTTTTATCTGTTTGTTGCACATATTAACAGTGTTAAACTCTAAGAAAGCAACCCTTGTCACAGACATGCGTCAGAAGCAGGAATGCGTCATTGAATTCCGAGCAAAAGTGCAGTGAGAATGTGATGACTATAAGAAAAAAATTCTGGAACTCAAAAATTTGCTTGTTTTAATGGTAGCACTCCAGCCTTCATAGCTCTTTAACTTTTTGAGTTAAAAAATAGTAGGCTTTACTTTTGGAATGACTCTCTCATATATATATATATATATATATATATATATATATATATATATATATATATATATATATATATATATATATATTTATATTACAGAAGGTCAGGATAAACATTGGTACCATCGGTTTTAAATTCAAACACAAGGAACTATAGTTCTGGGGAGAAAGACAAACAGACTTATGAGAGTCCGGTATAGGAGACCAACTATAAACCCCCCTTTGTTTTTATTTGAAACTGACGGTATCGATGTTATTTCGATCTTCTGTAATGTATATATATATATATATATATATATATATATATATATGTATATATATATATATATATATATATATATATATATATATATATATATATATATATATATATATATATTACGCTCAAATTTGTTTCTTTTTTCTTCATGATTGAGCAGTCTGCAGCGGTTCTCTTCTAACTTTACACACACACACATACACATATATGAGAGAGAGAGAGAGAGAGAGAGAAAGAGAGAGAGAGAGCGGTTTTGCTTTTTATTGCTATTTTAAAATAAATAAACGTTTAAACACTTTGACTTAGAAAAAATATGAAAATTGAAATCTGGTAGATCTGTAATATTATTTCTGAACAATCTAACATAAACATTTCCAAGAAAAATAAATTAATGTTTTTGTAGATTCTACTAAAATAACAAACATACTAGAAATGATGTTGGTATATTAGATAACCTTACTACGAAAAATAAATATTAAGATAAAAGAAACAAGTTAACAAAATATGTTTTTCCTTTTGGCTGCTAGTTGTTTTCCATTGTAAACCCGCTTATTAGCTGTAAAAAATATAGTTGGCTGCCATTTCCCCTCCCCCAAGAGAAAATCTAATCATTTTTTGTTCTTATACAAAACGCTGTATTGTTTGGCAGACCAACAGTGTCTTATCAAACTCTTATTCAACGTTTGACTAAGGGTTTTCCAGATCACAGACTAATACCACGCAGCAGAAGAGAAACTGAAATCTTAAGATCTCCATCATTCCAGTAATTATAGGAGCAATCGGACTCATGAAAAAGAACTTCAAAAACGAACTAAACCAAAGTTAAGAGAGGTGCAAACAATTGCACTTAGAGGGGCACTTAGAATCTTAAAAAGAGCTCTCGGTTGGAATTTCTGAGATGGCACGTGAATATCTGGCATCCGGTTGGATACCTTTAACCCTTCCCCATCAAGCAAGAAAAAATAAGAAAATTAAAAAAAAAACTAAAAATATAAGAAAAACTGCTTTAGATTTATCTCTTCACTGTCTAAACTATTTTAATTAACATGGCTGAGAGATATTTAAAAAATATATATGTACATTAATACTCATCTGAGGGTTGTGATTTCAATCCCTGTGCTGGGCAGTAGATTTATTTCCTTTTCTTTTCAACCACATAAAACACTGAAACTGCCTGACCCTTTTTTCCCAACAGTGTAGTTATTATGGGGTCAGGAGTCGAAGCATCAGTTAGATCAGAAATTTGAAGAGGGTTTCAGTTAATTAAAATTGTCAGCTGAAAACCATGACTCAGAGGTTGAGCAATGCTAAGCAGAACTTGGATTTGGAAGCAACGATTTGCATCTGTTTGGAAAGAGGAATATTTAGCATAAGAATGAGAGAGAGAGAGAGAGAGAGAGAGAGGGGGGGAGAGGAAAAGTACAAAAAATAAAAGAGAAATAATAATAGAGATAAGGGAAAAGAAAACAGAGTGAAAAATAAGAAAGAAAATTAACACAGGAGAAGAAGGAGAGAGGGTGAAATAGAAATAGTGAGAAAGAGAGAGAGAGAGAGAGAGAGAGAGGGGTGGGAGGAACAGCGAAGCAGAAAGAGAGGGAGAGATAACAAACAAAACAATAAAAGGCAGATAACATAATCGTGGAAAGAAAACGCAAGCGAATAAAGAAAACAGTGAGAGAGAGAGAGAGAGAGAGAGAGAGAGAGAGAGAGAGAGAGAGAGAGAGAGTGTAAAGATGTGATAGACACACACGAGTCACATTTAAACATGTCTTCATCTCATTGGCTGTACTCTGTTTACCCTTGCTACTACCATTTACCCTGCACACAAACATACGCACACATCCCTCACTGAAGAAGGCCAAAGGAGCGGCCGAAATTATTCTTTTAGAAAAAGATTTTCTTTAAAAGACGTTTTGTATTCTTACACATCAACAAATGAGAAATGAATCGAGAAAAGATGTTATCATAGTCCGTCTGTTTGTTTGCTTATTCATGAAATCCTCCAAGAATTTTGGATTTGGATAATAGTCGCCTATAACAATATATTCTGAAACTACATTGCCCAAAGTCCTTGGATAAGTATATTTTAGAGAGGATACAACATACAATATTATCGTCGGTTCTGTGTATTTGTTTCAAATTTCATAAAGGAAATACGGCATTTTACTTTATTTAGAAAACTAAAGTAGAAATATTGCTAAGGAATTCCGGGCAAGAATACACAGAGTTCCTCATTGCTTCCCAAGAAATGCTGTGTCTGCCTTAAGAGAGTTAAACCTTATAAATTTACTAAAATGTATTCCAATAAATATCAATTTACTTACACCCACCTCTCATCATACTAATACATAGTTTATTCTTTGGGTCATACCCAAAAAACTGAATATTATAAAATCTACAAAATAAGGATAAAAACGGTAATATTGCATTATGAACTTGGCGCAAACAGATACAGGGGTTTTCATTCAATCTTAGGCAATGCTTGGTCTTTCAACTAGTTTATATATATATATATATATATATATATATATATATATATATATATATATATATATATAGGGTGGTTTTTTTTTTAGAAATGGTGAACTTTAAATTGACAACTCTATTATCTTTAATTGCAGATTTGGCAACTATCGGTTATTTTACGTTCAGCTTGTATTGGCAATTCTTCATGTGGTTTCAGTGGGATGGAGCCACATGCCACACAGCATGCAGTACGATGAATTTACCGAGAGAAAAATTTGATGAACGTATAATTTCACAAAATCGACCTATCAACTGGCCACCTCATTTGTGAGATTGAACCTAATTAGACTATTTCTTTAGGGAATATGTAAAGTCCCACGTCTATGCTGATAAGACCACCTGGAAGACAACATTCGAAATTTTATTGCCAGAATACATGCTGATTTCATGTGTAGAGTTGTGAAAATTGGCTCTCTAGATTATACCATATATATGCGAACTACAAGGACCATATGCTCGAAATTTTATTTATATTATAAATACCAAAAATTAATCGTTAGAATAAACCATATATTTGTATAATAAAAATATTTTTCTGTCATTTAAAGTTCGCTGCCTCCATAAAAAACACCCAATATAAATCTATTCACAAAGAAAGAAAGCAGTTATTCCAGTAAAAGAATATTTTTGTTTGTTTTACGGCATATCAACTCTTTTATTTAGTAAAAGTTTTTTTTTCAATTTCTTAATATCTTTTAAATATTTAAAGATTTGTTTATTTTGTAACATATATTGATGCAAAAGATTTTACCGGTTTATAAGAGAGTCATTTTCAACCGTTATAATTTATTTTATGCATATTTTTATTACTTAAACATATCCCTATTGTTATTAATTGAGTGCTCATCTGAACTTCAATCTATGGCCCCCTTCGCCAAACTTTCACAAAAAACAATCGTCTAGCCAAAACCACTATCAACAATTTCCCACACTCTTTATCGGTGCCTAAATCTAAATGTAGATTCCATGAACAAAGCTTCTTTCTTAGAACTGCACGCCTGTGGAATTCTCTTCCGTTTGCCTGCTTTCCAGCTCACTACAATCTGATTGTCTTCAAGCCCAACTTAAACAAGTTATTGATGAACCTTCCCCCTAAGGAATCCAATTTATAAAATTCCCACTACTTATGTTTCCTACGCTATAATCACAATGACTAATGTATACCCATTAACTCTTATCCTCGAAAGGCCTCCGGGCCTTGATAAGTGATGATTTCTGTGTAAAAAAAAAAAAAGTATCGTTCATATTTTCTGCAATATTCTCACCCATATTGACCCCAAAACAACTTTCTTTAGTCAACAGAAAAGAGGGTCATCTTCCACCATGATAATGCTCAACCTCATACAACATTACTGTCCAAAGATCTCCTAAGAGAATTTAGTTGAGAAATATTACCCCATCTTGCACATATTCTCTTGACCTAACTTCTTCAGATTATCACTTCTTCTGAGGATTACAAAACCATTTAGATGGTCTTAGGTTAATATCAGGAGGAGATTGAATATGAATTATATTCATATTTTACATCAAAACCTAAAGAATTTTACAAAGCTAAGCCTTTATAAGCTCGTTGACAGATGGAATCAGCTTACAGAGGGCCAAGTTCGTTATTGTTATGAATTAAGATTATTAAAATAGTTTTTTTTTTTTTCAAGATTAAATTTTAAACCGGAAAAAACTTTTACACAGACCTGATTTTCTAAATAAATCTCATTTATAAAACTTACTATGTCTGTCTTCATTTTTTTTTAAAAACTGTATCTCTTCTAAGATGAAAGGTTGCAGCGTGGCATGATGACAAGTCAAATGATTACATTTTTTGTGGACTGATTTTTATGGATTGTTACCTGGTTAAAATAGTTGCTAAGGGATCAAAATTGAAAGAAATTATAACTTTGCAAGCGTAAGTTGACTTGAAGTGCTCTTCTACGCATGCACAAATATATATACATTTGCATATTAATATTAGTTTATTTTTAGCTATTTCTTATCCAACTGACGAATGCTACACGGTAACAGCTCAGCTAAGAACGCTACACAAATTTTGCTTTTCGTTTCGATTCTAGCTAGTAGCACTCATTTAAAAAAAAAATTTACTTTTGAAATCATAACTGTACATTAAGTACAATGTAATGCGAAATAGTCGATGGAAAATTGACTATTATGACATATACGAAATCTGGATAAATTGAAATATATTTAAGCGTATTTTACCCCCCCCCCCCCCTTCCCCTCGCTGCTAGTTTATAAACGATGGGTTCTATTAGACTCAGAGATGAGACCCTGGTAGATATTACTACTGTGGGTCAAATTGTATCTGGGAGTAAAGGCAACTAATTAACGTATTCCTTTAAGCTCCAAAATTGGGGTCTTTTCACCCAATGACCTTCAAGGTCACATCCAGGACCTCCAGTGAAAAAGAAAGAGACAGCAAAAGTTTCTGACTTCTGAGTCAGACTTCAATTCAATTAAAGAAAAAGGAAACAAAATCAAACATTTTTGCTGGTAAAACAAAAAATAGGAAATAAAATTATAAATTATGTGAATGCAGAGAAATAAAACTTGGCGAAAATGTTGTGGCAAAATTATCTTCCAATCAGTTGCTATCATTGAAGTATTTTTTAAAGAAACTTTCAAAAATTTATGACATTAAAGTGGTTATCTGAATAAAAGACATTGCATTTTTGTAAAGTTTAAGAACCATAAAATCAGACATTCATTCTGCAGACACGAAGGGTAGAAATCAGTGCTGGTGTTCAGGGCTTATTGGTCCTCTCCCATTCTATATAAGGGTCATTTGTGAATCGAAATATTTAATCACCAAAAAATAAGAGAATTATTCAATTTTAATGAAATGTTTATAGTTATTGAAAATATATATTTATAATGAATGCAAGTTAATAGATTAAAAAAAAAAATATATTTTATATAATGAATAACACAATGAATCAAATTCTAAATAAAATATATATTTTATAATGAATGCAAGTTACCAAATTAAAAAGAAATATATATTTTATAACAAATACTACAATTTATGAAATTCAGGAAAATATATATCTTTCATAAGAGAGCAAATACTAAAGTCAAAGACTATATTTTTATAAGGAATATAAAAATGAACCAAGTGCATAATCTTTGTGGAGAGCTTCGCCACATGATTGAGAACCGAACTCTTTCGTCTCATCTCCCTGTGTGGATCAGCAGATTATATTGAAGTACTTGCTTAAGGCACATTTTACTTTTTTATTTTTTTGCAGAGAGGATTGGCTGTCCTCACACATACAGTCACCTATTTCGTACTGGCCAGCTTTAACATTGCTAAACTTCATTGATCTATTGAGAACAGCTATGCCAATTTAATAATACTGTATTTTACAATAAATACAAGCTGTCAATATAAGAAATATAAGTTATTAAATGTTAAAAATATACATAGGCTCTATAAGAACTACCAGTTATATATAAATATCTAGAAGTTGATATGTAATAACAAAACAAATTTTCACCATTATGGAATTCGTGTTTCATTTGCTCAAGTTTTATAAGAAGAATCGCTTAAGGATTTCGCTTTTATTTTGATACAATTATAACTACGATGAGGTTCTCTGTGATTTTTGGTCAGATTGGAAATATTTTCAAATTTTCACTAGCTATGGGCAAATAGATCCACTGCTTTGTGGATGGCTTGGGAAAGGCAAATGTTAAGGGAGTAAACCATGACAAAAATCTGACTTGGAGTTTCAACAGGTGGATGATGGAGCACTGCAACACATTTCCGGCAACTCCTGCAGCTATGCTGGCTCTGACCGTATTGTCTTGCCTTTTTGTTGGACTTTGTCAGCAATGCTGAGAAGGGGGGGCACTAATAATTGGGCAAACCTAATGCTCTTTATCAGGGCTGTATATAGAGAGGCAACTCCAGCTTCAACTGTATAGCCACAGTAGACACTGCAATGCACCAGACTAGATGCAGAACATCATTGTCTCATAAAACAGAGGTGGTTGTTGTTATCATCATCATCATCAGTAGTAATAGTAGTGACTTATGAGAATATATACAAGTTTCCATAATTTACTTCTTAACTTTATTCAAGTATTGAGCACTGTAAAAGTGAATTCTGAAAATCGGTACATAAAATATTATATCTCGCATTTTATGCAAATACATAAAATAATAATGATTATATATATATATATATATATATACACACATTCATACACTAGTGTTGGGACGATTAATCAGAATGGGGAATCGAAAAGGTTTTAAGGGTATTGGGATCAGAAAAATTAATACCTATTTTTCGATACCAATAACGATTCTTTTAATTTCATTTTTTATTTAATTTTGTTAAAAGCAAATTCTTTAATTGCTGGTAATGATAAAATAATAAATATTTATTGATTTTAACTAATAGTAAATCTAAAGTCTACAGATCATCCCCCACAAGTGTTTATTTTTACGTTTGAGAAAATATCTGCATATTGAATGTATTCTTACGGCCATTGGAGAAAAAAAAAAAAAAAAAACTACTTCATAGTAAAATATTTAGAGATTTATAAAGAATCGGAATCGGGAAAATATTGGAATCGTCCCATCACTAATACACATACACACACACACACACATATATATATATCAGTGTTGGGACGCTAAATCGGAATCTAGAATCGAAAAAATCAGAACTTTTTGTAGTATCACAATCGGAAAAATGTGTGCCTATTTTCCGATACCAAAAGCGATTCTTTTAATTGGCTTTTTTTATTTGATTTTTTTATAAAGAAAAATATTTTATCGCTAATAGTAATACTAAAATAATGAATATATATTAATTTTAAACTAATAGTAAAACTAAAATCGATAGATCATCTCTCACAAGTGTATCCTTACGTTTGAGAAAAGATCCGCACATTTCACATGTTTTTACGGTAATTGTGAAAAATAACAATTTTATAGTTAAATATTTAGAGATGTATAAAGAATCAGAATTGGAATCGAGAATTTAATACAGAATCAGTAATTGTATCATAATCGGAAAAAAATATTGGAATCGTCCTATCCCTATCCCTATCTATCTATATATATATATATATATATATATATATATATATATATATATATATATATATATATTATAAGCATAACAAGTTATAAAGTTCAAGAAAATATAGAATTTATAAGTACTACAAGTTTTAAAATTGAACATCTACATATGCACAGCAACTTTAAAATATGTTGTTACTGTTTAAAACAACTATATATAATTTCTTTTTTCAACAAAATTTTCAGTAGATAACAAAAATTATAATTATAAAAGATCTCAAAGCGCTACTGAAGCCACCACTTTCAGATGCAGGCCAGAAGGCTTGGCCTACATCCAGTGACAAGAATGGAAAGTAGTACTCTGTCTATGATAGAAATATCCGGGCAGAATTGGTCATTCTTGAAGATACTTTTTTTTTTATCTTTTACATTTTAATACATTTTTTTTTTAGTTATTTTTACTTAATATTATTTATGAATCAGTAAAAGAAACTCAGAAGAAATAATTACTCATTAACATGTGCATAAAAGAAAAAAAAATATTTATTTAAGAGAGAATTTACTTTAAAGAAACAAATCTGAAAAAAAATTCACAAGAAATCCATTATCCTTTTGTTATTATTTCTTTGCAAAATACTGTTTGAAATAGTTGCAAATCAAATAAAAAACGACATGCAAATATCCTTATTAAATTGGTTAAAAAGGGATATATATATATATATATATATATATATATATATATAAAGACGGAGAGTAAAAAGGTCTTTAAAAATAGGAGGCAAAAGAAAACTAATTTAAAACATATTTAAAAATGTCCATCTCAGAAGAAATAACTGCAAACAAAAAATTATAATAATGAAATGCAGTTAAAGAAAACAAAATGGTGATTTATCTTATTTTTTTCCTCTTTTTCTTGACAGAGACCGAATTGGGCATACGAAAGTTCCTTCCTTCTAAATTTGAGAAATATTGGTTTCTTCACTTTCTTTATGATGTCTCAGATATTCTATCATATTTTGAGAGTTTTGGATTAGATATGGCGCCAACCATGAATACCAAATATCAAAATTGGTTATTCTTTTGTTTTTAATACTCGATTTTGATGCTTCAAGTTTATTTTTTGCTTCAACATTTTGCTTAAAAACAAAAATAAAATGAAAAGCTGACCTTATTTTTTTTCCATTTATTTTAATTTTCTTTAAGTAGTCGTTTTGTCTTTTCGATATAAAAACTTCAAGGAAGATTTTACTCTAACAGAAAAGTCATGGAAAGAATACACGTTTAAGGATTAGAAAAATAAGGTTCATATCTTTAAACACGGCTATAACGTTGATGATGATGATGATGATATATATATATATATATATATATATATATATATATATATGATAAAGTAAATCCGATGCTTTATATAACAGCAGTATTAAGAAAATACTGAGAAAATGAATTTTAATTAGCCACTAATTATATTGCAAAAATGCTATTCGTAATTTTTCAAGTCCTCAAATATTTCATTTTAATTATGCAATTTGTTTTAATTTACCTATTTATTTAAATATTTTCTTTAATAATCAATAAGTATTTTTATGGTTGTTATGTTTATTTTTAAGTCCCGATTTATTTACCTCCACAGAAGGGCAAAGTTTTTTTTCTTAACTTAGACATAAATGTTTTTTTATATTGTGAAAATGTTTTTCTTTATTTCCTATGTTTTCAAAATTATTGATGAAGCAACTATATCATTCCAAAACAAAATTATAATAACTTTACCTTTTCTAAATTCAGCCATACTCGTTCATAATAAAAAACAACACTACTGGCAGCTTGAGTTCTCTAAAAGTTCTATCATTCCTCACTTGTAGTAAGGGCAGGGGATGTGCCAGAGCTACCTGGCTAAGAGATCTCTACTGAAAATCCATCATCCATGGTCGTCTTTACCTCTCTATGACGTTTCAGGCTTGGATCAGCAAATTATTATTTGTGCGCATGTGCAATGGTTATTTCTTTGTGTTTGTTGGGTCAAACATTCCTCAACTGAAATTGCTGAGCTTGTTAATTTCGGTGCTGGGGTGAACCTGCAATCTTGCAGTTCTAACAAATAACTATAGTCAATGAAGAGGATTAATGAGACATCATATTTTTGGGCTCTGTACAGAAATAAGATTTGCGCAATATCAACAGCAGCTTAACTGATCGACTTTCAAGGTCAAGATTAAAGACAAAACTAAGGGCAAGATTACAGAAGAGAGATGGACATAGACAGTTGCAGAGACACATTATCTATATATTTAACTCTTATCTTCAAGTGTTTTTTTGTTTTGTTTTGTTTTTTGATAAATGGAAATAAAAAAGCTAACTTTTGCAAAAAGATGGTCCAGTGCCAACAATCCCATATCTTTAGTGCCATAAAGAATCTGCAGAGGTAGGGCATCATTCAAGTTCCTATGTCACTTTCCTCTCCACAATGGCACAGTTAGACACAAAATCAGTTTTTATGTAAAGGATATCTCCTCAAAAGTTGACACTCTGGAGGGACAAAAATAAAAATTGTCCCAGTCAAGATGAACTTCTCTTCCTTTGGCAGAACAGATATTACACTGATCCCAAAAGTAGATATTATTATTATTTTAATATCCTTTTATCTCCTGTTTACCTGCGATTAACAGGATCTAAAACTCAGAATGTGGGGAATGTCGATAATAACAAAAAAACAAGACCCTACTTATGAAAATAATAAAACGTTATGTAGATAGATTTTATGAAAATAATAAAACATTATGTAGATGGATTTTATGAGTTAATAAGGCGCAAAATAGAAACTGACATAATTTGCTTTGTTACATTTTGTATGTAATGTTTTTGCAATTCTATTTAAATCATTTGACTAGCAGTAATTATCATTTCCTACACTAAAGATTGCATAAGCATGAAACACAAATGTCTGGAGGTAAAATAATTTATCTCCCTCTCTCTTTCTCTCTCTCTCTCTCTCTCTCTCTCTCTAATATATATATATATATATATATATATATATATATATATATATATATATAGAGAGAGAGAGAGAGAGAGAGAGAGAGAGAAAGAAAATTTATATGTAAAAAGGCTGTTCCAAAAGTAAAGCCTCTATTTGTTTACTCAAAATGTTTAAAGGCTGCAAAGACGGGAGAAGTACCATTAACAAAAGCGACCTTTTGTATTGTAGAACTTTTTCTACATAGTCACCACCATTCTCAAAACACTTTTGTTAGGAATTCAATAACATATCCCTGCTTCTTACATGACAAAGGCTGCTTTCTTAGAGTCTCACGCTGCCAATATCTGCAACAGAGAAATTAAACTTTCAGGCCATGAATCCATAAGTTCAGTCATCATAATAATGTAATTTGTAATCCCCTTTGATTCATGCAGGTGAAATTAAAAAAAAAATAGAAGCCATTACTTTTGGAACGCCCGTCGTATGTGTATTTGTATGCATATATATTCTTCACAAGCAGGGTGTGACCGGTCATAAAATATGCTTAAATGCGTTAAATTCATAATAGATTTTGTATTTATTATTACAGAGCTAATTCTCTATTGAATGTTATATTGTACCTAATATATAGTACTGATTTCAAAAGTTAAAAAAACAAAATGATATGGGTGTCATCAGCAAGAATCAAAACCAAAATATTTAACGCCATAGCCGTGTTCCCTACCATTTGAGTTATCGATATATATATGAGAAAGATTTAAAATTAAACCACTTCAAGCTATGATTGAATTTGCGCATGCACAAAAGTAATAGAAATATGCTGGTAAGCTGAAATTAACATTTAGCATTTCAACTTGCCAACATATTTCTGTACGCATTATTTATCCATCCAAACAAAGATTTTACTTATAATAAATCATCTTTGGTGTATGATTACTGTTTCCTGTTAATTTAAGTGTTATGTGACCAGTGGTTTAAGAGTTTATTGGTTAAATATTTCCATACACACACACACACACACAGATTTACTGCTTTATTTATAAATCGAAATCCTTGATATACAAAATGGAATTTTGTAGCTGACGAAATTCTAACATAAATCTGTACTTCTATCATCTATTTCTATTACTTATATTCTAATTTGACATTGTGTATATGTGAATAATGTGTATCTGTCTGTATTGAATTCTGAAACGTATAGAAAGTTTCGATCAATCTGCTCGAATGCAAGCAAATCCCATAAATAAAAGAATTACAAACGCTATAGGGTTACATGTCACAGAAGGAAATTTCTATTTGTAAAAAACGACAGACGAACAAGTAAATCATAGATCCAATTATTCACAAGTAAACAGAATCGGTCGAAAACAGAAAAAAAAAGTGAAACAAACGAAATGAATAGATTACGTGCTAGAATTTCGATTTTTAAAATAAAATATTTGCCTTTTTAGAAAATTTGAAATATCTTTCAGCTATTTATTCATCTTAACAACAAACTTTTTAAAAACTCTTTTTTACCCCAAACAATATATATTACCGCTTTGAACATAAGGGGGCTAGTATTTGGGATCATATCAAACAGGGGACTGTAGGGAATCGAGCAAGGAGATATCCGTTCACATTACATTTAAACTTTCACTAGTTGATACAGTAAAGCAAGCAAGAAACAGAGTTCCAAAGTCTAACAGTCCGAGGGAAGAAATTATTAGAGTAGAAAGCTTTCTGGCATCTAGAAAGATCAACAGTGAAGGAATGTGATTTTGCTGCTTTTTGGGTTAGTCGAGAGTATGTATATTGAGGGAGCTCAATTGCTATGATTTCATCAAAACTCATTCCATTAAAGTACTTGTAAAACAGGCACAGAGATTAAACATTGCGGCGATGGGACAGAGGTTAGTGCTTGGCTGATAGTTTGGAACCTATTAGATTTCGAATACTTTTTTTTTTTTGGACTCTGTCTATGAGTAAGAGACTAGTGGTAGATGCACCAGCCCAAATGTGGCAACAATATTCTATGCATGGATGAATTGTGGCTTTGTTACGATATAGGAGGATACATTCTGACAAGAATTTTTTTTCATGAAAATCAAACTTTTCTAGCAATGGATGACCCAAATAAGCCATGTTTCTCTGTCTTTCCTTAACATTAACTTCGTCAAACGTATAACATATTTTAACTCTTTCTCTGCTCTATCATTATTTCCATAGGGGACACTGCAATATCTGGTTCCTTCTCGTAAGACATCCACAGCAAGCACTTGTATTTCTAGCACAGCTAAAAGGAACTTTCTTTTCTTTCTCCATGCGCCAGGTGGAATTTCTATGAACAAAATTTCTTTCTAAGCACTTCTCGTTTATGAAACTCATTAGCATAGAACTGCTTTCCTGTAGTTGATACAAGAGATGACATGCTGTAAATGGCCGAACCACCTGAAATGCTGAGAGCATAAGGCATCCATAATCTCACTGGGGAGCATATGATGAGACTAAGTGAAGATATCCCAGTAGGAAATCATCACTTATCAAGGTTAAAAGCCACTTGAGAATAAGAGTTATGAAAAGGATAGGTTGTCAGTTGAGTGATGATGAGGATTATGAAAGGATTGGCAACAATAGAATGGAACGAGTAACATTTAATGACTTATGAAGACCGTTTATGAAAATTGTTCTGTGCAAATGAGTTCCACAAACGAGGTTCTTGGAAAGAAACTCTGTTCATGAAAATTCCCCTTGAAACTTAGCACATGGAAAAGAAAGAAAGTTATTTTCTATTGTGCTGGTAGTATAAGTTCTTGTTGTAAATAGTGATCTGAAGATGATCATGTTGTAGCCCTCAAGAAGCAATCTGGTAGCAATGGCTTCCACAGATAGGAAATCATTGTAATTAGTTGCGAGTGTAGTCATGGCTTACAATAAATACAACATTCATCACCTTAACTAAACAGTTAGTGTTTAATCTGATATTGTGTTTTTTATTAATAAAGTATGAAATAATATTTGGATTATTTGGATTATTCACACTAATATGCTCATCTTGGCTTTTATATTTAAAAATTTTCGACCGATGTAACCTCAGACCTTCTTACAGTGCATTTTTTTCAACTTAGAAATCTTCTAGCTAAACTTGGGAATCTAAACTCTAAAATTGATATGGAATTTCGAACTGTATGTTTTATTTAATCCACAGTGTATATTGTTCTTATTCTGACAATCATTGCTGTTCAGGTTCTCGAGTTTGACATAAGGATTCCTATGTTCGAAAAGATGCAACTAAAGAAAGTCAGAAGTTATGTCCATCATGACGTTGTGAATATAGCAATTAAAATGAGAATAGCCGTCTGAATGGGAGCTGGCAGTGATGAAGTGGATATGAATGTAGACTAACGACCTTGATATGTCAAGTTCGAATCCAGTCAGTTCTATCACTTTCACTTGGTTCATCCTGTAAGCACCTGATTCTCAAAAGAATTGGGGAAATTAATGCCAACTACAGAATCGAGTCAGTCCAAAAGGGCCAGACAGCATTTACTTTTAGTAATCTGAATAATACAAATAATCCAAATTATCGATCCTCATGTAAAAACTTCTGAAACAAAATATGGAATAAAAGTTGTCTACTCTTCTCATAGAATTATTCCAAGATTTCACTGAATATTCATACCATTCTTCCATTTTTCATTGTTAATAATAAGTTTGACCTACTCTTTGCTTAGAATTTTAGACTTTATTAGCATCAGCTTAACTGACTAACCATTGCACTATCAACATGGATTCTTGTATTCTAGTCTATCTGAAGGAGAAGGAGGAAGAGGGGGAAAGCATAATGAATCGGGAGATGGGGAAGCGCTGAGAACCAGCCAAGCAATATGAATATTCATATGGAACGAATGCTGTCAAAGTCTGACGATAATGGTTCCACAATCTTTGGCAACCTTTCCAACTCCAAGGAACAAACTTGGAATTGATATGTCAGGTTGCAGTTTATTTCTCCTTTTGGCCTCCATACTGATAAGACAGACCCAGGGGTGATGGGGACAGGAGCCCGAGCGACAAGGGGTAGGGGAAGAACAAGCCAACACATGACAAAAAAAAAAATATCGGAATATCTTTTCATTAAAGACAATTAGGAAAGGTATCATGATATTGGTATAACCAATAGAGAGGCTAATCAGTATTCATAATTGAAATTTTATATACTTAAATATGGAAATCTATCTATTCAAGAATTCAACAGTTTTGCCAAAGTACAAATTACAATATAATAAATAGTCTCATAACAAGAGGAGATTATATTATATATATATATATATATATATATATATATATATATATATATATATATATATATATATACACTAGACTGGAAAATGCAAGTGTATATGTATTAATCTTCTTAAATAATGAACATGGAAATAAAAATAAGCAAAATTAACTTTTAAAATATTGACGCTAAAATATGTATGTTAACAATTAAATGTTCAGTAAAATTAGCAACGCCAGGAGTAAATGGATAATCATTTTGCTGTGCAGGTCGAGAGCAGAAAGTGGACCTTCTGATAGTCATAACAATTGCTTTGTTTATTTTGTCCTTTATTCTCATGAGCGATAAATAGAAAATAATAACTGTTTCCTGAGTTGGGATCTAGCCATATAGCATTTATCTTTGATTAGTTTGTGAAATGATATTCTCTTAGCTTATTACATCAAGTGGTTTTATGCCTGTCTGAAGCGATTTTCATCCAAAAAATAATAGCTACGTTTTGAAATAAATCAATCTGCCTAAATAATCAGTTTATTTTTCTGACTATTGAGTGTTAACATATTTAATGTTTATTAAAATGAGATTGGAATTACAGTAAAACTTATCAAAGCCATTAACCCTAGGAATCAAGTAACCTCTTGAAGTGATGGGGTTAATTAGTCTGAAGATTTGGAGATCTTTGTGTCCTTTGACAAAGATACTTAGTAACGCCCCCTAGACCCAACATAACTTTAAAAAAATTTATTTAAAGCCGCACAACATCATCATATTCTTTCAAATCGTTTAGACATTCAAACCAAAAGAATTCAAGTGCTGTTTGCTATATTTTGGTATAGATATTACTAGTTCTTTTTTTTTTTTTTACATAAAATTAAACAAGTGATGCTAAGTCAAATTAAATTATGTGTTTTATTCTATGCAGAGATGACCACACATATTTAAATATTAATATATATTATTATACTATAATATTAAATGATTAACATAACATTTTTCTTTCATCAAACAAAATATCAATGTTATTAAAAAGAAAATGTTGTTATAGTAAAGATTGTCTGCTCCTTTTGACTTCTGGTTTCTGCTCCAAAGATGGGACGGCAGTGATAATCAAGCTATGGTCCCTTCTGATTAAGATTTTTTTTTCTCGAATAAGCCTTCTCTCTTTTCTCGTGTTAAAAATGGCTTTCTTATTTGCTTTACCATTATATATTTTGAAAGAGTTCAGGCATTTGTAATTTTTTCAGTAAAAGTTAAAATGATTTGATATCAACCGTTTTTTTATATTTAATGCCAAAACAATGCCTATTGTAAACAACTATTTATATACAATTAATGGAAGAAGGGACTATTTTATTGATAATTGGGTGGTTCGCAAGGAAAACCTTATGAAGGTGCCATCATCTTGCTACATACTGCACATGACATTCCTGAATCGTCACGTATCTAGTACTGGTCAGGCTCAACAAAGCTTAACTTCAGGAATCTACTAGAAATTGGCATGCCAACATTATTATAATCGTACAAGTTGAAATTATATTATTAATTAGCATAAGATATTTAGTTTTATCATATCAACCCTCTTCAGATTATTTACTGCTGAAGTCAGCAATTGTGAAAAAAGCTTTTATGCTTCAAGTACTTTATATCATATTTTTATTTTTATATTTTATATCATATTTATTTATGGCGTTTGGTTCAGTTATTTTCTAAAGGAAAATTGTTTTTTTGCTTTTTTTTTCTGAAAAACATGATTCTCTGCAAAAGGAAAGAAAAAAAAAACAATGTTTAATGTTTAGTGCATTTTAGGTCAGGAAGCCAGTATCTTCAAACAGCCTTATTTGGTAACACCACGGATAAAATAAAAAATTATACCAAAGAAATATAATAAATAACTTTAAACATTTGGATGACATTAAAAGTCATCATTTTCCTGTCTTTGGGTTAGAATCAAAGTGTAGCATCTTTTTTGGTCTTAGAAAGTCATCTTTCCAAGTATTACCTCCTCCTTCCTGGAGGAAGGATAGTTTTATTATCTGTCCCTTATGTGCCCTCTTACGAGAGGGAGTGGCTTTATTTACTTGCCTCTCCACAAGGTTGTTTTTAATGTAGAAAAAATCCAGCTCCCCAAGAAGGAGCACTTTGGATTGGCATAAAATTAAAATTGCCTCAGTCTAGAAGAATTTCTCCTTTACTGACCGAGAACCGAACAGATATCACACTTTGAATTATTTGCACAAAATATAATAATTTATATTCCACCACTCTTTACAAACATTAAAAATCGACATTGTGTCAAGCTTAACCCTTGCACAGAGGCAAGTAAAAAGAGGCTAATGAAAATTCTATTTCAGCCATAAACTTAACCGACAGAACCTTTTCTAGAGATGCATAGACACATATAAAAAAAATAGGTATAAAAGTAAAGTAAAATTTTAGAATAAACAAAAGTGTCAAGTTTTTTTTGTTTTCTTCTTCTTCTTCAAGTCATAATTAAAGTTAAAGCACAAAGTAAGGTCTATACGACAGGTCGATATGAAAGAAGAAAATTGATTTAAAAATACTGATAGATAAAAAAAAATGCAGAATCAATGAGAGGCAAATTTTCTGAAACCTTGTTTTTTGTTTATACATGCATATATATATATATATATATATATATATATATATATATATATATATATATATATATATATAACATATGAACATACATACACACACATATGTATATACATATATAATCTTTCTAAAGTCTCTGTTTCTATAATATGATAGTGTATTGATTTCTAACCAGCAGATGCTTCGATGGGTCCTGTTGCCGCAAACCACCATCATTTTAAACCATTTCAAACGAAATGTCACTGCTCATTTCATCAATTTGCAAAAGTCAACCCTGACAATTTTTTTTAACTTACAACCCTTGGCGGTTCATAGATTCTGTTCACTCCCAATTGAGTTAACTATTGTCTGGGACAACAGCAATAATAATAAAAAATAAAAAAAATGAAATAGAAAAGCTAATCTGTCAAAGTAAAAAAAAAAAAATAAAAAATAAAATGAAATAAAGAACCATTGAAAAAAAAAACGGAGAGAAAAAAAATTTCAACTATTTTTTTAGCTACTGTAATAAGTTCACAAATTTATGCATTTTTTTTTTTTCTTTATTGAAAAAAATATCTATTTGTGTCTCTTGGTTGCATTTTAACAAGATACTTTCCAGACAAAAAATAAAAAAAAAGAAATGAAAACCCTTACCCCCCCCTCCATATTGAACAATGATACGCAACAACTTTAGATTAAATCATTTCAGTTTTAAGTAAAAGGCGTACTTTTATAGTACGATCATGCATTGAGTGATATTAATAGCGATTGTCAAAAGAAAAAAAAAAGATGAAAAAAAGGCTCGAACAGAATATTTCATAGTTAATATTAAATCTGCTGTGTCTTTATTTCATTCTTGATGACAGTTGGCAGATTTTTACGAATAATATAAAAATATTTATTTTTAGAAAGTACCCAAAGTTGAAATCGAGAATAAAAGACCCAGCCAATTTAATTAGGACTCAAATTCAATGAAACTCGATTCCACACACAAAAAAAAAAAACTAAAAAAAAAAAAACTAACCACAGTGAAGGACGTTTTGACTAATCATTTCTTTTTATATTTTTTACGTGACTTTAAATGTCCTTAAACGGTTATTTGCATAAAATGATCGGATTTAAAATAGTTTTCAATTAGTTAAAAAAAATATCCCAAATGAAATCGATTCTTTCAGGTTTTAAAACTTTTCCTCAATATGAGATAAATGTGCAGTTCTTTATTTTTTAGATTAGTGGCTCCCCCGAGAAATAATGATCATCATTATTTTTCTTAATCTGTCATTACTTGTATAAGCCAAAAGCCACTCGAGGATAAATACAGAATATTACCATCATACTCGACTATGTGCTAATATAATTTAACTCAACTTCCAAATTTATATATTAACGGCCCCAAACGTATTCGCATATAAAATTTAAAGACTTGAAAATCGTATTTAAATTTATATTTTAAAAGTTTGAAAATCACATTTTAATTAATATTTTAAAGGCTTGAAGATCACATTTGAATTTATATTTTAAAGATTTGAAAATCATATGTGAATTAATATTTTAAAGGTTTAAAAATCACTTCCGAATTTATATTTTAAAGGTTTAAAACTCACTTCCGAATTTATATTTTAAAGGTTTAAAACTCACTTCCGAATTTATATTTTAAAGGTTTAAAACTCACTTCCGAATTTATATTTTAAAGGTTTGAAAATTACATCCGAATTTATATTTTAAAGGTTTGAAAATTACATCTGAATTTATATTTTAAAAGTTTGAAAATTATGTTTGGATTTATATTTTAAAGGCTTGAAAATCATATTTGCATATACATTTTAATGGATTAAATCACATCTGAATATTTTTACGGTGATGCCACTGATTTCTTTGTGGTGGAATTAAATTAAAAAATAATTTTGAAGCTTTTTAAATCGTGGGATAAAAATTTCTGTCAAGAATCAAAGCTTACATGCCAAATTCGAGTATTATTGTTCGTTTGTGTTCGCAAACCCGTAATATATAAAATTATTGCTTTATATATTTAAAAAAAATCACTTTTAAAAATCAGATGTTACAAATGTTTATGGGAACAAAAGTCAGAAAACGAACAAAAACTCACGACGATAAAAAAATGAAACAATTTTATATCTAAAAAAATTTTATCATCATTAATAACATTTGACAGTGTCATATTTTTATTGACAAAAAATTAGGATTTATTTTCTTTTTTCTTTTACTCTTTTTCATTCCAAACAAGGCGTATTGCCGCTTGGAATATACAGAACTACTATTTGGGAACGTGTCTAGCAGGGCATTATGTGAAGAGTTCAGTGAGGTGTCTGTCTACATTACATTTAAACTTCTACAGCTTAGTACAGTCAGAGAAACAGGAAACAAGGAGTTGTCAATTCGAGAAAATATATTACAATAGAAAGCTTTCTGGCATCTAGGGACCTCAACAGTGAAGGGGTAGGATTTTGCTGCTAGTCGGGAGTATGCACGCTTAGGGAGAACAAGTGCTATGAGCATATTCCATTAAATGACTTGTAAAATATTGCAGAAATGGGACAGAGGTTGGAGCTTGGCCGATAGTCCTATAAAATTTGACAGTATTTTCTGGACCCTGTTCGAGAATGAGAGACTAGTGGTAGATGTACCAGTCCAGATGTGGCTGCAATACTTCATGCATGGCCGAATTGTGGTGTAAAGATATAGGATACTCTCCAGTGTGAATAACTTTCTAGCATAGTAGAGGGAACCCACCTTCATTGCAACAGCCTTAGCAAAGTCCTCAATGTATTTGATCCAATTCATGTTGCCTGTGAATGTTCAACTGAGGAATTTGAAGGATGAGCTCTCAAGTAGGGTGTTATTTGTCATGGCAATCGGTGGTTGAGAATTTTAATGCATATTGAGTAACCATAAAAGCATGCTCATTTAGTGATTTTTACTAAATTGTATGCACAGTATTATTTAAGAAAGGATAAATTTAACAAGATAATTATTAATCATTATTACTACAATATTACTATTTGTATCAGTATCTTATTCTTGTTTTAATCTTCTTTATATATTTTTACAGAATTCAATAAATGAAGTAAATCTGGAGAGGGTTAAGGCATAAAACGGAAAAAGTGGTTGACCATAGTCAATGCAACCTGAATTTATTAGCTGCAACACCAAGATGTAGGGGAGACGTCTGCCCTTTCCCAGGATTATTTCACTTAACTTTGATCCTTATCTTGCAATGTTTATTGTTGAAGCAAAATGGTATCAAATGCTATTTTTTGAATTGTTGGTATGACTCGACCATGGATTGAACCCCAGTCTCTCGGCCCATTAGCAAACATTAACTATTGCGGTAACACATAACTAGTTGATAATTTTTTAATAATAATCGTCAACCATGTTTGCTATGAGCGATTTAAAATTTTGATTAAAGCTAAAGTTTATAGAATTAAAAAATAAACTGCAATTATATTTCAGGACTAAAATACAAGTCAGTAATATTGATAATCAATTTTATCCAAAATGTGTGCAATAACCAGGTTAAATATGGTCCCTAATCTACAACTGAACCTTATATTTATTAGCTAGACCAATTTTCTTTATACTGCAATAAATAATTCTGAAATATGAGGAAAACACCTACTTAGAAATGTATTAGCATGATTGGGTCTGAGATTTTTTCCCTGGATGACCTCAGCTAATTGAACAAGCCAGTCAGGCTAAAATTAAATTGTGTGCGAGTTATTTTGTCGCAATTGAGAATTAAATTGAAGCTATTTTCTCATTTATTTACTATGCTTCTTTGTTGATTACTGAATCAATTTTATTCAAAGTTATCGTTTTAACTTTTAATTAAAAAAAAAACAAACTAATACATTTAAAACATACACACACTCACATGCATAAATGATTGCTGCCTGATTATCTTCTCTACTGTAATCCCTACTTCAGATGCTGGAAAATTTTCTACTCTGATAGCCCCCCCCCCCGCAGACTGCTCGCCTTTGATTATACCAACATGCAAAATTTAAATGACATGAGAACAAACATCTTGCTGCACAATTCCCTACTTAGGGTGTTCCCTGGCTTAGAATCAAAGTAACCCTTCATGTCTTAGTATATATATCTTGTGCGGGATAAATAATAGTTTGAAAAAAAAAAAAAGCAAAAGAAAACTATGAGAATAAAAACATAATTGAATGGTAGATTTATTTTTGAAAATCTTTCGTGCTAATGAACTTCTTATGCAAAGAGAGATATAAAAATACGAGTTAAGGTTTAGAAATTTCATTACTTTGAAGGTTTCATTTTTAAGTCACTTCCATTATGAAATACTGGCTAGGTAGAATAAAATATGTATTCTTCAAATGCATCATTATTTAGGTCTTACTGTGAAAATCTGATCGACTTAATTTTATATATTAGATAGTGTGTAAAAGTGTATAAATTATTGAGATGCAAGCCTTTGCATAAAGCTTAATGTCAATACATTCAGCAAGAAGTGTACACGCACACATGCATTGCATATGACATGTGATATGCAGATATACATATTTCTGACAACTGAATAAATAGCTCAAACTCATAATACTAATTTTGATATCTTTCTGCCTTTAATTCAATTAAGTAATGTAAACATACTGACTGGATGGAAGGGAATATCTGCAAGCATTGAAGGAATTTTGGTTGTGCGAAGACTGACGGCCAATTTGACATTGCGGCAGATCAAATTGTAGTCGCCTCAAAATAGATTTCATTACCTTTGCTGGAATATTTTAATCAAATAGTTTGACTAAGAACAATATCTGCTGTCAAGAAGGATAATTAATGACAATAATCAATAATATATTATTGATGATAATAGCAATAATAATAATAAGGATAGTTATAGTAAAAAATATGATGACATGATTTTTAAGGAGATTGGCTGTTATTCTGCGGCGATTATAACCAGATATCAGACGTGATGGTACAGGTGTTTGGAACATAATATTAATGAAATTTGTAATAATAAGACTATAACTTGATGTTATTCTTCTTCAATCCAGTGGCACTGACATCAGTTAAAACCAACAGAGCAATCACTCTCAGTACTGACGATTCCAGGAAAAGGATGAAACACGTGTATGTGGAAAAAAATTTTAAAATATTTTACCATAATATTTTTTTAGCCTGAATAATAAATCATATATTATTGATAATAATAATAATAATAGTAGTAGTAGTAGTAGTAGTAGTAGCAATATCACTCAGATTCCAGAGAACACTACAAGTTGTTCTCAAAGAGAAATCCTTGATGGTGGCTTGCGTGACAACTCCTAGTGGGTAAATAATAATAAATGATGGCTGAGAAGATATAACGGATAGCAATAATGAAAACGGCTGAAATATTGATAAAAACCCTTGAATGCATATGAGCTAAAAATGCTAACTAGACATGTAGAAACTGCAAAAGAAGTAAAACAAAAACGAAGAAACACCATACGAAATCAAGAAAACTGAAACCGTCTAATTGTAAGTTACCCCTCCTCCCCACACACCGGACTTCCAAAAAAGTGTTAGCATCAATTGGCACCACACCAAATTGTCATGGAGGTCAAGGAGGAGAGAAAGCAATAACCAGATCCCCACTTGATGTGTGCGAAAAGGACCAGGATCTTTGGGAGGCTTATTACCACCCAAATTCTAGTGAAAACCAATGACTGTTGCCAGCGAGAAATCAATGGTAAATGGCTGTTGCAATAAAGCATATTCTTTTGCAAAGGTTATCAAAAGCGGTGGAGAATACTAGAAATCTGAGGAGACTTGTCACTCGGACTCCAAGGAACACCATAGGCTGTTCTCAAAGAGAAATCTTTGCAGGTAGCCTATGTGAAAACTTCTAGGAAATAGTAATAATAATAGTTATAGTAAAAAGATGATAATAAATTTTTTAAGGAGACTGGCTGTTATTCCGTCCATAGCGATCATAATCATATCAGATGCAGATATTTGGAATATAATAAAAATGAAGTTTGTAATAATGATAATAATGTAAAAAAAAATCATAATTTGGCGTGGACATCAGTTTCATGAGATTTAAATTGCATGACTAGCAAACTAATAATCCTCCACACTGATGATTCTCAGAAAAGGATGAAGCATATATATGTGGATAAGAATTTTACAATATTTTACCATAATATTGCTTATAGCCCATTTCATGCTAGGAGAGGCCGTTCTAGAGAATAATAATTAGTCTGTCGAATTTAATGCATAATGCGAAAGTCCACATAACTATAATTTGACGATTTCCTTCTCCAATGCAGTGGCAAGGATATCAGTTAATACTGTGGAAAGGGTTTAAAAGGAATCAGGGTCGGAGAAAGCTAACATCATCTAGAATTTTAAGAAAATGGAATGTAGTGGAATACTAAGGAAACATATTGTCATTCAGTTTCCATGAAAAATCGTCAACTTTTATCAGTGAGAAATCACATATAGCTGGAGTGAGAGCATCAAGTATGTAATTTAGCTATGGTTTCACTCTGATTAAAAATATTTACAGTGAGAATGTGAGGGGGCAGGCTTCTCCGAGGATCTTTTAATATACAATTTTGAGACTTTTATGCACATTAAATTCGTATTGAAAAGTTACATCTTATATTAAACACTGCAGCCATATTCATTTTTATAGAAACAAGCTAGTGAGAGAGATCGTAATTCTCTTCTTTTTATTTTGGATGTTGGGTTGTGTACATGGTACTAGATGTTCAGATAGAAGTTAAAATGTTGATTTGGATCTGAGATTCGAATTGTCTGACGAGCAGAGCAATAATAATCTATACTGATGATTCCTGGAAAATGATGAAACACGTGTGCATGTGGATAAGAAATCTAAAATATTTTATCATAATATATATATATATATATATATATATATATATAGAGAGAGAGAGAGAGAGAGAGAGAGAGAGAGAATAATAAAAAAATGTATAGTTACATACTTTACAAATTTATTATAATCATCAGGTGTTCAAATAAGGAACGTAATAAGATATGAAAATGACCTTCAATTCATGGATTTTCAAAGAATTACCCTTATCCTCAGAAAGAAAAAAACAATTGCTAAGTAATAGTTAAGTATTAGTTTTAAAATTTAAAACACAATTTTAATTTATCAATAAACAATCCTGTGAGTCTTACTATGTTCATATAATCGAACTCAATAACAGAAAGAACAGTATATTTATTTAGTATATATTTTTTTTATTTATACTCACATTTCTGGCTACATATGTGCATATATATTTCAGCTAAATCTTAAAACGGGTTGAAACTTTGTCAGACCAATATAAGAAGGGATGTTCTCCTCTGGTCGTTTTTTTTATTACTGGGGGGGGGCATCGCTTATTAAGACCAAAAGCTCATTCGAGGATAATGGTTAATGAGCGTCAAGTAACCGGTAAGACAACACTGTGATGATCAGTAATGCTAGAACTTAAAGTTAAACTATTTAAGACGATGGTTCAACAAGAACTTATTTACATTAGACTTTAAAAGGTTGTTATAGTCAGCTTGAAAGCAGCCCCACAATATTGTGTTCCACAGACGGCTAGATCTATGGAAAGAAACTTTGCTAATGGATTTTGAGTTTAATTTTAGACACAGATAGAGAGTAATGGAAATTATTGACATTTGTTGTAGTTAGAGAAGTGTTTGTTGTGAACGTTTTAAAGGGGAATCATAAATAGAAAAAACACATGTATGTAGCAAGAAATGTTTGTATGAATAAAAATTTATACTAAATCAATATGTATATCAAATCTTGGCCATTTAAAGGCATTTTCTTGATTATTGCATGAAAGTACTGGAGGCCTAAGTCTGTCCAGTATGGTACATAGAAGAATTGAGAATATCGAGCTTATCCTGCCTTGACAGAGTTCAAAGTAGACTTCGTAGCCTAGTGGGGGATGCCCTTTTCTCTTCAAGCTCTTTCTCACAGAAGAGACGATGTGAGCCTGTCTCTGCTTTATCTTTATTTTCATGGCAATTGCTTGTCTGAGCTCCAATCTATGGTGCCCCCTCGCCAAACTTTCATGAGAAACACTTGTCTAGCTGAAAACACTATCCATAATTTCCCCTACTCTTTACCCGTGCCTAAGCCTAAACATAGATTCCATGAACAATCCTTCTTTCTTAGAACTGCACGCCTGTGGAATTGTCTTCTGTTTTCCTGCTTTCCAGCTGACTATAATATGGTCGTCTTCAAGTCCAATGTAAACAAGTTATTGATGGGCCGTTCCCCTTAAATAATCCAATTTACCAAATTTCCACTACTAACAATTACTACGTCACTGTCCCATTGACCACTGTACACTTATTAACCCTTATCCTCGAGTGGCTTCTGGGCCTTGATAAGTGGTGACTCCTTTGTAAAAAGAAAAAAAAATCCCAATTGAACTAACGTTACAGCTTCATGCCTCGGCTATAAACAATACAGGCAATACCTTTTTGGCTGTAGACAGAATATGAAACGAGGAGAATATAACAGTGTGAAGAAAGCAAAAACGAAGCCGAGGTCTCCCTCACCTGAGGCAAGTCGTCACTCGAATAGAGGAGACAGAGGGCGGTAGAGGTTAGAGCGGGTAGCATTTAGCTTGTGCGTGGTGTCAGCTGCTGCCTTTCTGGCCAAGTTAATCAATCCTCTTTTCAGCTGAGACTCCACTGATTTGCTTTGCTATTTTCGTTCGGTGTCAGCGTAGAAAAAGCTCTCCAGTCTCTAATACTGATCTGATAATCTATATCAGGGTTGTCAGTCTCACCATAGATTGTACCCACCGTGAACCAGCGTGAGACGACGTAGAATATTGACTCGGCTCTTGCACACACATCTGTAGCATCGACATTCTTTACAAGTATTAACCATATCATCGTTTTAAACATAGCCTCCTTGACAGTTATCAGCATTTTTATAGCAATCATTATAATACGATTTCTGTCTATATTTATTCTTGATTCTTAAATTTTCTATTACTTTCACTTTTTTTCGACTTTATTGATTCTATATTTAACCAGTTAAATTACTATATACTACATATTATTATTGTTATTATTATTATTATTATTAGTGGGACCTGTGAAAATTCCACAGGGTTCTCATTCATATGTAATATATTGATGTTGGCATTCTGTAGATATCAGTCTAAAGAGAGACGCTTGGATATTTATATAGCTTTTTTGTTAAAACTGCAAATGTATTTATCTAAGCTAGCATGAGCACCCAGCAAAGCCTGGCCGTAAAGTACGCTTAAATATGATATTTTAAGTCTTGCAGATTTCGTATATATTATTACAGAGTTAATGTTCTATCGATTTTTATATATTATAACGTTGCGATTCCAAAAATGAAAAAATATGTCCATATGACTTGAGTGCATTAGTTTGAATCTAAACCGAAATAAAAACTTATGGAATATATATATATATATATACTCTTATATATATATATATATATATATATATATATTTGTAGTTATCGACATAAAGTCCTGTTTCACTGTATCACAACTTATCAGTGCCGCTAAACTAGCACCTCTCCCAAGCCAAGGATTGAACCTGGAACCGTAGTGTTGACAGTCGGCAGTTCTACCACTCGACCACGGAAGCGATGCCCACAGATAACCTCACTGAACGTCTGTTTTAAACAAACATCCGTCCACCACTTTTATAGTGCTCAAACCGCCTGTTTATAAACAAACACGCACACACACACATATATAACTTGAGTTCCTTAATCCATAATCGAAACCGAAACCAAAGCTTATGAAGAATTCTTGATAAAATTATTTAATAAAAAAAATAAATAGATTACTGGAGTGCCATCAGTTATAATCGAAACCGAAACAAAAACTTATAAAAAATTCTTGATAAAATTATTTATTAAAAAATAGATGATTAAGTGCCATCCGCTATAATCGAAACTGAAACCAAAACTTATGAAGAATTCTTGGTAAAATTATTTATAACAAGAAATGGAAGTACATAACAATTAAATGACCCGGACGTAAGCATGACACACAAAAGAACACACACACTATCGTATTAATATATTGATTATATTATGAGAGTGGCATACAATTATATAATAATAGGTTGAATTATAAATGGAAAGGAAACCCCCAATTATTCAACGTTTCGTCCAACTGTTATGTGGGCTTTTTCAAGTGCGAAAAAAAGATGGTACAGGTACAAGCTTGGTCATGTACCAGTTTCAGCTTTTTTTCTTCACCCTTGAAAATGTCCACGTGACAGTTATAAGACCGTTGAAAGTAAAGCCAAAGTCCACTTTCTACTCTCCTTATAAATAGCATACATATATATTAACCCATATATGTTTGTTTTTACTTTTATCCACATCAAATAAGGCATATCGTCACTAAAGCCTACTGTGATAACGGCCATAGTTATTAGGGATAATCTGGATGAGGAGTTGGGAAGCAAGAAATTTGTTTATATTACATTTAAATTTCTGCATGTTGATACGGTTGGAGAAACAGGGAGAAGCAAGAGAATTACAAAAAAAAAAAAAAAAAGTCCAAGGAAAGAAAGAAGCTATCGAATTAGAATTTTATTAGCCTCTAGGAACTTCTAGAGTGAAGGAGTAGAATTTTGCTGCAAGTCAAGTAGATTGGGGTACTTTCGTTTAAAGAGTACAAGTTCATAAACAGTTTATCAATCTATTCATATATTTGAATGCATCAAAGCAATGCTGAATTTATATCATGTGCCTAACGTTTCTTATATTTGTATTCTATTCATGATCACTATTTTTGGGGATCTAAACAAAGATTAACATTTTATGAGTTAATGTATCTAATATATTTTATTTAATAAAATTGTATTCTTTTAGTTTTTCAGGGGAGTCACCACTTATCAAGGCCCAAAGGTCACTCGAGAATAAGGATTAATGCTTGTACGGTGATCATCGAAACAACAGTATAGTAATCATTAGAAATGGAAATTGGGTATAATTTGATTATTTAAGGGGACAGCTCAACAAGAACTTGTTTACATTGGATTTGAAGACGACCATATTTTAGTCAGCTGGAAAGCAGACCAGCGGAACAGTTTTACAGGTGGGCAGTTCAAGGAAAGAGGCTTTTTCATGGAATGTTTGTTTAGATTTAGACAGAAATAGAAAATTGGGGAAATTATTGATAGTGGTTATAGCTAGTCGAGTATTTTTTGTGATCGTTTGTCAAAGGGGGGCATAGATTGAAGCTCATTTACATATATTTTGAGTATTTTATATCTATATTATATATTATTTTCTTTGTCTGTCTGTCCATTTCACCTTTTCTTGGAATCTACTGGACCGATATTTCTGAAATTTTGTATGGACCTTTGTTATAAGGTGCAGTGAACTACGTATTGATGCTCAATGCTCATGTAGGGCTTAATACAGATTAGAATTTAATGCGAAAATGTGCACAAATGTAACCATGTTCAATCATCAATTTGGCATTAAACACTCATTCGAAGTCAATGGACTAAAACTCTTGCCCGTTTTTAACGGACTGAAAGGTCTAGTATTTATATATACATTCATATGAACTACATTTAAACAAATTAAAAAAAAAACTGAATACATTTGAACGTATATAAAATAATGTACAGAAAATGGGAATATGATAGTAACGTTGAATTACCTATATGCATAGAGCCATATTTACGCAAGAATTATTAGCAATATGTAAATTCCTATACGTACATATAGCATATGTTAATCATTATATATATATATATATATATATATATATATATATATATATATATATTCAAATGTATACAAGAATTAATTGAATGGGGAAGTTACTTTGAATTAATTATTACAGTACACAAATATAAAATTCCATACTTACACAGCAACGATAATCACGCACACATGCAGCCCATTAGAAATTTATATATAAATATTGAAAGTGTAGAATGCAGAAACATATATATGTGCACATAGATAAAGTGTAGTAAAAATCAAATTTATGAATATACAATTAAGATTCATAAATAAATAATCTCCTGACTATTTTTACTGTTTCTCTGCCCAAATTCATCAATCAATACCGCCGCACACATGTCGGCTTCTGCGACACGTCCGATTGATTAATGCTGCTTATTGAATGGGGAATAATCTGATGGAGATAATTGGGACACACGAGCACATTCGGAAAAGGAAGCAAAAACTATTTACATTTTAATTGCTTAATCTTCTATCTTTCACAGAAAATTTATATAAAGTGTAAAATAAATGAAATTTATTCACGAGAATTTGATCTTATGAAAAAAAAAGTTAATTTTTTTTTCTTCATTTTTTTTCATGTCTAACGTTTGAACTTCATAGTTTCCCCAATTTTGTTAGTGTAAACAAGACCTGTGGAAATTCCACGGTAATTTTAATATCAAAAGCTAAGGTAAAACTAAAATGCTAAGGTAAAACTAAAATGCTAAGCTAAGTGGCCAAGTATAGTTAAGGGAGACACGAAGGCTCCTTTTTCATTAGCTGCTATACAAGGTGTAAGAGACAGCACGATTTCATTTCCAGGATTACTCCACTTATCCTTGATCCTCCCCTTATAATGCTGATTGTTTAGCAAGGGAACATCAAGTACTATTTTTGCACTCTGCTATTACTCGACCGAGGATTGAACCTCGGTCTTCCGGCTCATTAATGAACATTTATACGATTATGTCAAATATCTATCCGATGTCATCAATCTACATAATTTTCTGTTAAAAATGATATTCCTTCTGAAATAATAAATTTCTGTAAGGATAAAGAATGAATTTAATCTTCATTGGTTTCATTTGTATTCTTCATATATATATATATATATATATATATATATATATATATATATATATATATATATATATATATATATATATATATATATATATATTTTATTTAGTGTTTGGCATTTAAACTTCAGAGTTGTAAAACAAAACCAGCAGAAATTCCACGGTGCTTTCAAAATCAAAAGGTAAACAAGTGGCCGACAGATATGTAATAGCTATTATGTTTTAATCTATCTACTACTGAAACTCTTTTTTTCTGCTTTTCTTTCTTTTTATGCTGCTGCTGATTGTTAGCTTGTTTGTCACCGTACACATTTCATCTGTACATAAATGTTTTAGATAGTGGGATGAAGGACAAATAATATAAATAAAAGGAAAATAAAAGATGTAGTTAAAGGAATGGAATGATGTAAATAATTTTTAAAAAATAAAGAGGAGAGGAGCTAACAGAGAAATGGTCTATTATGACATCGCATTGTATCTTGACTTTTTGAAATCCTTTGACTTTGTAATCTTTGTAAAACATGATTATCAACCAACGTCAAAGTTTTTTTAAAAAAGTTATATATTTAATAATATATATAACAAATAGCAATCCATCAGACTGCAGGTCGTCTAGTAAAACATAACTATTCTTTATATTGGACTAGCGGGGTGGGGTACCCGGCGTGGCCCGGGTGTTTGTGTGTGTGGGGGGTGATAAAAACAATCCTGTTTAAAAAAAAAACGTTGGTCAGGTGTTGAGGGGGGGGGTAAGGAAAAAAGTTTTAGTAGGAAAGTAGGCTTGAACCTCGAACCTTTGACGTGGAGATGAAAAACGAAAGAGGAAAAAACCCTGGGACCTAGCCGTCTCGACCATGAGAGAAGAGGAATGAAAAACCTCTTAATTTAACGTTTATAAAAGGAAATTAACAGGTGCGAGAAACTTAAGTTGTGTGATGTTCGACCTTGAAACATGACGCAGCTGCAAGCCAGTTTTCGCTTGTTTTATATTGAAAAGCGAAAGATACATGGGACGCTCTAAAAATCTGAAAAAATAATGCGTGAAAGTCGGACAAATTAAATAGTCAGGCGACCCCCGTTCGTAACTCATACATATTATCATTTAGACGTGATATAAAAAGTTTTAAGAAGGTATGAGCCGACCGAAAAGTTCAGCGAAAAAAGCTTTTTACAGACATACACAAAAGACGAGCATATACACATTTTCGCTTTTATATATATAGACTAGCAGGGGGGGGGTACCCGGCGTTGCCCGGGTGTTTGGAGGTGTGTGTGGTTTTGGGTAAATCAAAACTCCAGGGGGCGGGGGGTAAAATAAAAAAAATGTTTTGGTAGGTGAGTATGAGGATCCAACCCGAACCCTTAAGGAAAAGTTGGAAATTAAAGTGTGAAATAAAAATGTGCGACGTTAACCATTGGGCCACCGCGAAATACTAATGGAAACACATTTGAATGTATTTATTTAAGTATTAAAAACAGAATTGACACCTGGCCGCAATAAAAGTTAACTCTGCTGCTTCTATTTGAACTCATTAATGAGGTCAAATAGAAGTAGCGGACAACTTTTGCTGCGGGACAGCTTTTGGGTTTCTTTACCCAACTTTGGCTGGTTGTTTCCCCAACATGTTGGGGAGAGGGAAACCAGCTCCCCATTCCCAAGATGTCGGGGAGGGGGAAACTAGCTCCCCATCGTCCAGATTGAATAGCAATTGTCTGATATAAGGAGTTTGGCCCCACGTTGATCAAAGCTGATTGCTTTCTGGACGTTTCGGCAAAAGCCGAGAACACGACCCATTTGAATTTAGTTTCACTGTATTTACACTAAAAAGCAGGACAAACAGGGGACAGAGCGAAATAGCGTGAATCTCATAAAAGTCGACGTAAATAAATCTAGAGGCGACCCGGGTTCCCAAATCCTAGATATTATTATCTAGAAGGTATATAAACAGTTCTAAGCGATAGTACCCCCCCTCCAGGAGCGTCGGCAAAAGAAGCCTTTGCGAGACATACATAAAATGATCACACACATTTTGCCTTTTATATATATAGATGAGCGTATTGATAAAAATAACGTATGCTAGTGTTTGATTATTATATAATTTATAAGTTGGTTCTAACTTATATCACTGTAATAAGAAAAGCAGTGTAGTGTTAAAAGGTCTAATAAGAAAGGCTTTTGATGGAATTTGTACAAGTTGGAAAAGCTGCTATAAAAAAAATCAGAGAATTTGCTTAAAGCAAACCAGATTATTAAATTTTCAAAGAAACTCTTACACCTTATATAAGATAAAACGAATACACTCTTATTAGCGCTATATATATATATATATATATATATATATACAGAAGATGATTTGCTTCATCTCTGCCGATGATTGTCATATCATCATATTTCTCCTCTGTTATCCATTCCTAGTTTGTGACTTCATAGTTTTTAGATCAGCCTCAGGTCTGCATATGTAAAATTGTGATTATGCGCCTCTAACAGGTTATGTCCGAATACTTCACCATTCCTTCATCGCCACAGGACTTTTAGTATGCTTGGGTGACAGATGAGATTGCAAAGAGACATTTATACATATGTAAATTGTTATAGATTTGACATACAAACGCTTGTACAGTATGAGTACCATTCTCTGAGGCTCCATGATTATAGCATATGGGCATACCAAGGCAAGATAACCGGTAATTACTTTAGCCACAGGTTTGATCTTCATCAAAGTTTCCTTCTTGAACACACACACACCTAAATACATGTAGTTGACCAACCAGGTGTTATCCAGGATTATTGGATGTATTGATGTTTCACATATTGTTTTTAATGTTTCTATTTACTTGCTTCCCCACGAGGGTAAAGTTTGACACAAGGTCGGTTTTTAATGTGGAGAAAATTCAGCTCCTCAAAAAGGGGCACTCTAGATTGAAACAATAAAAATTGCCCCAATCTAGAAGAAATTTACTTTCACTGACCGAGGACAGAAGAGAATAAGTGTAGCATCAGAACAGATACTACACTTTGTTCTTAGCCAAAAGGCCAAGGAAAATGGTTTTTAGTGTCAAATAGCTTTTTTTGTTAGTAAAACATATTTTAAGTTTAAATAATACGACCAACTCTATCAGTATTTGTTAGATTTCACCTTTCTCTCTCTCTCTCTCTCTCTCTCTCTCTCTCTCTCTCTCTCTCTTCCTGTCTCTCTGTCTTTCTCCTTTTCCTTTCTCTATTCACTTTTAATTATTTTTGCCATTCCACTACTTCCCCCATCAATTGCCCTTTATTTACCTCATTTGCTTTTTGTGACGTCATCCAATGAGTATCACAACTTTTATGATGTCATCACTGTGCATGATTCCTTATGTAATGTTATCCAATATCTGCATCACCCTGGGGAAGGCTCATGGAGCCGAAAATTTGGATAAAAAAAAATAATAATTCATTTATTACAGGAAAAATCCTGCATCGTGTTATGTGGTTTCTCAATAGATTTTCCAATTTCACATTGTATTGATGGTTCTACTGCATTAAAGTTGATCCAAACAAACATGCAAGTAAGCAGACATTCTACAAATAATAATTCATAAATATTTAAAGGTTCTGCTTCTTTCATCAATGGCCGGTACTCAGAGTTGTATAAAGTAATTATAAAAGTTGTTAACACCGATGTTTTATATAAATTAACATTTCCTATGGTTAAGATATAAATACATCACAATGTATTTATGACACTGGACAAAGTAGTCTAAGAATTCTCACATCATAGGAGTAGACTTAATCAGCATCAAATCGCTGCAAACCTTGGGATTCTACTTTCCACTGCTAATTAAATTATTTTTCACCTTATCAATCATAGAAAATAATCACCATTATTTTGCCTAGATTTATCAATCTTCATTATTAATTATAATAAGGGTGTCTATCTACTTCTGACATGCCTCTATCTCACATATGCGCATATATATATATATATATATATATATATATATATATATATATATATATATATATATATATATATATATACCAAGCATCTTTTTTTTAAGTTGAAATAGTATTACTGATTAAAATGAGAAACGCCTAAAGGAGCATGCTGATTTAATAATAATTAAAATAAATAACCGTTAGCTCAACCGGAAAAACAAAAGCACATCCACCCAAATCTACTGCGACATTTTGTTCCATAAATAAACATTGTTTATTTATAATATTCTTACAGAAGTTATTGCAGGAATTTTCTCCCTATTTGTTGTGAATCTAATTAGTAATTGTTGTTTTTGTTTTTGTATTGTCTTCTTAAGCGGAAACACAAATGCCTTGCTTCTTACCTGTAGTTCTTCTTTAACTCGTCTTTCCTCTTCCATGGACATCCGCTTTTCATGTTTTTTGTAATATTTCCTCTTGGCTGCTTGTAGGTTGAACCATGTGTAAGAGAAAGCCTTCACATGAGGCAACAATGCCTCGATGAAGGGATGAAATTCATCCTGTAGACAAAATGAAAAAAAAAAATAACAGACATTAGTTAATGAGAAAATGAAGGAATTCATAAAAGAAAATGATTTCAATTTAATTTAGCCATCCATACAAATTTTTCCTTTTTTTTTTATAAGTAAAAACGATTATCTTTAAAGTTTTTTTTTTAAATAGGAAACCCATTTTCCCCAGCAAAATTTTAAATTAATTCAGAATACATTACTTGTTACTTTAACAATTACATTGAAAGCATTGCCAGGGCCGCTGCGAAGAAGGTAGGCTCTCTCTACCGTACTAGAAAACTGCTAACACCCAAAAGTATCCTGTACCTCTATAAGGCCACCATTCGCCCATACATGGAGTATTGCTGTCACATTTGGGCTGGTGCATCTGCTACTAGTCTCGCTCCTAGACAAGGTTCAAAAGAGAGTTGCTATCTGATAAGCCCTGAATTAGCATCTAAGCTTCAGTCTCTGTCCCATCGACGAAATGTTGCATCCCTCTGCCTGTTCTACAAGTATTTTAATGATGAATGCTCTGACGAACTGCAGACACTTGTGCCCCACGACGTAGACACCCTCGACAAACCCAACAGGAAGCTAAATCCCACCCCCACACAGTTGAGATCCCTAGATGTAAAAGATCTTTCTACTCCAGTAGTTTCTTCCCCAGAACCGCTAGACTCTGGAATTCCATTCCAGGTCCCTGCTTCCCCAACTGTACTGACATGCAGAAGTTCAAGTGTAACGTGAACTGACATCTTGCGGCCCAAATCCCAACATAGTACCCCAGTAGTTGTTGCCCCTGATAATAGTCCCCTACACCAAAGTGGCTATGTGCCTTGTTTGGGGTGAAAATGTAATTTAAAAAAAAAACTTGTTACTTAACAGTTGTATCGTTTTTGAAGTTGTTGTGAAAGCTTAATTTATCTTCCCAATATAAAGGTTTGATCTGCCATTTCAGAAAGATTTTCTTTCATGAACATTTACCATAAAGAAAAAAGAAATAATTTTTTTTTTTAATCCAGTATGTCTCAAAACTTTCCAGAACCTTCAAGAAAGATCGAAAGGGTTCTAAAATATTCTAATATCGGGTGGCATTCTCTATAAAAGAGGTTTTCGCGCTAACCCAGCAGTTGTTGATTTGTTGATGCGATAAATTCAAGGTGTGATTACAGGTTTATAAATCCTGCCGAAAGAATCCTATTTAAAACCTTCTGTTAACAAAAGGTAATTTCTTTTGATTTTATTTCAATAATGAAAAGCAATCATGAATTTAAAATTTTGACATTTTTTTTATTTGAATGATTAAACTACTCAGCGTACTTTAATCTTTTTGCATAATATCCTCATCTACCTCTCTATCATTAGCTTTTGGATTCGTTATCAGCTTAACTAAAAATGTTCTCCGTTTTGTTTTTCATTGATGTTAAATGTTTTAATTTCTTATTTTGTTACACTTTTAACCACATAACAAAGTTGGGTGTTGACGTATTCTGCTGGTACTGAAATTATCCGTTATGAATGAATCTGATTGGTTAGTTTAATCATGTGACACAAAACGGATTTGAAGTTAGATTTCAGTTGCTGAAGATACTTTAGTTAGGACGGATGTAATAATGCAGGATCCTGCTAGATAAGGGTGCTTAGATGCCTGTGTGAATGATATGTTCTGTCAACTTGCTTAAGTAATTAACTACAGAAATCTGATTTTTATTTGAGTAAATGATCACGTTGCTTATTCTCTTTGAAATATTGAAAAAATGTTTTTAATACTAACTAGTCACTTCGTATCAAGGCCTAAGGGCCACTCGAGGGAAGATTTAATGAGTTTGTCAGTTGGACCAACACCCTGAAACGACTGGAAACGATAGGTGAAATGTGTAGAGTTTGATTTTTAAAGAGAACGCCTCAACAATGGCTTAGAAACAACTATGTTGTATTTAACCGGGAAGCAGCCTCATGGTATTATGTTCTATCTTGAAAAGAAACTTTGTACATGGAGGTTGTGTTTAGTTTTAGGTACACAGAGGTTGAAAGGGAACTTATTTACAGTGGTTGTAGCTAAACGAGTTTTTGCTGAGGGAAGCTAAGGGTTGGAGCTCAGTAGAGCATTTTCTATGAAAAACAACCCCGATAAAGGAAAGAAAGTCTAGTTTTATAATGATAAATGATTATAAATAAATTATTTTAGATAAATAATTTATCATTTTTTGTCTTGTTTTTTAATCTAATTTATAAAATCCACTATGTCTGTCTGTCTCACTTTTTTTTAAAGTACCTCTTTTCTGAGACACAAGGTCACAGAGTTACCCGAGGTGGGTTAAATGATTGCATTTTTCATAGACCATTCTTTAATGAGAATTTAGCCAGTAAAAATAGCTGCTAAGGGATCAAAGTTAAAAATAATTTGCAATTAGCCGGCATAAGTCGACTTAAAGTGCTCTTGTACGCATGCATAAATGTACACTTAAGTCGGTTAAATTAAAAAATTTACTTGTCCATCTGATGATAGCTTAACGGTAACAACAAAAGCTGGTAGGCGAAATGTTTTGGTTTTGATTCTAGCTTATGGTACCCCAGTCATATTTATTTATTTTTGAAATTACTGCTATATATTCGGTACAAGATAATAATCAATAGACAATTTGCTCTATAATAATAAATACAAAATCTACATAAATGAAAATATAATATTTAAGCATATTATATGATCAGGGAATACCAAGCGTCCTGCTAGTTAAAAAATAAATTTTTTAGTGTTATATCTCGCGGTAATATGGATTTCCCCTGATTTTATTTTGTTAGAGACCTTCTCTTCCCTGAAGGGAAAAAACGACTAGTGCCAGAGCAATCCCTTGAGTCAAATAAATATGTATACCAAATATGGTTGGCATACATGCATGGAAATGTTTGGCTTGCCAACAGAGAATAGATAGATAAACACTCCCAATTATTAATATAGACACAGTCTGATAATTTGATATAAAAAAAATGGTTTGCAATATTAAGGGAGGATCTATTTAAAAGATGAAAAAAAAAAAAGAAATCAAAAGTTTTTTGGTAAGTAGAATCATAGCAAATGTGAAATCCTTTCTTTTTATTATTATTTCTTTCTCTTTTATTTTTACATAAATTGATATAATCAGCGAAATGAAAGAACTCATGAACTGTAGCAAATTTCGACTGATAAGTTAATATTGTTTTGTTCTTACATTCTTCTTCTTTTTCAGTAAAGTCTTGAAAGAGAGAAGAGAAGAATCCAAGCTATTTAAAGTGCTTTCAAGCTGTCGTCTGTTCAAGAGATTGTAATTCGCGATTCCGTGTAATTTGATGGATTTTGTTTTATAAAGATGAGTGGTAATAGAAATATTATCTTAAACATTTCTGAAAATAATACACTTAATACAAATTCCGAGTGGTTGAATATGCTTGCTTAAAAAAAAAAAGTCTCACGTAAGCAAAACCGCATCGAAGAAAAAAAAAAAAAAGAAGAACTATAGAAGGTTCCATTCTCTAGATGCGGCTATTCAATCTGCACATTTAATGATGAAAATGTTATTTCAAACTGAAGATGAACAAATATGCTATTTCATATGTTCGGGTGGCAGACCAATAAATATCTATATAAAACGTTAACGTGACAAACTGATGAAAATTGTTATTTCTGTAGTAAGCATAACAGATCGATGAAAGGGGAGGGGTTGACGATGGCTAAGTGGTGAACGACATGGACTGAATACCTGAGTGTGCCAAGATCGAATCCAGTTCATTCCACAGAAATATTTTCATCAAACTAACACTTGATCTTGTGCCTAAGCTTCTGAAGAGGAGGTAAATAATATAACCGATCAAAGAAAATGCTATTTCCAACTTAATATGAGGGACTAACAAAAATGTCATTTCAAAAGTAACAGTAGCAGACCAACAAAAATGTTATTTAGAACTTTAATATGACAGAATGATAAAAATATTATTTAAAATTTTAGCATGACAAACTAACAAAAATATCATTTAAAACTTTAGCATGACAGACTGCCGAAAATTTTATTTCAAAATTAAGCTTGATAGACCAACAAAAATCTCTACTATTAATAACAGGAACTTTGTCTGAGTGTGCGTGTGTCTAGCTGTGAGATCATTCCCTATGGACTCCTAAACGGCTGGGCCAATTTGTTATTTTTAATTTCACATAAATATATTTTATATTAATGGCAGTGTACTTATATAGGGTTTGTATTGGAATGTCTTTGATAAGTATCAATAATTGATAATCGAAAATATCTGATGAAAGAAGGAACAGGCGATTTTGATTAAAGTTAACGCCTTATACAGCCTAACACTTGACATTTGAGAAGTTTTATGACTACACAAGCAGAAAGACCTGGCATATAAAATCAACAGTAGGTTCTCTAATGTGAAAGGGGTGTGTTCAAAATGAATTTTTCTGTTTAGAGCACAATTGAACTATGATACTTGACATTTGAATTTTAAACTTTAATTCAAGCCATTACATATAAAAATAATTTTATAAAATCAGCGGTAGGTTCTCTACAGTGCAATGTAAACTACAATGTATTGTGGACTAATTCACTGCAGGAAAACATGTGAAGCTTTTTCCTGATCATCATTAAATTCCGGTCAGCGTCGGATATCCCTGTTAGTACTATTTAAAGCTGAAGTGAGAGACAAAGAAAAAACTATTTCAAAAGTAAGTATAATAAATTTGGTGAAAATACTATTTCGAACTTGACCATAACAAACCAACATAAGCTTAAATGCATCTAAAATGAGATATGTTCATTCAATCTGCGATATTAGCAATAAAAATTATATTTTAAACCGAAATGAAGACAGACCAACAAAAAATACTATGTCCAACTTAAGTGTGACAGATTCAACACTAAACACAACCAAAGAAAATACTAAAATGACCCTTTTACATTTAAGTGGGACGGACAGACAGAACCTCTTGTTTGGATGCGTCCAAAATAAGATACGTCTATTCAATATGAGTATTCAGTGATGAAAATACTTTTTCAAATGTAAATGTAACAGACTCGCCCGGTGGACAAAACTTCTCATAGAGATGCAAGAATTTATATGAAAAAAAAATGCTTACGTTACAGATGAAATAATGGAAAGACAATTTTAAAAAGACAACAATTAGAATTTGGTAAACATTCAATTGCTTCTCTTACATTGAAAATATTTTGATTTGCTCAAAAGAATGAAGATTCAATCAAAAAGCCATTTTTCTCATCCGCAAAGATCCAAAGTATAAAAGACATCATAAGTGTTAAGTACATTTTTTTTCATCAATTTTATAATAGATTGAAATGTTGTATTGTTCCCGGCATAAAATTATACATTAAATTATGGAAGATGAAGTGAACAGGGGAAAGGAAGTTACAAATGAACAGACGATCTCACCACTAGCATCTCTTTTTCTTCATCTTTTAGTTTAGGTAAAAGAAAAGAATAATAGAAGAATGGGAGGTTCTAACTTATTTCATTATACATTGAACATCTTTTCTTTCAATTTTCTATGAAAGAATGGTAATCAGAACATGTTTCTTATGTTATTATGTGCATTAAAAGAACAAAGAACAAAACGCTAAGCAAATGTACAGAAAATAAGTTAAATAAAATGCATTTCAGTATACATACACATGTCTACAGCTCTATTTATAGAAAATTAGGCGGGTGTATATTTTTACATATTTCTATATATAGGATTCGCCTGTAGACTAATTAACCAATCATTATCAATTTGTGAACATAGCGACTATGCGTTAAAAGATGTAATGTGGGTTATATTTCTATATTTAGTTTAATTTAGTTTTATGCCAAAGGGGGGGGGTAAAACCCTTTTGTGATGATGATTTAGATAACTTCGATTTTTCTGACAATTTTAAAAACAGCTAGAAGACATCAATTAAAAATAATGCCTAAATTTCAAGTCTTTTGAGTATCTTCAATAGTTTTTAGAGTCATAATATAGGCACAACCATACATTTAAAAATTCAAATATTTCAGATTAGCATTGAAATTGCTCCTTAATCATTAGACACTAATTAACCAAGGGTCCCTGCATTTCAATATCTTTTTTAAGATCCTTTAAGTTCAAACCTTCATTTTCTAGAATCAAAATCATGTAATGATTTTTTCTTAGATTTGAATAAGGATTCTTGACAGGGTTTAATAATATTATACCTTAATTGTGTTCTTCATAAGCAAGCATAAAATTTGTGTAAAGCTATTCAAGAAATTATTTTGATTCTTCGAAATACCATTCTCTTCTTGAGTGTTATTTTCACAATGTTTCAATCAATGTAACCTTTGGCTTTTTTCATGTGTATCCTTTTGAACTCTGGAATCTACATTCATTTTATTTAACTCATGGGGGTAGCATACTCTCGTTCCATCAGCCATGACTGAGTAGAAGTCTTAACTAATTTGCAATTGTAGTTTGAATGTCGCCCACACTAAGGATTAGATCTTCAATCTTCAGAAGAGTGTAGTTTACAACTAAATTTTACTAAATATCTTATCCACTATGGTAAGGGTGGTATAATGAATAAATTCTGAAACCTAATACAACTAATCTAACTCCAAATCCTTCCATGTCATACAACTGAATTAACCAATCCGCCATCAACCGCAAAACAAGTGATTGGTGAAATAGAGATTCAAATTAAGTGACCTTTTATATTTGACAAATCATAGATCTACACTTTACTGCAAAAGCATATTACTGCTAAGTAATATGTAACAGTTATGAAAAACGCTTTCAATGTTAAAACTTAAAGATTAAGAGCAAAATCATTTACTTTTGTCTTTCCTTCTCCGTTTTCACCAGATTTTGATATGTCCAACACAACAAGGACCTTTTTATTTCCTGAATATTTATGAAGTTTCTAGTTTCTTTGTTCCTTTTATTGTTTTCTTTTTATTGCTTAGTGGGTCAGCAATTATTGGATGTATTTGTTGCCAATTACCAATGGCAACCTTCTGGATCATCAAACATTCATCATTTGCACCAAAAATGTTCAGACGCACATGCAAACACTTCTTGGTTATCTGTTCTGTCTGGCAATGACAGTTCACTCTACACTGCAAATAAGTACTCATACAGCTATACATGTACTGTATTTGTTATTTTACTTATGCACAAGGTCAAATACGGGTTTGATGTGAGACAAACTTGGGTAATATGGACTTTCGTATGTTGAATAGGCAACATGGTCGATCGTGCTGACGTCATGTGGAAAATTAAAATTGTGAATTGCGGATATAGGAATGAAATGCCTTTTAATAATACAATGCATTGAATAAAATATATTAAAAAAATCAAAATAATACTTAAATGAATGAATCTCTTTAGAAAGATTTAGGTAATAGATTGCCGAAAAAAAGAAGACGCAAAAATAAAAAGATTTAGGTAATAAATTGTGGGAAAAATTAAATGAATGAATCACTTAAAATATTTTGGTAAAAAAATTGTTTGAAAGAGAAGACGCAAAAAAAAAGGGTATTATTTTGAAATTTCTTTATTTTTATTTTTTGCATAAAAAAACTATTAAAACGTATTTCGTTCCTATATCGGCATTTCATAATTTTAATTTTCCATGTGACATCAGTATCAGTCGACCATGTTGCCTATTCAACCGACGAAAGCCCATATTGCCCAAGTTCGTTCCATATTTGACCTTGTGCCTAACCTCCTGAAAGGAAGTAAGTAAGTAAAATAACACATGCAGTACATGTATAGCCATATGAATACTTATTGGCAGTGTAGAGTGAACTGTCATTGCATGAACTTGATTTGAACTTGGCACACCTAAGTTTTCAGTCAGTATCGTTAACCGGTTAGCTACCGTCACGTCACAGATAAATATCTTTTGTAGTTCAGTAAAATGTCGATGACGATCTAAAACCTGTGAGAAAACTGTTTACAGAAAACAGGAACAAAATACGAGAGACGGTATAGTTTCTGTAAAGGAAGATATCCATACTTATCACATTCAAACTGCCTTGTTTGTTGGGTAGCTATTTGCAAGAGGCCAAAAGTGCATGCTTAGTGTTTGAGTCTGTTACATGAATCAACTCCCTGTTCCTTTTGTTTTAGTCGTCTTATTTTATCTTTCAAAATGGGTTAGTGTCCACACATGTTAATTACTGACATCTCCAAAAACCCAAACTCTGCGGATAAGCATTTGCCCTCTTGCGAGTGTCTGCTTCATAAGCAACACATCACAGGCACTTTAGATCTAGTGGATATCTATAATCACAGAAATCCATACCTTCTGTTACAAGCAGAACAAGCAAGAACACTGCCAAAAGAATGTATATCCGGTTTTAGTGTTAAGAGAGTAGAAAGTGGACTTTGGGTTTACTTTCAGCAGCCTTGTAACTCTCGTTTTCTTTATTTTATCCTTTAATTATCACATTCTATGAGTGATGCTTCTGACAAAGGAGAAAGAATTACTGTTTTTTGGGTCAGAATCTATTCATCTAACATCTATCACTGGTCAATTTTTAACCTTACATTGTATATTTATTTATTTATTTTTGTTAATTAGCTCCTTGTGGCTTCATGCCTTGTTTAAAGTGATTTTCATAAAAAAAAATACTGATTCCGAATACCAGTTATCAATCTCACCAAGGAAGCTGCAGGTATCTGTGTAAAATGATCATTTTAGAATGGTTGGGGGTACGCATGCACCAGTAGCTTTGAACTACAGTGGCAAGGGGAAATCTAAGACTACCAAGGTTCTTTAATATCTTCAGGAGTCTGTTCATTGAAAGAGTCCCTATTTTTCACCAACAAATGTGTTATTTTTCAACGTTTTATATGATTGTTAAACTTACAAGTTGATTCATATATTGTTTGTCAGGTTTTGTTTTTATCCTACTGAATGATTAGCCACAATTCTCACTAATCAAGTTTAACGAGGAAAACAGTTTTGTCCTTGCCTGACTATGCAATATGCAATAAGTATTTCTGAAAAAAAAAAAAAACTAAAGCGAATTAAAATATATTTGTGCCAAAAACATAGTGGAAGGAAAATAAACAAAAATAGATTATTTCAAATCATGTTGATATTTCAGATGAATTGCTATTTGGGTCTGACTTAAAATTTAATAATAATTATATATATATATATATATATATATATATATATATATATATATATATATATATATATAAAGAGAGAGGGGAGAGAAAAACAGAGAGAGCATAGGACAGACAGAATCAAATGAAAATTTAATTTCTAGGTTGATGAACATAAAAATTGAGACAAGGTTTGACTGTATTGTTTGATTATGAAAATAAATATATGATGAACCTGCATTTTCCTGTGGGATTTCTATTTTGTGACAGAAAACCAATAAACTGGTGTTATTGGTGTAAGTACTGTGTTGCGATAGTCTGGATTATCAGTAATGATGCTTCCTCACTGAAACCATACTTTAACACCAACGTCATCATTTCAAGAAGACTTTTTGCCAGTAATACACTTTAACTAACCGAAAGTATTTTGTGTTTTTATTTTAGGAAGAGTTACGGTAGGGAAAAAAGGAGACAATTTAAAATGTAATGATTTTTTTTTCAATTTTCACAAATAAAATTATTGAAAAGAAAACAACTGCAAACATTTTAAAATATTCTAATTTACTTGTTGCATTTTGCATCTAAATAAATATATTTTCTTAAAGTGATATGAAAATGCATTCCATTTATTTCATAATATTCTATATTTTATTTGTGAATTAAAAAAGTTATTTATTTTGAAACATAGAATCTTACATTTTATTTGTAAATTAGAAAAACACATTATTTTGAAATATTATTGCTAATATAGTAATTGTTTTCAAATTTCCATTAATTCAATAAATGATTCGTAATTAATGTTCTGTTTTGTGTTACTTTGTTTCTACTGAATTTATTTTAAATTACAATGAAAAGTTTGGTTTTAAAACTTATTAAAGTTTGGATTGTCTTCTCTTTTATCTAACATAACTTTTCTGAAAAAGAAGTCAAAGGTATTTATTATTAGCTATTGCCAACTTTTCTGCTTAACTTCCGTTGCTATTGGTGGTGGTGGAGGAGACATCATATATATATTTTTAATAGCAGAAAAACATGCAATCTTTGGAGTATTAGTTTAAGTATCATAATGTTTCAATTATCAGTGCCAACTTACAAAATCCTGTTTTTTAATCGAATATCAATACTAAAAATTTAAATTTCCTTATTCTAATTTTCAAATTCAACTCGTACCAAATTGAAAATTCTTCAGAGGTTGCATGATTAACCTACATGTCGTATAGAATCTGATGCACTGAGTTTAAGTTTATGAATAGTAAAAATAAAAATAAATCAGTTCTTGTTTTTAAGTACCCGAAGAAAACAATATTTACCTAAAAGAGAGCAAATTAAGAAAAATTATCTCATATCATTTTTTTTTCTATAAATTAAACTGGAAATTTGAAATTAAGAGTTTAGTAATTCTATTCAATTTTGCTTAGTAAAACATGAATAAATATTCTAAAGATGCACCCACTAATATGTGCATTTAATCATAAAATTGCTTAATAAGTCACCACTTATCAAGGCTCAAAAGCCATTCGAGGATAAGGGTTAATAAGATTATCAATTGGATCGACGAACAATACTGTGAGAGGATTGGGAACAAGGGTAGAAAGCAGAATCTAATTCTTTAAAAGGACGACTCAACAAATATTTGTCGACATTGAACTTAAAGGTGACTATGTTGTAGTTAGTGGGGAATCAATCCCGTGATATTGTATTCTGTTTTAAACTGAAGTGGAACAGACCGACAAACTCACAATGGGCAAAAAACCTTCTTATCGAGATGTGTGGATTCCCTTATAAATACTATTTGAAACTTAAGCCTGTCAGACCAACAAAAATGCTATTTCAAACTTGCGTTTGACAAAAATGTTATTTAAAATTTAAGCATGATACACTGAAAAAATGCTATTTAAAACTTAAACATGACAGGTTGACAAAAATGCTATTTAAAACTGCAGTACAACAGACCAAAAAACTAATTTTTCAAACTTAAGCATGACACACCAACAAAAATGCTATTTCAAACTTAGGCATAGTAGACTAAGAAATATGATATTTTAAACTGAAGCATGACAGACCAAGAAACATGCTATTTTAAACTTAAGCATGACAGACCAAGAAACATGCTATTTTAAACTTAAGCCTGACAGACCAAGAAACAGGCTATTTTAAACTTAAGCATGACAGACCAACTGAAATGCTCTAACTTAAGCATGACAGACCACGAAAAACGCTATTTTAAACTTAAGCATGAGAGACTAACAAAAATTTGAAATTATAACAAAATATTTGATAGACAGAGATGCACAGTCACATCTCAAATAAGATATGTTCCTTCAAGCAACACATTTACCCAAAAATAGCAAGAAAAAAAACTTTTCTGGTAAAACTTGTTTGGTAATAAATGGTGTGTGGTTGGTAGGTAGCTCGAGACTGGACAACAGTTTGGGGGTTAATGGAGAATTGACTCAGATATAAACATGAGTCTGAGATTCAAAAGATCTTAATTTTGTTTTCTTATTTTATTTGTTTGTTTTATATGAGTATGAATAATAAAAAAAAGTCCATATAGAATCCATAAATAATCATCCTAATAAAATGGCAAGAAATTATGCAGGAAGCATGACAAGAAAAAGAAATGAAAATTTATATTAAATGTTGTCAAATTCAGGAAAGGAAATCGAAAATATGTAAATACACAAGATACAGATACAACGATACAAACATTATATATATTCTTACACACACACATATATAACAAAGGATGTAATTCAGCAAAATGATCAATCAAAATATATCTGAAAGACAAGAAATTGAGATTTGTACTTTTTATAGATAGTGCTCAATATCTTTTTAACAGAAGTGTATTAATAATATAGACAAATGTATATAAAGATTACACATATAAGAATATTCGTCCTAGGATGAATAAAAATTCCACAAACAGTTTTGCACCACTTTTCTGTCACCATACGAAGATTAAAATCAAGATATAGTTCTATTACAACTTATATCTCAAATTCCATAAACCAAATTTGATCAAGGTTCCTTACATAATTCTGATTCTAGAAAATGTCTAAAATTTAAGGTTGGAGAGGAAATTGAAATTCCGGGAATCTGGTTTGATTACTGTCTAATGGCTATGGATCAAATTTAATGAAAATCTGAAATATTTAAAATTTTAATGGGAAGTTGCTTCCATATGATGATCCTAAAAACTCTTTAAAATACACCAAAGAAACTGAAATTTGATGAATATTTAGTCATTGAAGTCAAATAACTATTATTCAAATTTCATATAAATGTGAATTATCGCAAAGTGATTCCACCTCCTTTTTAGCACCCTTTACAGAAAACTAAATTAAACTAAATATAGCCCACATTACCCAAACTTGTGCCTTTCAGCTGTGTTCCAAAATTCATAATGATCGGTTTATTTGTTTAGGAGTGAATCCCATATATATATATATATATATATATATATATATATATATAATTTGTTTTTACATAAGCAGTAATGTGTTCCTACACAGTCATGAGCATATTTCGGTCTTCTAGTATTTAGTAACTAAAGACCACTTCAGGCAATCACGCTTACATTCAAGGAATCAGTAACGGATATATATATATATATATATATATATATATATATATATATATATATATATATATATATATACCTAACTTTATCCCCCTTTAGAAGAATGCAGCTACACAATCTATTCTTAAATTTCAGACCGTTCTGTCCTGTGTTAGATTTATTCTAAATAGTTATTTTTTATCAATATATTCCCATCTGTCTGTTCTTTATCATTTTTTTCATATTTATATTCACACACATATAGATACACAGATATCTGTCGAAAATTTGTCATGTGAATCAACAAATCCGGATGAAAATAATGATACTACATATGCATATATTCATACACATACTCGGTAAAAATGACAGGTTCCCTAAATATGTGTATATTTATCGATGTATGCAGATTACAGTGCATACGCGATGTGATCTACGCATGTTGCTGTTTACACAGGTCTTCATCACTTATTCAGATATGCATAGCACATATGTAGATCTCAGATGTGTGTACATACATCTATCTAAATAAACATTTATAGAATTTGGATTTGTCGGTCAGGTTAAAGTCTCAAGAAGGAATCAGAATTTGTCGCATGCTGACAACTGCAGTGTTTATACCGAGATATAAGCTACGAACAGGGCATAAAAGATCAACACTTTCACCCATAAATATTAATCCCTCCACAACCATCGCCCTTCATTTTTAATCAACAGGCCCTGTTCAAGCCATAAGAAGCTAAGATTGGCGCTAAACAAGAGCAGATTTTTCCGTCTGATCAAAAAAAAAAAAAAAACCAAAACTGACCAACAAGAATGTCTCAAACCAAAGGCCAGTTTTCTCGACTGTGATCAGTTTCTAATAACAGCTTACTATAGAGTGATCCTCCCAAAAATGTCAGTTGTGGAACCGTTAATGAAATTCACAATCCTTTCTGAAATTCAACTATATTTGATTACATTTAAACTTCTGCATGTTTGTACAATTAGTGAAGCAGGAAACAGGGAAGGAATTCCAAAGTTTAGCTGCTCGAATGAAGAAACTATTAGAGTAGAAGGCTTTCCGTCATTTAAGGGTTTCTACAGTGAAAGGCTGGATTAGTCGGAGGGGGGGGCACAAGTGCTATGAGCTATAATCACACTTTTATGTCTCTGTGAAGAAAAGCAAAGGGTTATTTTTTAAATAGGTGTAGACAATAATTGATCAGGTGTACATATATGATCAAAGAGTGATCTATAATCGATAAAGACTATATAATAGCACCTACTTATACGAGAAAACTGCAGTGTTTATACTGAGACAACAGCAATGTTTATACCAAGATATAAGCTATGAACAGGGCATAAAAGATCAACATTTTCACCCATAAACCATCACCCTTCATTTATAATCAACAGGCTTTATTCAAGCAGTAAGAAGTTAAGATTGGCGCTAAACATGAGCAGATTTTTCGGTCTGATCCAAAAAAAGACACCAAAACTGACCAACAAGAACGTCTCAAACCAAAGGCCAGTTTTCTCGACTGTGGTCAGTTTCTAACAGCAACTTATCAACTTACTATAAAGTGATTCTCCCCAAAATGTCAGTCATGGAATCGTTAATGAAATTCACAATCTAATTATATTTGATGCAAACGAACTTTTGTCTGTGCCTGACTTGTCCACCAAGTTTTAATGATAAATGTCCAACAGTCTTTGTCATCGCTATTTAATAATATATGAGGATGCTTTGATAATCGTCTCAGCAGTAAAAGCTGTGATCTTGGATGGGTTTCACATTCACTAGACTTTAACTCACAGATGTTTATCCATGGAGCTATCACAAAAATAATGTGCACAAGCAATCCCTAAACTTTTTTGAACTGAAAGAAGCCATTACAGTCTAAATCAGGCTGGGAAGAGTTTAGAAATGAGTTTTCAGGCATAAGCTAGAATGCTATATTTTTTAACGGAAATTGCTTCAGACAAGCCATAAAGCCACTTGATGCGAGAAACTAAGAAAACTACTACTTCAAAGGAAAAAATTAGTCAACGATATGTGTTAGCTGGATAGATTCCAAATTAGAAAGCGACAATTCTTTCTCTTTGTCAGAAACATTACTCATGGAATGTGAGAACTAAAAGATAAAATAAAGGAGTGGCGAGTTACGAGGTTGCCAAAAGTAAATCAAAAAGTTTTCTACACTAGTTAATCTTTAATTATTAGCGATTCAAAGTTGTAATAGTTCATGATTTTAGTTTTTTTGTTATGTTGTTTATGCTTAAATATATTTTAATTTATTCAGATTTTGTATGTATTATTAGAATCAATTCGCTATCGATTATTTCATATAATATTGGATTCAATATATAGTCGTAATTTCAAAAGTAAAAAAAAATACATGTGACTTGGGTGCCATCAGTCAGAATCGAAACTGAAATCAAAATTTGAAAGTAAAAAATGGAGACAGACAAACAGATATATTGAGTTTTATAAATGAGATATTTTTTCAACTCTTTTTCACCCCAAACAAGGCATATTGTCACTTGGAATGCAAGAGGCTGCTATTTGAGATGGTGTCTAACAAATGATTGTGGGAAGTTGAGCAACGAGATCTCTGATCAGATGACATTTAAACTTCTGCATGTTTGTATAGTTAATGAAGCAGGAAACAGGGAGAGAATTCCAAAGTTTAGCAGCCAGAGTGAAGAAAGTAGAGTAGAAGGCTTTCTGGCATCTAGAAGCTTCAACAGTGAAGGGTTGGGTTAGTCAGAGGCACAAGTGCTATGAGTTCATCATTATAACTACACTCCTTTACGTCTCTGTGAAGAAAAGCAAAGGGTTATTTTTAAATGGGTGTAGACAATAATTGATCAGGTGTAAATATATGATCAAAGAGTGATCTATAATCGATAAAGACTATATAATAGCACCTGCTTATATGAGATTTTCAGATCATATGGAGACACTTGACCAGAAGGTAAAAGCCTGATTATTGGACAATAGGTAACTGTAGGGCAAAAATCTGACCAGTCAGCAATAACTGACTACAGAGAATTATCTGATCATAAGATTGTGTCTATCTATCCAGTGGTCAATATATAAAAGGCCATCCTCTGAGCAATACCAACCATTTTCTGTAAGTATACTTATATGCACACAGTTATATGACCGCAGGGTATTACTTGATGATTGGTCAGTTTAATCATAGAGTGATACTGACTACAGAGAAATATCCCGTCTCAAAGTTTTGTCTGACTGATGAATATTATCAGACCAGAAGACAACTTGCAAGATATAGATCAATCAATAGAATTGGAAACCACAGATGAGCTTTCAACAAGGAAAATAATGAATGAATTATTCTCGACCTTTCATATTCACAGGTTTTAACGGATGTACATCAAACCGACTTCATATGAAGCAAAATATTAGATGCGTCTTTACGTTTCTATTAAAGGCTTTTTAACTGGTCGGTTGGTCTGTCGTAATGAAGTTTTATCTAAGAAATCTTAATTTATATTATTTGCATTATTCGGACTACTGTTCTCATCTTGCGTTATTTTGACAACGTTTCAGCCGATCTTATTTAGGTGTATCGTGTCAAACTCAGGAATCTTTTAGTCAAACTAAGAAATCGGCACAGAATTTTGAACAGAACCCTTTATTTAAATCATGGGCAGCTTGCTCTCGTTCCATCACCCATGACTGGGTAGAAGTCCTAAGTGATTCATAATTGCATTTTGAGTATTGTCCGCACTGAAGATTGAACCTTCAACCTTCTGAAGAGTATCTATCACTTACAACTGAATTTTACCAAATACTTTATCCGTTATGCCATGGGTCCTCGCAGATAAATCTTGATATTAAAAACAAAAAATGCACATCAAGCTTTCTGAAAATTTGTCTGTTCATACTTATAATAGCTGTGAATATTTGCGTTGGTTGAATCAACTCAAGATGTTTTAAGTGATCATTTTCATTGACTTTTCAAGCTGTTTGAAATAACATTCTTGAAAAGTTAATTTACATATTCATATATGTATACATACATACATATGTATGCATGTGAGTATGTGTTCGCTGACTTTCAGTCTCAGATTAATAGATACCTTATGTAACAGTATCTCTGAGAGTAGTTTCTAGTGAAGCAAGAGTTGCATAATCTCAAACCACACCTCTCTTGGAAAGGCATTTCTTTTTATTCCAGCGGAAGGCTGAAATTACTAGTATGAGCAGAGAAAGACTAGTATTGTTTGGTTTAGTACTTATATAAGCATAAACTGAGCATTTACAGAAATATAAATAAACATGCATATCTATCTTTGAAAATGTGTATGTCTGTGTGCATGTAGATATGTGTATATATCTATGAAGCTGGTTGAATTGAGGAGCATATATAATAACTTAATGAGCTTTCATGCCGTGGTGTGCTATCAATTTTTCTTCTAATGATATATTTGATATATTTTTTTCATGCAGACCAGAATGTAAATACTTTAACCAATTTAGAATCACACTACAGCTGGTGCCACACCCTTGTAGAATTTGAGATTGAAGGGCCATCAGGTACACATTTATATGGCGTGTGTGCATATCACTAATTAAAAAAGATACTTCACTGTGAAATGAATTTTATAGATAACTAGAAGAATACCCGTCCCAGGACGGGTAAAATTAGACAGTCTTGCACCACTTCTATTCCCCCTTTATGATGATTGAAATCAACATACTCCAACCTTTTTCCCATTGTCGGAATATTGTATCCCTCTGCCTATTTTAAAAGCACTTTAGTGAAATGTGTTCTGATGAACTCCTAGCACTTGTGCTCCTACGACGTACATACTTCAGACTCCCTCAACAAGCAGCAAAATCCCACCTCATTCACTGTTTAGGTTTCTAGATGCTGGAAAGCATTTTACTTTAATAGTTTCTTCCCTCAGACTGCTAGATTATGGAATTCTCTCCATGTTTTCTGCTTCCCTGACTGTACTAACATGCAGAAGTTTAAATGTGGTACGAACAGATATCTTGCTGCTCAATTCCCCACAGCCCTCTATCAGACAAGATCCCAAATGGTAGCCCCTTACGTTCTAAGTGTCAATATGCCTTGTTTGTGATATAAAAAAATACAAAACAAATAATGATACTACATCTTATAGCTAGAATTCTTATTCAAAATTTGATAAAAATCCATTACATAATTTTCGTTTTAAAAATGTTTACAATTTAAGGCTTAAGCTTAAGGAGGTCTTAAGAAGAAACTGATATCCAGAGAATCTTGCTTTATTTGTGTCTAATGACTATGGATCAAATTTAATGCAAACCTCAAATATTTCAATTTTAAATTGGAGGTTGCACCTGCTTCCTTAAAATGTTTTAAAGAACTGAAATTTGGAGAATATTTATAAATTGATGTGTCATACCTATTAGTAAAATTTTGCAAATATCAGAGGCATCTGAATTTTCACGAACGACTTTCATCCTCTTTTTTCCCCTTTGCATTAGTTAAACTAAACAGAGCCCACATTACGACCCCTTATATCTATCAGTAGTATTCTGAAATTCAAAATGATCAGTTAATTAGTTTAGGATTGGATACTGTACATACAGATATATAAACATAATTAACTTTATATAAATAGAGAAATAGATTGGTGACATCTTTTTAGTCATTTTTAAAAAACTTATAATTAAATTATTTGTTATTAGACAAACAAACCAAAATAAATCATGGGGGGGGGGGGATATGATGCCATGAAAAAGCTGGCTAGGTTTTTTTTTTTTTTTTTTGCTCCTTACGTCAAGTGACTTTATGCTTTGTCTGGAGTGATTTCCATAAAAAAGTCATACTCAAACACACACACACACATACACACACACACACTATTCAGTTAACAGACTCTCGCTTTCTGCTAATCGCGCACTAGTTTTTTGAGGTTTATTTTCTTTCTCCAAATACATTTATTGATATATTTTTTTCATAAATAGAATAAAAATGTATTCGTAACTTACGTGAATATTGTAAAATCAATGTCCGTTGCTATTCCCTTTTATTGACTTTTTGTTTTTGTTTTTAAATGTGGCTTACTTGTTTTGCAGATACACACGCGCACACATGAGTGTACGTGATAAGATTAGATGTTGAGCGTGTACAAAAAAATGGAGAATTCTATGTGAACTTAGTTAAAGTAAGGACATGGAAATATTAATGATATGCTAGTACTAATGATAAAATGATAAATGCTTATTGATTTTAAAACAACCAGTGAAACTAAGCCTACAAGTGTATTTTTACGTTTGTGAAAATATATGACCATATTACATGGGATTTTACGGTAGCTAAATATTTAGAGATTTTTAAAAGAATCAGAATCAGTAATTATATCAGAATCAAGAAAGCATTGGAATCATCACATCACTAACAGAAAGTTATGATACAAAGTGGAAGTAAATAGTGACATGTATCGAATAAATTGAGGAGAGCTTTCTTTTGTTTTGTATTACAAGAGAAAATTTTTATATTTGAAACAGGCATAAGACGGATTAGTTGGATGCATTATGAACGTGTAGTGTGTATCGCGAAGAAAGATGAAGATCTTGAAAGTATTGTTAGATATTAAGGATTACGTGTTGTCATTTTTTTTTAATAACTTTTACAACAAAGGGTACGATTGCAAAAAGACTATTAAGAAATAGAGAGATGTCACTACTCACTGAGCAAATATTAACGACATGAAAATAAAACCAAACTTCAGTTGTGTACTATGAGATGCCAATCAAAAATATTTTATTATGATCTGAAATCAAAGAATGAGATTATCATAGTGGATATGTGGCATAGTTACATTGACACACCGGTTCTCATTAGATTGTCAAAGTTTAGCAAAACTGAGATTGGTAGGTATTAGATAGGTGACCATTTGAGAATACTAAGCACTGTATGTATGATCAAGCTGACACCTCCCTGCAGAAAAAACTGCATAAACTAATGTTATCATCTTCCCTGACTTTGATATACATGTGACTGGGGACAACATCTGAATGTAATATTTCCTGGAAACTTTCTTTTTGGAGGAAGACAACTCACTCAGAGTGACTGCCACATCAGGTACAGGTATCACCATAGTTCTAAGCATGCTTATGCATTTCTTTCTGTAGGCATTTCAGTATTTATAGAATCAGTCTTCAGTATTAATGGTGAACTCATGGGTCTGCCTTCGAAATGGCCAAAGTAATGAATGATTTGAATGGTTGTTTTGAACTAAACAATATTGACTGGTTTAAAAAAAAAAACACACTTAAAATTCTGAGACCGTCAAAATTTTAAAAAATGTGAATGTGTATCGTTCGGTGTTTTTTTTTAATGTAATTTTAGGCCCCAAAATTAAATGGAAATAAAAAATTCATAAAAATAAAGCTGGATTCTAACTAGTAAACTGCTTCATTTTCATTAATAAATCTCATGAGAGATAATTAAATTCCCAAGAAAATTTTAGATATTTTCTAGAATCAAATTCATGTAATGAATTTTAATCAATATTGGAATACAAAATTTTAGACAAAAGGTTTATCTTAATTTTGATTTTCCTTTTCATAAGAAAACATAAGAGTAGTGCAAAACTGTTCTGTTTGGGAAAATTAATTTTACCTGGCCCGGGATGGGTATTCTTTTTATTCCATATATAACAGCTTACATCATGTCTGTTGCAAATAATCTTTTCATAGTATCTTTTTTTTTTTTTTACTATAGTCACTGTTTATGAAGGCTCAAAGGTCACTCAAGGATAAGGGCCAATGATGATTGGTAACAGTGAGAAATTTGATGAGTTAATTATTTTTAAAAGACTACTTATCAGGAACTTATTCACGTTGGAATTGAAAACGACCATGTTATAGCCAGCTGGGAAGCAGCTTTACGATATTGTGTCCCACAGATGAGCAGTCCTGGGAAAAAAGCCTTGTTAATGAAATTTTCGTTTATTTCTAGGCACAGATTGGGGATAAAAGAAATTGCTAACAGTAGTTGTAGCTAGTCGGGTGTTTGCCATGAACGCCTTACAGAAGGCAGGAAGCCATAAAATGAAGCTCAGTCGAGCATTTTAATTTGAGTCAATCATCTTCCTAAACCAAGTTCTTTACCCACGTTTCTAACTGTAGATAATATGATAAAGTCAACATTCCACAGCAAATACTCCGTGATTCTTTCTGCTTTATTATAGAGGCTAACACATTTATGCATGAAGATGGCTGATTTGTTTCTTTTCTTATTTAAAAAAATATATACATATTCCAAGAAAGCAAATTTTAAAAACCACAATTTGACACTTAAGCCTAAAATAAATGTGCAAGTCATACTTAAAAGCAAGAAAGAAAATAGTTTATGATTTTATTTTGATCCCAGAACTTTGATTTATACAATCCAAGTTCATACATTAAACATGAACCTGGTGAGAAAATAAATAAAATAAATTTTCTTCTGATTTCGCAAGATGTGCAGTCATGATGAATAAGGCTAAAATATGGTTTCATCATCACAAATTCGCAAACGATACACATATTTTTTTAAATTTTGACAGTCACAGAATTTTAAGTGTGTTTTTGTTAAAAAAAAAAAAAAATCAGTCAATATTGTCTAGTCTAAAACAACTATTCAAAGAAATACGGAGGAAGGGGAGATAATCACAAGGAATATTTATGAGAATTTAAAACAGGAACCATAATTTGAATGCTGTGTTCACTGACCTTGTATCCACAACTGTCTATGTGATTCTTTAAAAGATAATTCTAAGGAATGGGTATCCAGATGATTTCAATACTTATGAAGTCAGTCCCGAGTATCGATAGAGAATACAGAGTCAGTCTTGAAATAGTTGAAGCAGTTGAAATCCATTTTTATTTTATTTTTAGGAATTTTTTATTTCTATTTAATTTTTTTTTTGGCGGGGGGGGGGGGGTAAAAGTACATAAAAAAAGCACACGATACACATATTGTTTTTAATTTTGACAGTCTCAGAATTTTAAGAATGTTCTTGTACAAAAATAAATCAGTCAATATTTGTCTAGTTCAAAACAACCATTCAAGCCATTCATTACTTTGGCCATTTTGAAGACAGACTCGTGGGTTCTGAAAAATAAATATAATACTGAAATCCAATGGATAGCCAATATTTAAAAGGAGTCTTTTATGAAAGAAACTTGTGAACAACCTGAAGAATTAATCACTTCATAAATAATCGAGTAGAATATATGCCAGAACTATTTTCACAAAACAATTGTCCAAATTATAGATTACACTTACCTCCCCTGAACTGTAAGAATTCTTCAACATTAACCAATACAATAAAATTGAATAATTCGAAAAAAAAATATTTTTCACTTGTAATTATTTTTTCAACTCCATCAAATTTCGGAATTTTTGGAAGTTTTACTAATTTTGACATGACACGTAAGTATGTAATAATGTTTTTACCTAAAATGCATTGATTTGAAATCCCAATAAACTGCGCAACCACAAAAAAAAAACATTACACAGTCACAATTTGCTATAAAAAGCAAAGTAATATCAAACAGACGAACATTGATCATTAAAGGGGCGATTTATAAACCAATGAAAAACGAGATAAAGAAACCAATTTATTGACCATTTTCCCTAATCTGAGCTATTTAATTGGTTAATGTCACAAGTACGAATAGCATATTCAACGAGACTATTATTAACAAGGATTTTGTTTTCTGGGTATATAATAAAGTTAGATTAGAGTAATCAGAGAGAAGAGAGAGAAAAAAAAGGATGAGGGGGTAGATATAGTGAGAAAGAGAGACGGAAAGAAAAATAAAGAACTGAAGAAAAGAAGTAAAATATAGGGATAAATAAAGATAAAGAGAGAAAGAAAAAAGAGCAATCGGACAAAACAGAAAAAAAAAAAGATTAAAAACTGGAAAGAAAGAAAGAGCGAGAGAGGCTGAAAGAAAATTACAGGAAAAATAGAGAAAGGAAGTTAAGCAAATGTAGTTATAGAGAGAAAGAAAAATAGGAGGGAAGAAGAGGACGAAAGAGACAGAAAATGAACAGCAAAAACTGAAAAAGAAGTAAAGATAAAAACAACGATGGAGAATGAGAAAAAAAGGATAAAAAAGAGAGGAGGAACTTGAAAGAAACAAAGATATATAGAGAGAGTAAAAGAAACAAAGATATATAGAGAGAGTAAAAGATTAATCGATAAAGAGAACAAAAATGATAAAAAAAAAGTTGAGAAAAAAATAAATGTCAAAGATTTTGATCGAAATTATTTTAGAGATGAGCAAACAAATACAATTTAAAACGAAAACATGCATTCTTATAGTCTAACACCCCTTCAAGGCACCCCCAACATTTCCAGTTAATTTGCGTGTTTAATCATGAAAATGTGGTTTCAAAATCAAGCGTGATAGACGAGAAACTCTTATAAAGATGCATTTAAAAAATTCTCTTTCACACTTTAACATGACAGACTAACGAAAATATTTTAAAGTTAAACAGGAAAGAATCTCTTATGGAAATGTCTGTACGCACCTAAATAAGATACATCCATTTAATTAGTGCGTTTACAGTGTATCTGATCCATCGGTGGACAACATCTCTAACAGAGAATGTATATAAAGCTATAGTTTCTGTTTGTTCACGAACTCTTCATAGGGTTTAGCCATGGATCAGATATATTCTGAAACTACAAGTCTCAGTGTACCTGGATGAGTATATTTCATTTTGATCAAAAAGGAAACATTACAGTAAGGTTAGAATTCACATCTGATATCCATAAAAAGAAATATTTTAATTTATTTTAAATCGTTCCCATTGAGGATTGAACCTTCAACTCCAGGAGAATTTCACCTCGTATTTTAACGTTAAAGTTTAAGGAAATTTCATGCAAAGTTTCAAGTTTAACACAAAGATTCCCGGGTTCGACAAGATATACATGAAAAAGATTGGAGGTTACATCGGCTGTAACGTTATAAAAATAACACTCAAGATGAGAATTGTAGTTCGAACAAATAAAATAATTCAAATTATCAATCCTCATCGCGAAAATTCAGAGACAGAAAAATTATAAAAGTAAAAAATTAGAACAGAAATGCTAATAAGGAGTTAAGTGCTTAGAGCAGAAGTGTACAGCGCTCCTCATTGATTCTCTGGAAATGCCGGATGTGCCTCGAGAAGATTAGACGATAAATTTACCGATATTTATTTCAATTACTGTCACTTACAACTCCATTTCGCACAATCAGTGCTGGATTCTATTTTAGGACCCAGCACTATTTTAAGACCCTGCACTATTTTAGAACCCTAGGTCCTATTTCTAACCAAAATGCAGGTTGTAGTAAAAAAAAAAAAAAAAAAGAAGAAGAAAACGTTTTATTATCTACTCAAGTGAATGCCATGCATTCATGCCATTTAGTATTTGCAGAAACAATTGTTTCCATTATATTTCGGCATCTGTGTAAACTCACTGAGATAACTGTCTACCATTCCGCGATGCAATCCACAGTAGCGTGTATGCTGCATTTTATACAGCCTAACTAACTCACAAGCCTAAACCATACGCTTGTCTAGACAAGACTCATGAAAGTAGGTCATGGGCGCGTGATTGGTGGACCCCCACTTTTTTTTCCTTTTTTTGGAAACCTCATTTTCCCACCAAATAAGAGAGAGAAAAAAAAGGGTAATATGATGTTCTGGAATAGATAGAAAATAAAGAATTAGTTTCTCATTAAATTAAAAAAAAAAAACGGTGAATCTTCCCACTAGTCAATTATAATTAGCAATGAAAATGGCACAAGTGCACTTTAAGTTGCCGGAAGTATTATTTTTTTCCATTTTCGAAAAAGTTATACTAACCAAAACGTTTGGTTAGAAAACGAGCCTTAATTTTAGATTGTCTTCCCTTTTCGTTAGTATATTTCTTCTGAAAATGAAAACAGCAACAAAAAATACTTCCAGCGAGTTAAAATTCACTTGTGCTATAAAAATTCTGTTTCAAACATAAGCAATACAGAGAAGTTGACGGACAAAACCCCTAACTGAAATACGAGGACGCATCTAAGCGCCAATTAAAAAAAAAAAAAAAAAAACTCTCGAAGAAAATATCTGACAAAAATCACTCGGCAACCTAATACACAACTTACAAACTGAAACGTGAAAAAAAAAAAATGCTCTGGAGACCGAGAAAAATCAACAGAAAAATAAATAAAGAAAACTGTCCTATTTAATCAAATGTGCGTTGATAACCATACGTCTTCGAGGGGCTGTTTGGTGATCTTCCGCTATTCAAGGAAACGCGTGTAAAGCGTACTATAATACGAGGACGGATTTAAGCACCAACGCAAAAAAAAAAAAAAAAAAAAAAAAAAAAAAAGGCGAAAGAAACATTTTGATAAATAATTTCAAGGAAGCTTTAAGATAAGACTACGAGACTGATAGATAATCAGACAAGATAGATACAATTAACTTATCCAAATTACAAATGAATCTCCTTAATCGTGGATACGTTCGATAGACGTGAAAGCAGGTAAATCACTGCAAGCCACAGATTGTTGAAGAGAGGCGGAGGGGGGGGGGGTAATTGTACTAACACAGCCCGTGGGACGAGGCGGGAGAACACAGAATTATTTCCTTGTTTTCTTTTTTTCTTTTCGGGCTTTTCTTTCGGCGCAATCAAATATAAGCCGCTAAACCCTCGGGTCAATAATTCAAAGAGAGCAAGCAAGATAGAGGGACCTTTCCCCCATATCAAACCCACTCAACCACCGCTAAAGTATGTTATGGTTTGAAGCATTTTGCCTTCGTCGGATATTTTCTGAAAAACAGAGTGACCTGCTGCCACAAGGGACAAAATGGTTGCGGCTGGGAAAACGTTAGATTAATAATGCCATGTTGATGTGATAATGGTGGACTAAAAAAAAAAAAATCGGGTAGAAAAATATATTATGGCAAATTCATTATGTCAACAGTGAAAGTTCTAGGTTACTTGCAAGTCTACATATATTATATCTAATATATAAAATTAAGTCGGTTGGATTTTCCAAGTTAAACCTTAAATAGAATTATAGCCGACAAATCGATGTTTACTTCTTCCTTCTTATCTTTGCAGTATACTCCTTACAATACAAAAAAAATTACTTAGCTTTTAGTGATGCGACGATTCCAATATCTTTACCGATTCTGTTCTCAATTACCGATTCTATTCTCAATTCCCGATTCCGATACAATTACCGAAATCGATTCATATAAGATTTCTAACTATTTAGCTATAGAGTTGTTATTTCATTTTAATTTTCTGGTTACTGTAAAACCCCATGTAATATGTGCATATATTTTCAGAAATGTAATAATACCCTTGTGATGGGGTAATCTATGAATCTTAGTTTTTGTATAGTTTAATACCAGTAAACATTTATCATTTAAACATTAGTACTATCACGTTTCTGAATTTTTGAGATGAGGATTGGTTATTCGTATTATTTTGATTCATCGGACTACTGTTCTCATCTTGAGTGTGATTTTCACAACGTTTCGGTCGATATAACCTCCAACATTCTTCAGGTGTATCTTGTCGAACTTGGGAATGTTTCTCTTGGAATCAGGAATTTAGTTCTATCAATAATAAATTGAATTAAAAAAAAAGAAATTAAAAGAATCGTTTTGGCATCGGAAAAAAGACTAATTTTTTCGATTCCGATACACCAAAACGTTCCGATATATCCGACTCTGATTAAACATCCCAATACTATTAGCTTAAGATTCTTTCAGAAAATAGTTCTTTTAACTCAGAAGTTTGTTAGACTGTGGGGTAGCACATTTTTCGTTTACAACGTAAACGCAACTAGCCATTTATAAATTTGATAATAATACATTTCTACGGATCTCTGCTTGTGTCCGATGTCAGATAAATAATTATGTTTTTAAAACAAATATTAACTTATTTATTTCTTTAAATTACTTCATATCACTATAGTACGTAAACTAATTTTCCTTATCACATATATTTATAATGTTGCTTCTATTACATGCCCCAAGCACACTAATGCATTTTTTTTTTTCAAGGAGAAAAAGAGTATATTATTATTCATGACGTACGAATTATTTAGATAATTAATTCTTCCAAAAATACTTTGTAAATGAATGCCGTTTGTCTGTTTCATTGTCGGAAATGATAAAAGTTGCATATAGGTATTTTTTGTTCCCTTTTCATTTTGACATATGACATTTCGCTTATTGACTACAAATGAATAATATTTTAAACCTGTCTAACTAAAAAGTCGCCATGTTGCATTCTAATTTACAAAAAAAAAAAAAAGAAAAAGAAAAAAAGCGTCATGCTTACTTTTTACCAATATCAACGTTTGTATTGTTCGATTTTTGTAAGAAAATAAATATAAAAATTATAAACCGACTTCTTTAAAAGTTACATAAAGATTATTTTCTGTTTTTAAATTATAAACTTATCTCTCAGAAACACCTTTGTGAGAACACGAATAATCATGAACGTCTTATGCTAAATTAAATTGTTAGGAGATTATTTGTTCTAAATTTTACGTTTTTATGCCTAAAAGTAGTTCGTGCACACACATATAGACAGGCATACACACATCTCTTCTGACAACATGGATGCATGTTTGCATATATATTTGCACATAGCGGCACAAAAATATGTAGATGCATGGATGTTTAGTGGACCATTTCGAAAGAATCGAAGTGATGCTTTCATTGGACAATAATTGGAAAGAAAACTTATTCCGTTAGCCATAATTACATTTGCATATATGCAAGCATATATAGGTATATATATATGATAAGCCTTGTAATTCCTGACAGATATATCTACCTCACTCAATCAAATCATGTCGCAATACCAGTTCATATGCACACACACACACACACACACACACACACACACACACACACACACACACATCTGAACACACATATTTGACCTCTTTAATAAATTTGCATATTTAATATCATATTCATAGATATTCTATCCAACTAAATTCCACAACACCCTCTCTCACTCTCTCTCTCTCATATATATATATATATATATATATATATATATATATATATATAAAGTATTATAAAACATTGTTGGGCGAAGATTTTAGTCACATACTATTTAAAATATGCCTAATATCCTAATTTGTTACGATTTTCCTGTAATTAGACCACATTTTGAATTCATGGAAACATCTTCGTTTATAAAAATTAAACGGAAAATAACTCTCATAGATTAAATAAATAAACTTACATTCATTTTTAAAGGCAACTGAGTCGATAATAATTGAAAGTACATTAAATTAGATATAAATTAAATTAAAAATAAATAACTCAACTTCATATGATATATCTAAATAGTACAGTTAAAACTATTCTATTACAATAAACCGTTAATAATATGGAACCTATTATTAAAACGCATTTCTTTAATGTAATATGCAAATTAGATAACTTCTCAACTGTAGATTTCCTTTGAATAAATATATAAAATCATGCTGGAATAAAAGTACATAAAATTCCGTTTTCAGTATAAAAATTAATTTGAGAAACACTGTATTTTTTGTACATAATTAAATTGTAAATAACCCAACAAGAATACGACTTTATTATATTATATATATATTTTTTGTGTTGATATTCATAGTGAAAACCCTTTTTTCCTTTTCTTTAAAACTAGCCTGGGTATTTGGAGGTGTATGTTGAGCAAAAAAAAAAAAAAAAAAAAAAAAAAAAAAAGTGGTAGTAGGCAGGCAGGCTCGAAACCGTACCGTGAAGGAGGAAAAGAACGTGAAAAAAAAAAACAACATAACGTCTTTGCTGTTGTGTCCATCGCCAAACCGGAAGTGTCGAAGGTTTAAATTAAGGCTAGTCAATTGAAAAGAGGGGATGACTTTTGAAAATATCGGCGAAAAAAGCGACCCCTCCCTGTAGAAAAGTGCCCAGTTGAGGGTAAAGGAATTAATGTTTTAGGCAATTTTTTGATATATGTCATCCGAAGGTTTGAGCTTCAAAACGATACCAATCTCGTGAAAATCCGTCGCCTCTGTTGAAAGTTTTAGGCAAACATACAAACATACATAGATACATTTACACAGACAGGTGAGATTTACATTAGAGATGAAAATACAACTTTGTTATATATGGGTCGTGGAATTGCATTCATCTGCAAAAGATCCAGCTAATTTGCATATTCTTTTAGATATTCATTTTAATTAATTCCCTATTAGTTTTTTCAGTTTTCTTATGAGATGATCATCTTTATTGTACTATTATGTATAATTATATTCATGCAGATATTCTACATGATTTATACTTGCATAATATTTGCATAAAAAGGTTATTGTAAAATCAAACCTCTTTCTATATATATATTTATATATGCGTATATATAGTTGTTTAAATAATTTTGCCTACTCCTTTGTCAGTTTTTGGTCTACAGACATGATTCGAACCCATGCAAAACTTTATATTTGGTTTCAAAAGTGTGAAAATTAAAGAAATGAAATTTGCCAGGTGAAGGTCAAATGACAGCACTACGAATATGCATACGTAATGTAATATTTATTACTTCATGTTTTAATTTTTAGCCTTGCAGAAAACATGTCTTCATAGGTCAGGCATTAACGTCAAAGGAAAAAGTAAATCATAAGCTAAACATTTTAGTTTCGATCCTTAGTGGTGGGGCATGAGTCTATTTTTTTTAAAACTTTTTAAATCATTATATATTGGGTCCAATATAATATAATAATAAATACGAAGTCTGCATTAATCAAAATATAATATTTAAGTGTATTTTACGATCAGGCTATGCCGGGCGGCCTGCTAGTATATATATATATATATATATATATATATATATATATATGTATACATACACGCAATTTGAAGATACCCATCCCTACCCCGCATATTTCTAGCTGTATTGAAGAACCATAACAGAGAGAAACGTCTGTCTGTGGAAAAAATAAATTTTCTTTCAGCCCTTGTTGGTTAAACTCTCTGTAACGCAAATAACTTGTACCTACAGAATAAAATACATAGCTTTTCATAAAAGAATAGAGCTCTCAGGTAGTCCTGTAATTTCATTTAATATTTTTTTTTTTACAAGGGAGTCACTGCTTATCAAAGCCCGATGGCAACTCGAGAATAAGGATTAATAAAAGCCAGATGATTGGTGAGACAACACCGTAATGATTGATGGTGGTGAAAATTGGGAAGAATTTGATTATTTAAGGAGACTGCTCAACAAAAACTTGTTTACATTTAGATTTGAAAACGACTATGTTGTAGCCAGCTGAAAAGCAGTCCCACAGTATAGTTCCACAGCCGGGCAGTTCTAGGAAAGAAACTTTGTTCATGGAATTTACGTTTAGTTTTAGGCACGTATAGTGGTTGTTGGTAGATGAGTGTTTGCTGTGAATGTTTTGTAAGGTATGAATCATAGATTAAAGCAATAAAATTTCTACCTTACATGTAGCATTGGCTGATGGTTCAGTAACTAGGGCGTTTGAATGCAGAAAATGCATCTATCCAATTACAGCCAAACTGAAGAGGTGTGTTACAGCAAAACAGCTGTCTGTGAATAATCTATATATATATATATATATATATATATATATATACAGTGGCGCCAAAAAAAAGTCCGCACTCGTCATTTAAAAAAAAGCCCAGATTTAAGCTAAATGGAATGTAACTGTTTAAACAACATATACCTCATTTAATTCGCCTTTTATCTCTCTATAATTTTACTTTTTCATATTTGACTTTTAATTGAAGTATCCTAGTGTTCATGTAAATTTAAAAAAATAAATTCAAATCGAGAAGGATAAAAAAGAAACTCTGCAGCAACAAATAAGCTTAAAACCACTTTAAAATATCCACCTTTTAGGCCAGAAGCATCCCTAATCGTAATTGTTATTGTTCCAGGTTATACTACATAACATATGCCTCGACTTTCTCTTAGTGATCGTCAGGAACTCATTAATCTCCACCTTTCTGGTTTATCCAATCGAGAAATTGGCTGCAGATTGAAATGTGATGAGAAAACGGTATGAATGACTGCAAAAACACCAAAACACCGTCAGTGTTCATGATGCCCCTAAATCTGGTTGTCCTAGAGTTACTTCTTACAGGAAAGATAATGCTATTAAGATTCACAGTCTCAGAAACGGATTTGAAACGGCTCCCCAAATCCAACAACAGTGTAATCTTGTTAAAAAGTGCTCTCTTTCTACTGTTAAGAAAAGATTGAAGGAATTTGATTTGGAGGCTGTGTTGCAAGACGCAAGCTACTGATTTCTGTAAAGAACAGAAAATACCGTCTGGACTTCGTTAGATGCAATGAAAATCATGACTCTTCATATTGGTCGAAAGTGATTTTTAGCAACAAAGACAAGTTCAATAGGCGAGGCAGTGATGGTAGGCAGTATGTCAGTCGAAGGAAGGACAGAAAATTTAATTCTAGGTGCACAGTTTTAACGCTGCATGGTGGGTGGTGAAAATTCAGTTTTGGTGTGGGGCGTTATTAGTGCCAATGGTCCAGGTCCGGAATTTAGATGATAATCCCATCTTCATGCAGGATAATACTCCCATTCACACGGCTGGCAATGTAAAGAGTTTCCTTGAAGAGCATGATATTTCGTGTTTGGATTGGCTTGAATAATCTTTAGACCTCAATCCTATCGAAAACGTGGGCCATTGCATCAAGCAACAGCCACGCAATGATAACATTCCAAATCTGGAAGAACTTAGGGCAAAAATTAAAGAGAAGTGGGATGCCCTTTCACTTTGCTGCAGACTAATTAAAGGAATGCCTAAAATATTGCAGGCTGTCAAATTGCAGAAGCGCTATGCTACTAAATATTAACTAGTTCATTGGGTTCCTGTTGTATAAAAGTACATTTAAATAACAATTTTCCATTGTGCAATTTTTTTTTTGCCTTCTCGATTTGAAGTTATTCTTTTTAATTGACGTGAATACTAGGATACTTCAATTAAAAGGCAAATATGAACAGGTAAAATTATAGAAGAATAAAAGGCGAATCAGATGAGGTGTAGTTTGTTTAAACAGTTACTTTCAATTTAGCTTAAATTTGCGGTTTTTGAAAAAATGACAAGTGCGGACTTTCTTTTTGGCGACACACACTCTCTCTCTCTCATATATATATATATATATATATATATATATATATATATATATATATATATATATATATATATATAGTGTGTGTGTGTGTATTTGTAAAATATGACCTTTGGGTTACCCATTAAGCTTGGGCTAAATTATTAAAATCAGGGAAAAATGAGTTTGCAAAAACAGTTAAATATATAACAAAAAAAATAAGACAATCCAAAATCAGTCTCTATTTGTTCGCAATATCACTCTCTTTCCTCACAACTACATATTCCCTTTTGTTTATAATGGATTATTTCAGTCTTTCTATTTTTCTTTTGTTGCTATCTTTGACTGCTAATAAAGAATGAGAAAGAGAGACGGAAGTGAGTGTCATAGATGACGAAAATAATAGACACACAAAGAGGATGAATGTGATAGAAAGCTCATAAGAGATCGATCACTCGATAAGTTAAATACAAATTACAGCTAATTAGAAAAATTTAAATATTGCTTTTTTTTTCAAATACAATCTTAAAACTGACGAATATGTTAGCATATCTTTTATGTGAGTAAAATATATAAGGAAAAAAAAAAACGCCTAATGGAAACCAAAGTTGATAATTCAGATTTAGTATAATAATATAAATGTTCAACAAGTTGCAGACTCTACTCCTTTCAACTATTGTTTTTTGTTCTTATCTTCCTAGTGGCAGGATTCACCATCTTTGATGTAGCGCACAGCGCACACATGGTTTACTCTGGGGGAGGGATAAAATAATGATTGCAAAAGATTGAGGGTTAGAAATGTTTATTTCCTCTGAGTTCAGAAACCTTAGCATGTGGATCGAGGGTGGTCGATCCCTAACATCCATATTCCCATACCCACACCTACAATCGATGTGGAGACGGAAAGGGAGGAGATTTACCCTTTTCACACATCTGGTCTCCGATTTCGTAGCAGCAAAAGGGCACGGCTCCATTTCCCTATACATAACTGTGACGTCACGCATGTTCTTGTCAAGTCTTATCCTTTCCCTTGCGTTCTTATAAAGGGACACTATGCATTTCTTACATTAATATATATGTTTGTTGATCCAATTTTGGGAGAAACAACGGAGTTAGGGTTGATGTTTTTGTATAGATTGACAAGAAAGAAAATGAGAACCGTTTCGAAACTAGATTGTCTCTTCCTCTACTTGATCTTTTATCACAATGCACGCACACACACACACACACACACACACACACACACACACTACCGCCGTCATCACCAGGTATTAATCTGACTCAATGGTTACAAATCTTTGTCTGGAAAAACTTCAAAGCTGCACCCAATAGGGGCAAAGGAAAAAGGAAAATCCTTTTCTAATGACAATAGTTTATGAATAAAGCGGTTAATTAAGGTTTTTCTTTGCATATTTATTTCTTGGCCCATGGAGATGGGAAGCAAAACAAGGAACTTTCTAGAATTGGAACCCCATGCGCACTTGAAGTAGAAGACGGAACATGGTCTACCACAAAACCTCATTATGTACCTTCTATCTAACCGCAGTTCTTTATTTTTTATATTATTTTTTTTAACCCTTTTTCAACCCCAACAAGACATATTTCCACTTGGACGTAGGATCATGTCTAACACAGGATTGTGAGGGGTTAATTAGCAAGATGTTTGGCCACAAGTACATTTAAATTTATGCAGGTTAGTACAATCGGGGAAACAGTAAACAGAGAGAGAGAATTTCAACATCTAGCAGTTTGAGGAAGAAACTATTTGTGTGGAAGGCTTTCCGGCATCTAGGGATCTCAATAGTGACAGGGGGGGATTTTGCTGCTTATCGGGTTGGTCAGACGTATGTGTGTGGAGGGGGGAATAAGTTATGTGAGTTCATCAGAGCACGTTTCATTAAAATATTTGTAAAACCATGACAGAGATGCAATATTGCAGTGATGGGACAGGAGTTGGTGCTTGGTTGATAGTGTGATACCTAATAGATTTGAGACTTTTTTGGACCCTGTCTAAAAGGAGAGGCTTTACTCCGGTAATTTCTCTTTAATTTAGTGGGGAGGTACTGCATGAGAGTCAGTATACCATAATGTTCAGTAATTATATGACTATTGGTGTACAACTGTCAAAAATGACAAAAGAAAAAACAACTTATACTTTGCTAGTATTCCCATGTTCTATTTATCTAGACATATTACTAAAATATTCATATGCAACTAGCGAGACCTGTGGAAATTCCATAGTGGCATGTTTCATATATAATATAAATATATAGCTGTTGGGTATTCTGTGGACATTCAGCATGAATGGAGACCCCGCGATATTATTGTAGGTCTTTTGTTAAAACGGTGAAAGTATTTATCTATGTAATCTGGTTAATGTAGTGCCAGAATATATCTGGTTATTATGGTTTATCTCCAATATCCTTATAGAAGTCTATAACATATTTCCATTGTATGGACGTCCAGCGTGAACAGAAGTATATCATTATACCATCTTTAGACAGAACAGATACTACACTTGGATCCTAGTCAGAAGACCAAGAATGTATATTTTAGTTTCACATACAGCCCAAAAGCAACATCATTTTTTTAAGTAAAAATTTTTTTTTATATTGCGTCTTCGGTGGTTTATTAAAAAGAAGGATAGAAGATGATAAAATACTACAAAAATTAAATTAGCGTATCTATATACTAATTTAATGCTCGTAGCATATTATCACCTTCTATTCTCCTTTTTAATAAGTAGGATCTCCCGATCAAATAATGTATAACCTGGAAACTGTAATACACATATGTACATACATAAAGGTATTGCGGTATTAATATATAGGTCATAGAACTATATCAATGCTGTATGTGGAAGAACGGTAAGGCTTTCCTACAAAAACTAACGCTGTCAAAATTGGATTGCAGCTGACAATCGCAAAATAGAGGTTATCTTTTACATTTCTTCTATCATTCTCAATTCTTCTTCTTTGCATGTCTTTGAAGCATGTCATAGAAGAGTTACTCAATTTTTAATGCAGTCCTTTGTATCATTGTTGTATTCTACAAAATCTTTCACCCTGCACCGGTTGGGCAGTAGAGACAAAGCAGTGCTGCATCGTATGGTCCTCCTCTCCACATTAACACGTTGTTAAGTCAATTTTGTAGCCCCATCTGGTCATAGCAACTTTTGATCCCCCCCTCTCCCCTCATTCTTGTTCTCAGGTTGTTGAGGATTTTTTACTGGAATCAGGATGCTTCTGGTCCGGGAGGAAGGACCTCAGAAAGGGAGATTGCCATGCCAGTGGGGAAGAGGGGTATTCTCTATCCGTCTGATCATTCACAATGCACATGTATAAAAAGAAAACAGTTATTTATACACTTTTACAACTTAAAAGACTCATTCATTGCTTCAAGCGCTTGATTGATTGTTGTTAGAGAATAAGAACAGGTGTCCAAAAAAAAATGCCTCTATTCTAGTAGGTCTCCTACTGTCTACCAAGCTTGAATCTCTGCTCCATTACTGCAATCTTTCATCCCCGTGCTTGTTTTACAAGTACTTCCACAAAATGAACTTACTGCACTCCTACCCTCTCAAAGTAAATGCCCCTGACAACCCTGACTAACAGCAAATTCCCACTCCTTCTTTTTAGAGATTCACAGATGTATGAAAACTTTCAACTCTCATAGCTTGTTTCCTTTGGAATTCCCTCACTGTTCCTTGTGTATTATTTCCATAACTGTACTAACATGGAGAAAAATAAATATAATATTAACAGACGTCTTGTTGCACAACTCTCCACTTAGAAGATCCTTTATACATCTGGAACCTAACTACAGTAGTCTCTTATGTTTCACTAGCAGTACACTTTGTTCAAGATAAATAAGATTAAAAAAAAAGCTATTCTGTAGATATGTACATTCAATCTGAGTATTTAGAGATAAAGATTTTATTTCAAACGTAAGCAGGGCAGACGGACAGAGCTTCTTATAGAAATGCGTGGTTGCATTTTAAAAACACTACTTGAAACTTAAGCATGACAGACTGGCTAAAATATCATTTCAAGCTTAATCATTACAGAATGACTTCTGGAAATAGCTTATTATAGACATGCTTTGACACATTTCAAAACTGTTTTTTTTATTTATTTATTATTTTCCTATTTTTCAACTAGACTGGTTACCACTTTGAAGATAAGAGTCAATGACAAGAAATGATTGTTGGTTTAGGAATAAAGAACTTTATAAGAGAATTGAAAATGATTCATGTAATCGACCCAGTTTGAATGCATGTGACTATTTTTATACCAGTTATTATTATTAATGATAGTAATAATAATTTGGAGAGGCATACTGCCACTCAAATTCCAGTGGAGACCAATGGTCACTGCCAACGAGAAATCAATGCTAAACGGCTGTGGCAATAACGCAATTTCATTTGTGGAGGTTGTCGAAAGAGGGGGAGAGTATTGGAAATCTGGGGAGATTTATTGTTACTCAAACTCCAGGGAATAACATGGGTTGTTCTCAAAGAGAAATCTTTGATGATGGCCCATTTAAAAAACTCCTAGTGGGTAATAATATAAATAATAATGAAAGAAGAAGAAGAAAGTCAATATAATACCAATAATTGTAGCAGTAGAAACAGTCTTGAAAACGTGGAAAAAAGACTAAGAGAAATTAGAATCAAGGAGAAGACCGAGACGATACAATGAACACTTATGATGAAAATAGTTTAAATCTTTAAAAAAAAAAACACTCAAATGCAAAATCTAACGCATGTAAAACCGGAAACGATAAGCAGATTTATAGAAAATGTAGTAGAACTAAAACAGAATGAAAGAAACACTAGATGAACTCCAGTGAACTAAACCTACCAAAAATCTTATGAACTGTGCCCTCCCATCCCTCCAAAGGCATAGCCCTCTCTTGATACCACATAAAATAGTCATGAAGGGCCAAGGAGGATGGAAGGATAGAAGACGAAAAGCACTAACCAGACCTTCACGGGATGAGTGTGAAGAGTACTTGGAGGCTTATTGCCACTCAAATTCCAGTGAATACCAAAGATCGTTGCTAGCAAGAAATCAATGGTAAGTGGTTGTGGTGATAACGATAAAGATATGTGCAAAAGTTATCAAGAGAGGTGGAAAGTACTGAAAATCTGTGAAGATTGGTTCTCAACTAGATTTCAGGGAACACCACCAGGTAATCTCTGCTGATGCCCTGTGTGAGAACTCCAAGTAAGTAATAATACGACTATTTCATTGTTGTAAGTGCTTGATTCACGGTTATCGGAGTGAGGTGGGGTTGAATTCTACCAGTTTAAACGAAAGATATTTAAAAACTGTTTAATCTGGTATAATGCGTCTTGCTTGCGGAACGGACGCTCCAGGAAAAGAATCTAAACCCACTTTGCTAACGGCCACTACCTAAGGAGAGAGAGGGTGGTGTATCTCTTTGTAAGAGCCGAAGAAGTGATAAGTAGTAATAGACGGAGGTGGGGGGGTGTGCAGTGAGAGTTGAAAAGGAAAAGTTACTTGTGAAGAGAGACAAATATTGTACTGCTATAAAACCAGAGGCAAGCTGGCCTGGGTTGCGTTGGTAGATTGTTTGGAGGCGACCAGTAGTTACAATGGTCTAGAGCAGTGGGCAGTGTATGGTGAGAGAGAAAGTATGGTTAGTGGCCGGCAGGGTCTGTGTGGGTATGTGTGTATATGTGGAGAGGGTTAGCACTGTGGCCGTTATCGGTCGAAACCGCGTGCACAGTAGCAAGGCCCGCAAAATCAATACTCGCATCCAAGTGAGGAGAGGAGAGAAGGGGGAAAAAAAAAGATGCCATGGGTGATGGTGTGTGTGAGCGCCTGCATCGATGTAGGTGCCTATGCTTCAGTCGGAAGGTTTGGGAGGTTCTTGTTTTCAGAGGCTGGGCAGGCAGACATGGGGGATAAGGTATAGGGGGTCTGGGTGTGAACCGCAAGAGAAGGAAGGGCTGGTCATTTTGGACAGAAAGAGATAGAGAAAAAAGACAGAAAGACAGCGGCGACCCAACGAAGGGCAGGTGTACAGGGGAAGGGGAGTGTGTCGTGGTGATGGTGGTGGTGGTGGTATTGGCGGCTGGTTCTGGCCTCTACGCTGCGCACATAAAACTGAACAATGACAGTGGCTAATAAATTGATAGTAAAATACAACGCATCACAAAATCGCCCATTTTAGACGTTTCAGGTTGCAATAAATAAAGTAAACAATAAGTTACATGAGTGCACATGTGATGGAACCGTGTATTTTAAATGGCAGGACTAGAAAACAAGCCGTGCCCCCCCGACGAGCAGTGATAGATAAAGATATAGAGTAATGCAAGGGAGGTAAGGGGCTAATGAACAAAACAAAAATATGGAAATTGAAAGTTCATTGAATATCAAGGTATGTGACTAAATACGGTCAATGTATTGAGAGTGGAAAGCTAAATTGAAAATGGCACTGAAAAAAAAAAAAAAAAAAAAGGGCAAGGAAAAAAGTAATTGTGCTACTGTTAATAATAGGTACCTTTGTTTTCCATTACCCTAAAAAAGTGAAAAAAAAAAAAAATAGGGAAGCCTAGTAAAAGAAAAAAATATGAAGACCCAGAAAAAGAAAAAATGTTTTATTATTATTTACTCACTAGGAGTTTTCACATCTTCAGCGATTGCTAATAACACACGGTGATACTTGACGTCTGAGTGACAAATTATTATTATTATTAGTAGTAGTAGTAGTAGTAGTAGTAGTAGTAGTAGTCACTAGAAGTTCTAACACAGGTCATCATCAAAGATTACTCACTCTTAATAACCGGTGGTGTTCCCTAGAATCTGAGTGACAACAAATCTGCACAGATTTGCAATACTTTCCACCTGTTTCAATAACTTTTCAAATGACTGCCTTATCGCAACACATGCAAATTTATTTATAATAATTAATTATTCTTCATTTTATTACATCTGACCTCCCAAGGGCTCTTTGTGTCAAATTTTGTAAAATTCTAACCAATAGTTTTGGAGCATATGAACAAAATAAATAAATTGATTGATAATAATCAAGAGCGGCCCGAAGGCTCCTTTTCCACTATACTATATCGAGATGTTGTAGAGAGCATCATTAAATCCCTAACCTGTTTTTACAAATATTTCAAGAAATACTGAGATGTGATTAATAGCAAAGATACAAGTATCCTAAATTTGTGTAAACAAAACTAGTCAAAGGGCAACTGAAAAGCTCTCTATTCGTTGGCTACTAAACCAAGATCTAGTCGAGTGCATCACTCTTTTCTACTGGTTTCTCCACTTACTCTTGATCCTCATGTTATAATTCTGTGTGTTTAGCAAAACGGCATCAAGTATCATTTTCTGAGTCTTTGATATAACGCGAATAAGGATTGAACCCCAATCACATGATCCATTAGTCAACACTAATTATTACGTGAAAATGGTCTGAAATGCATAATTATTTTCTATTCATTAGTTTTCACATAAGTCATTACTAGAAATCTATCACTTGTAAAAATAGGTACCGCTCTCTGGAATCTGAGTGACAAAAGTCACTTCAGATTTCCACTATTATTAGTGTAGTAATAGTATGTTAATTCTGAGCGTCTATGACTGCTGTGGAACAGTCAGTATACCAAGGGAGCTTCATGATAAATTTAGATCAATCCTTTCTAACATCTTTGGAAATTCTAAGTGTTTATAATTAGTAGTTATATTGTAGATGATGTTGGTGGTGGTGGTGTTAGTAGTAGTAGTAGTAGTAGTAGTAGTAGTAGTAGTATAAAAATGATGCAGTGAAGGTTGTAGTGATGATAAAATGACAGAATGAGATTATTTGATATAATTATAGATCAGAAAATAAGGAAAGAAAAATAAACAAATTGAGGTGTAAGAGAGGACGCCATTTCTTTTTCAGGATTACTCAACTTACCCTTGATCCTCACCTTATCTGAATGTTTAACAAGGGGGCAACAAGTACTATTTTTGAGTGTTTCATTCCCGGATTGCTGTGAAACAGTCAGTATATAAAGGGTGCTTCATGATAAATTTAGAGCAATCCTTTCCAATATCTTTGGAAGTTATAACTATTTGTAATTAGTAATAATATTATAGATAGTAGTAGTAGAATAAATTGATGATGAAGTGAAGGATGTAGTAATGATGATAGAATGATTATTTGATATAATTATAGATCAGAAGGGAAGCAAATACAACAAATTGAAATGTGACCGAGGAGGACAGAAAAGTCTATCATTTGATGAACTGTCTCGTTTTGCCCTATTCTTAAAGGTCATAAAAAATATGGAAAGTGAATTAATAAAGGCAGAGGTAAAAGAGAAGTGAAGAAGGAAGAAAAGAACGAAGAAAAGAGAGAAGGCAAAAATAAAGGAGGTGACGGAGATAAAGAGAGATGAAATGGAGAATGAGAAAGAGGCAAAGGAGAAAGAGAAGTAGAAAGGCAAAGGAGAATGAGAAAGAGGGGAGAAGAAGGGACAAAGAAAAAGAAGGAAGAGAATGAGCCGAAGGAAAACAGAGAATGGAAAAGAGGCATAGAAAAAAGAGGTGACAGAGGAAAATTAGAACCAAAGAAAAGAGGAGAAAAGAAAGAGATAAAGGAAAAAGAAAAGGGAGAGAAAAGGGCAATGGAAAAGAGGAGAAGGAAGAGGCAAAAAAGAAGGAAAAGTAGAGAGAGGCAAAGAAAAATGATGAAGAAGAAATGCAAAGGAAAGCAAGGAAGAGAATAGAGAAATTAGTATTAAGAGAAACAAAGAGAAAGAAAACGGTATAAAAAGTATGCTAGAAAAAAGGGGGAGGCAAGAAATGATGCGGCGGTGGGGGCAGAGGAGGAAAAGAAGAGGAAGGTGACAATAGAGGTGAAAAAGAGAAAAGGACAACTAAAAAAGAAAATGCAAATCGAAAAAAGAGACAAATCAGAGAAAGCAAAGAACAAAAGCAAAAATGTTAGAGAAAAAGAGCAAGAAATGTAAGAATCAAAGAGAAAGAAAAATATTCCTCTAAGAATTGAATCAGTGAGTGAACAATAAAAATGGATGAAGCGCTGAAAGAGTTGCAATTAAAATCTAAATGGAGTTCTTATTTCTTTATTCCACTAAAATCATGTCTACGTTTCTTTCATCTTGTCAATTTTTTAGTTTTCTCTTATTTCCAACCCCACATTTCTCTTTGTTTTAAGTTTTTTGTTTTTTTTAGTTTTTCTCCTCTTTCTGTACCTATGCCTCTCCCCCTTTCTCACATAAAATTTGCTCTCTTCCTTTTAATTCCCTCACATACTCCCTCTTTCTCTTAAAACCATTTTCTCTCTATGCCTCCTCCAAACCCTTTTTTCCAAACTCTATCTCTCTCATAACCCTTTTCTTTCTCCCTCATGAATCATTTTTCTTTCTACCTTTCAGCCTTTTTTCTCTTGCTCTTTTTCAACTCTTTTCTCTCTCTTTCTCATCTTACAACCCTATTCTTTCTCTCTTAACTCATTCCCTTTTTCTTGTTCCACACTTATCATTACTATATGAAAAAAGAAAAAAAATATTTTATCGGTTATAGCAGTGTCTCAAATATTCATCTAACCGAACCAACCAACCCAATCTCTTGACTATATTTCTTTTTTCTCTTTTGCCCCCCCCCCTTTTTTTTCTTATATGAAAAAGAGAAGTCAGATTCCTTATGCTGGTTTCCCCGTGTATGACCCCCCCCCCCAACCCTACACCAACTAATTCAGCTGCAGGGGTTTGGTTGGAGAATAATCTTGCTGTGGTGCATTGCCACCACCGCCGCCGCCGCCAATGCCTCAATAAATATCAATGGTAGGTCAAAATCAGGTGATATTATGTCCTAAATTGAAAACACTTATTATTCTCTGACAGTTTCCATTTCTGAGTCTTTCGGAAAAACTCAATCGCCAGTCTGTTTTTCATTGATACTTTCTTCTGGGGTTCCGGGGGCCCCGGACTTTTCTGACACAAAATGATTAGTAATTATTTCTTGTTATTTATTTATTACTCAAATCATATCTGAAGCAGAAGTAGCAGAGCGGGGTTCGGGTGGAGATGGAATATGATGTTGTGGGGCTAGGGGAGAATTGGTTATGTTGTTTTTCTTCAAGTTTCTTCAGAGATAACAACTTAGCATGCAATTCCCTCTTCTTTACCCGGACTTCATATTTTCCAAACATGTTCTATACGTTTTCCCATTCTCAAAGGACGATGAGAGTTGTTGTTAGATGAGGAGGGGAGAAGAAGGCCAGTGGCGGTCCAGGCAGAGGGTGGAGAATTAGAGATGGAGGGGAATCGGGAACTCATCTTTAAAATTCTAAGTCTAACATTTATTGTCTGCGATATACAGGATTCTGACACAATGTATTATACCTTGCTATAAGGCTATCAAGATGAACTAACAGACTGTTGCTATTGAGTGGCGAGTTTGATTTTCACTGAGTGCCCCATAACTGTTGGACCAAAAAGAATGGCTATTCTCAAGAGACTTTCATTCAATCTGCGGGTTTAGTAATAGAAAAAAAAAAAATGCTACATGAAACTGAAGTGAGACAGCCCAAAACAAATGTTATTTAAAATAATGAAAATGCCATTTCACACATAAGTGTAACAGACTGTCCAAAAGTTATTTCAAGCTTAAAACAAGAGTAATCAAAGAAAAGGGAAGACAAACCAATGAAAATCCTATTCCAAACTTAAGTAGAACTGGTGAAAATGCTATTTCAAATATAAGTAAGACTGTCTAAAAGTTATTTCAAGTTTCAATAGGGTTGATCGAAGAAAATGCTATTTCAAACTTAAACAGAACAGACTGTATTTATGTCAAGTTATTTCAAGCTTCAATAGAGAAAAAAAACACTATTTTAACCTTAAACAATACAGACTGACAAAAAATGCTATTGAAAATTATCAAATTTCAAAGTGAAACAAACCAAACATAATGCCATTTGAAATTTTATAAAATGATATTTCTAGCTTAAGCACAACAGCCCGACAAAAAATATTATGTCAAACTTAAGCGTGACACACAAAAGAAAATTGCATTTTTAAACTAAAGCCAAAATTCCTCAGTTAATTCAACCTAAATTACATACACATATTCAGGGACATTGTCATATTCAATGGACCAATTTTTATGTATTTTTTCTTTTTTAATATAGAATCACCGCTTATCAAGGCCCAGAGTCCACTCAAGGATAAGGGTTAATGAGTGTCAAGTCAGATAACACCGTGATGATCGGTGATGGTGGAAATTAAATGAGTTGATTTACTTTAGAGAACGGCTCATCAAGAAGTTGTTTACACTGGACTTGAAAACAACTATGTTATAGTTAGTTGGGAAGCAACTCCGCAATATTGTGTTCCATAGACAAGAAGTAATTGGGGAAAAAGCTTTGTTCAAGAAATTTTCGTTTAGTTTCAGGCACAGAGAATGAATAATGGAATTTGTTGGTTGTTATATGCTTGACATGTAGTTTTTAAGATATTAAGATTGATTGCAAAACACTTAAGCATGATAGACTAAAAACAATCCTCTCATATGGATGTAAGTGCAACAGCTGTTTTTTCATGAAATGAAATATATCAAACATTTAGAATGAAAATTGCTGATCAAAATTCAATTAAATCACCCAACGTTTGGTTGTTTTTATCCTTTTATGCACAAGATGCTATGGTGGAGTATGGTATCAGAGGGCAGCGATTTTACAGCCAAAACCTGAGGAGACATCAACAATAATCAGACATTTTCTCCACATACCACAAAATAAAATCTTTAATGTATTAACCACCACTGCAAAGCTCTTTATTTTCTTTGTCCACATGCCTAACATTAAACAGAATTTGCATGAACATAGTTTCTTTCCCAGACCTTTTTTCTTTTAGTCTTATTCACCCCAGATGGAGAATATTGCCACTTATATGTAAGAGGCTACTGTTTGGTACCATATCTACAGAGACACTATCTAAGCAGCAGGATGTATGTTTACATTACATTTAAATTTTTGCAGGAAAGCAAGAGATCAGGAAATAATTCCAAAGTATAGTAGTTTGAGGGAAGAAACTATTACAGTAGAAAACTTTCTGCTATCTAGGGATTTCTATAGTGAAGGGGTAGAATTTTGCTGTTTGTCCAGTTAGTCGAGAGTATGACCATCGAGGGAACACAAGTGCTATGAGTTTAGCAGAGCACATTACATAAAAGTACTTGTAAAACAGGCACAGGGATGCAACATCGCAGTGATGGGACAGGGGTTGAAGCTTGGTTGATAGTTCCCATCTGTGGTACACAGTGTCTTAAGGTTGCTTCCCAGAGGGCTGCAACATAGTCGTCTTCAAATCTAATGCCAGTAAACCATCCTCATGTCATCACATTTTATTTATTCCATACATTATTTTCAATCTTCTTGTAATATTCTTCATCATTCAACTGATAATCGATTCATCTCATTAACTCTTGCCCTCAGGTGGCTTTTAGTCTTTGTAAGTGGTAACTCAGTAAAAACAAAAAAACTGTCTCCAAGAATTCCCATCTCTCACTATTTCATCTTGCTGACTGATTGATCTGGAAGTTATCACATATTCTTAACAGTTTACCTATTTTTTGCACCCGTGCACCATTATTTTTTAAATATGAAAACCAAATGCACATAAACTTTTAAAATACGCTGATTTTAATGGAAATTTATGGTCTTTAGCCTCCACAAAATACATACCCAGCGTTTCCCAGGAATTAATGTAAACCTCTGTGCATTTCTGATCCCAGCCCTTAACTGTTAACATTTCTATTTTTTAATTCCTACCATTTTTTTCTTTTATAAATATATTTTATTTAAATAAAATAAGATGTTGTATTTCTTTTTTATAAAAGTCAAGCAAATGCAGACATTATGATAATCTCGTACCTGTTTTGAACAAAATGAAATATTTACATTATTTGGAGTGTGATTTTCACAATGTTTTGGCCGATGTAATCTCCGACCTTCTTCAGGTGTATTTTGTTGAACTTGGGAATATTTCTGTCGAACTTAGGAATTTGGACGAAATTTCGAACAGAACCTTTTATTTATCTTCACAGGGGTAGCATGCTCTTGTTCTGTCAACCATGACTGGATAGAGGCCCTAAGTAATTTGCAATTGTATTTTTCGGTCGCCTACACTGAGAATTGAACCTTCAAGGACCCATAGCACAGTGGTTAAAGTACTGGGAAAAATCACATATATTCTTCTGAAGGTTGAAGGTTCAATTCTTTGTGTAGGTGACCGAAAAATACAACTCTATCCATGACTGATGGAACAAGAACATGCTACCCTCGTGAAGTAAATTAAGGATTCTGTTTGAAATTCAGTACAAATTCCCGAGTTCGACAGAAAAAATATTAGGTTCAACGGCACACCTGAAGAAGGTCAGAGGATACATCGACCGAAACATTGTGAGAATCACACTCAAGATAAGAATATAAGTCCGATAAATCCAAATAATATGAATAACCTATCTTCATCTACGAAATTCAGAAACATCAAAATTAAATATATTTATCCAAATATACTGGATAATCTAGTTTCAGAATATATATATATATATATATATATATATATATATATATATATATATATATATATATATATATATATATATATATATATATATGGCTAGGTATCGTCGGTATAATTGCATTGATATGCAGGTTCTTGTTAGATCACCAAAGTTAAGCAATGTGGAGACTGGCCAGTACTAGATGGGTAACCATTTTTGAATGCTAGGCGCTGTAAGTCATCTTTTCATGACTAAAGATACATGCAGCTGGGGACTGCTAGTGAATTTGATACTACCTGTAAACTTCCTCCTTTGGAGGAAGTCGGCAAGACCACCTAGGGCTAATAAATATAACACCAGGTTTTACCGGTTCGGTAGGTAACCCAAAACCTAAGAGGAGTTTATAAGCAGACAAATAAAAATAAAAGCAGACAGGAACTACAACTTTATTTATTGGAAAAATCAGGACTTTTTGAGGTATCGGAATGGGAAAATTTTGTGCCTACTTTCCGATGCTAAAAACGATTCTTTTCATTGTTTCATTTTTGTTAAAAACTTTATTATCCATTGCTGATATTATTGATGAAATAAATATTGATTTTAAATTACTAGTAAACCTAAGATCTACCCCTAAGTGCATTTTTACGTTAGACAAAATATCTACAAAATATCTGCATATGTTACACGGATATTTACAGTAATCGGACCCCTTCTCTCCTAAAAAGAAAACAAACTTTATAGCTAAATATTTAGAGATTCAAGAAGAATCGAATTTGTAATTGGATATTTTAAACAGAATTGGTGATTTCATCAGAACTGAAAAAAATATATTGGAATCATCCCGTTACTAATATATATATATATATATATATATATATATATATATATATATATATATATATATATAATCAGGTTGAAGGTATTTAACAGTGATAACTAATACATTTAACGAGGTTATTAAGACTGCTCAATAAAACAAAAGCAAGATATAATTTTATTAATATAAACAAATTTACATGGTCGCGACATTGGATATGTTAATGTTTCAGACAAATGAGTCGTTAAAACTAGAAGTCCTTTCCACGGATAAAAACAGTCCTGTTTTTTGAGGACTGGTTTCTTCTGTGGAAAACAACCATTTATTAAGTTGCGTGATGAGGACTTCTGGTTTTAACCGCCCACTTGTCTCAAACATTAGCATGTCCAATGCCGTGACCATGTAAATTTGTTTATATTAATATATGTAACCCGGATATAAGAGATTCGAATATAAGAAAAACGGATATAAGAGAGATTTTCTCTGGTCCCAAATTAGAGCTTATGTTAATGTACAGTGTAACCTGGATATATATATATATATATATATATATATATATATATATATATATATATATATATATATATATATGAGAGAGAGAGAGATATGTAAGTTTGAATGCTGAACTGTTTGTTTCCAATGCAGTATTAAGAGAGAGTGAAGTTAATCCAATAAGTTTCTGTGTGTCATTGAAACTTTCCCTTCGTATGTAAGTGAAGGCATGTGCTGAATTTGTGCGTATGCAATAGTTTTCGGAAGTTAGGCACAGGATTAATGATTAGACTGATTGTATTCATTAGTGTTCCGCTGTATCTCACCATCAAAGTAATATATATGTAAATATAATTGTCCACGATATTTTGACATTTTTGTCCTTGAAAAGTTTTATTCGAACAGAGTAGAGAGAAATTCCTCCCATCACTTTTCATATTCAATTTCAACAGGACGTACGGATGTGCTTTATTATTTTAATAACTGCACTAAACAAGGATTTTTTTCCTCTTCTTCTAATTAAATATCTAGATCATTATCATCATATTCAATTTAACGTCTGTTTTACAGGTTTGCATGTGTTGGACGACCGGCATTAAGAAATTTCCTCTGAGGTCATCAGATCTAAGCCTGTCTTTAAAAGCTCACATTACGCATCCCCTGTATCATTCTCATGTCATTTTTCTTATTGCAACGCATATCCTTTACCCTCCCTGGCAAGGTTTCACTTACATACATCATCATACACCGTACACATTCCTTATAGACTCTTCCCTTGCTCCACAGTACATAAAAAGATTGTTTTGAAAATTTGTTGTTTTGTGGTGACACTGAAGTGCAATTCTACAGGTTATTTAGAATCAATCAAATGTTCTTGATGTAATGAATATGTTCTTCCTCCTTACAAGAATATGATTGACTGGTTAAGCCATAAATACTGACTTGTGGAGCCAGCCAAAAGAGACGTTGAAAGGTATGCTGAAGTTTTACACTAAACATCTACCAGTTTCGACCACAAATACTCGTCGAGTAAGACAATTTACTGGATTATTACCCGAATACTGTAGGCAAGTCCACTCAGCTAATTTAATGAATATATCCCTTTCGCAGGACATATCAGATCTTATAAATGAAAACTTAAATTTCATAGGTGTTTTCTTTTAGCTTGTATTATTTAGATTATTCGGATACTGTTTTCTCATCTTGAGTGTTATTTTTACATCTTGAGTGTTATTTTTACATCTTGAGTGTTATTTTTACATCTCACTCGATGTAACTTCTGATCTTCTTTAGGTGTATTATGTCAAACGTAGGAATCTTCCTGTCAAACTCGGGAATCTTTCTGTTAAACTTGAGAATCTTTCAGTCAAACTCGGGAATCTTTCTGTTAAACTTGAGAATCTTTCAGTCAAACTCAAGAATCTTTCAACCAAACCCAGGAATCTTTCAGTCAAACTCAGGAATCTTTCAGTCAAACTCAGGAATCTTTCAGTCAAACTCAGGAATCTTTCAGTCAAACTCAGGAATCTGCACGGAATTTCAAACAGACCCCTTTATTTAATCCACACAGGTAGAATGCAAGATTTCCGAGTTTGAGAAGATACACCTAAAAAAGGTCAGAGGTTGGATCAAATGAAACGTTGTAAAAATAACATGCGAGATGAGAACAGTAGTCCAAATAATACAAATTATCAATCTTCATGTTTTTTCTTCGTGCAGTTTAACATTTTTAGTCATGTTAGAATCAAGTATTTCCTTTTGGCCGTGATCTGTTTTGTCCTCGGTCAGTGAAGGATAGGTTCTCCTAGAGTGAGGCAATTTTTTATTCTTGTACCAATCCAGAGTGCTACTTTTTAGGGTGAGGTAGATTTTTCTCGCTTCTGTCTAACTTGGTCATTGTGGGGAGGCAAGTAAATGAGATCTCAAATTGAACTATTTTGAAATATAAATTATTCACTTCGATTTCTAACCTAGCAAAATTTTAACATTTTATGATTAAATAAATAACACAAATATAAAAATTGGTTAAGGTTAGAGTTCACATACATCCCGACAGAGCAATTTTACTGAATAGTTGATTCACTCCACACTGATTGACAAATAAAACAATACAAAAAGATTATTCAATAATTGTATGATCACTTGGGAATCATAACTCATTATTCCAACTGAGTTTTATAATTATTTGCTATATTTTGAAAATTCAAATTGCTTTGCCAATTAAAATTTTAAATTATCAAGGACTCAAAGTTTGCTGTAATTTTTTTTTTTTTTTTTGTAATAATAAAACAAAGAAGAAAATACTAGAAAAGTATCGAATGGGAAGAAGGAATTAAAAACAAAAGAACGAAAACTGTCAGATTAAAAACATTAAAATAATCTTTTTACTTCTCATGAAAAGACATAAAAACCTTATCAGACAGAATGTAGGAAAATTGCATTCGGCTTTCCCATGTTAACTACTGCGCTTGGTAATTACGAAATTTAATTTTTAATTCTGGTAATTATATTTCAAATATCTTCTGAAATGAAGGCATCAGCAGTTTGTAATGCATTTAATATTTTTTTTTATCAGATATTATCAAGAATTTATTGTATTTGACATATTTTAAGTTCCTTTTTTCTTTTTTTTTTTTTTAATGATTATTGTATGCGATTCATAGTGTGTTTTGCAGTATTTCGCTTCTATTAAATTGTGTACAAATATAATATTCAGGTTTTATTTATCGCAAATTTTCAAAGAATCCATTCCAAAGATTTTGACGGCATTAATAGTTTTCATGAAGGTTTTATAAACTAATTAAATATGCCATAAAAGTTTTAATTTGTTTTTAAAAATCCCCAAGAGAAACTGCAAACGTCTGTTTATGATCAGGACAACTGGAAAGCAATAACACTTTCCTCCGTCGAGTTTGTTATAGCAACATTTTAAGCTTAAAAACTTTCGCTCGTCTTCTCAATAAGAGGTTATATAATGTTCTAATCAGTAGTTATACGGTATAATCACATTGACACACTAGTTTTTCTTAGATAACCAAAGTTAAGTAACGTAATGCCAACTCAGTACTGGACAGCATCCAAAAAGAGTCTCTTATCTAATATGTCCCACGTTATAAACTAAGCTTTAATCCCTGTCCATTTGCTGCAGTGTTGCATCACTGTGCTTGTTTTACAGGTATTTTAATGAAAAGTGCTCTGATGAACTCATAGCGCTAGTTCCCATTCAGAATAAATACAGGGTGTAATGATAAATTTGTCGCCCTAAAGAAAACAACTATACAGCTTTGTTTCAAAATTTAAAAGTCAATTCAGGTAACTTGATTATGTAGCAGAGTTGACATCTATTCAATGTAGCTGCCTTCAGCCTCAATCACTGCCTTGATACGGGTCCAGAACTGGGAGCATGCCTTTTCTACAAGCACCAGCGGGAGCTTGGCAAATACTCAGCGATCAGGTTGGGTTTGGTATTGTGGGACGTCATGTTGGTGATGTTCTTGACGTATGACCGAACAAAGTAGTTTAGTGGGCTCAGGTTGGGGGACGAAGGGGCAGTGAGAGAAGGGTACAAAGTTGTAGCACTCTTTCTGAAGCCAAGCCTGGGTTTCTTTTGATGTGGGCCAGTGCGGAGTCTTGCTGCCATACCCAAGGTTTACCAACGACCACTTGATTGCACCAGTGGATCACCACACGCTTCAGCACAACCAGGTATACTTTCAAGCCGACTTTGAAGATGTGAGGTGGCATGATGTGGTCGTCACTTAAAACCACACCAACCATGGCCAGAAACTTTAATGAGCTGTGCCCTCAAGCGTTAAACCATCCGGATTTGCATTTTGAGGGTGCTGGTAATGATCTTGTTGTCATAGCTTGGATTGATAGAGAGCATGAATTGTATAGTGGCGTATCTTCGATCTCGCTTGTTGAACATTGTGTCACTTTCAGACATGATAGAAGGCTTTTATTGCTCTTGAGATTTGTACACAACTGGCCAACTAGAAGATGGTCTGCAACAAAAAAGAAAACGGAAAATCGTCTTTTCTATGGTGACAATTTTATTGTTCCACTCTGTACTGTACATAAAGAAGAAGCACTCTGCCATTTTAAAAATTGCTTGGGCAGCCCCGTTGGCATTCCCTGGTAGAGGCGCTTCAGGCAGTAAGCTATAAACTTACTCCATCCGAAAGACAGGAGGCATCGACCTGGGAAGGCGGACCTCCTAAAACTGCACAGGATCAAAAGCCATACTTTAGTCAACAGGGAAAAAGCCATTTCTACAATGATCTAGATTTTGGTGATGAGTGAAAAAAAAAGCGCCATTTTTTATGTCATTTGAAATCATCTGAACTTTCTTTTATCACATTATACTAACATTGTTTCTTTGAAACGTTGAAAAGTAGTCAATAGTTTTCAAAGTAAGAAAAAATTAATGGAAAAGTATAGTTTAACTTTTAATGCCTATCCACATTTTGCAGCCATTAAAAAAAGGTTTACTACTAAAGAGACGTTTGGAAATAAAAAATATATTATTTAAAAGAAAGTTATAATTCTCTATGTGTGTTTGGCTAAATGTTAGAAACTACACAACATACGCCTACAAATTTTACATTATCAGATTCAGTGTGACACCAAACTGTTTATGATTAAAAAATAAAAAAATACTGCAATATTGAACTGAACAGGGACAAAATTAGTGGATGTGGGAGGGAAGGTAAAAATACTTTTCTTAATTCTTACTGGTATGTTTTTTTTCAAAATCAATACTTAAACTAGGTCAAACAATCAGTCAGTCGGTCATTTTTCTTTATTGCTAACATATTAGACCACTTAAATGAGAGAAAGAAGGCATTCGAAAAGAGAGGGAGAGAAAATTTTTTTAGAAGAAATATATTACACAGATTTTTTTCTTTAATTCTCCTATATTGTTGTCTATATCCCTGGGCAACGCTCGGTAACCCTGCTGGCAATAAATAAATTAACAAATTTTATGTTCTTGCTGAGGCAGCAGTTGTTGACTTCTTAACAATTCTATTTACCAAGTAAAAAACAAGTTTAGCGTTTCCAATATTTTATAGGGAATTCAATAAAAATATTTGGTGTGTACATTACTAGCCTAATGGATAACATTCCAGACTATATAATCAGCAATGTAAGGTTCAAATTCTATTAGCTCTATTGTGCACTAATAGAGCTGGAAAATTATATGAACCTACATAGATTAAATATAAAAAGCATTAAAATAAAATAGTATTAAATATATAAAAAAAAACGTATTTGGCTTAGCCCTTTGGCTAGGATCAATGTGTAGCATCTGTTCTGATATTACACATCATCTGTTCTGTCCTCGGTTGAGGACAGAGTTAAGCACAAGGCAGGTTTTTACTGTGAGGAAAATTCAACTCTCCAAAAAGAGACGACTTTTATTGAGACAAAAATAAAAATCGTCTAAGTCTAGAAAGATTTCTCATCAAAGACCAAAGTCAGAAAAGATGAAGTGTAGTATCAGAACAGATATTACACTTTGCTCCTTATAAAAAAGCCAAAGAGTATAAAGTCTATAAAATTCTTTGAGTAAGTTTGAATTTGTAAGAGAAATTAAAAGCTCAATTTAACGATGCTAAAATGTATAAAAGTAAAGACAAGTTAATTATTTTTTTAGAGAACCTTGCAGCCTCCAGTACATTGCTCTACCAGAAAATAATAAAGACTATGAAGAGAAAGAAAAGAAAAATAATGTGAGAATTTGGCACTAATGCTTGCAAAATTATAAGTTTGTCCAATTAATAACTTGGCGGATGTTTACAGTAAACAGGGGCCAAGGTACACAGAATAATAATAAAATAAAAAACTTAGCTGCAGGTCAATTAGTTAATAAGCCAGTGTAAATTGATTGCAATATTATTAGCAGAAAACACAACTAATACAAGGACATTCTGGCTTATTTCTTATGATATGCCAAACGAACAAAAAGAAAAGAGTTGTCTCCCTTGTTTTTGGATTAAAGGTGGAGTTGGCTGATGATTTTTGTAAAGCCTCCCTCTCCCTCTCACTCTCACTTTAAGAGCAAATTTTGGGTCATTTATATGTATGATTAATGAGTAAATGAAGCAGTGACAAGGGTGTGAGAATCTAAAATAAAGTTATGGGAAGAAGGAAAGGTTGAGGTGAAGTTTTTGCAGACTTTAATGAAGTAATGGTGTTGGTTAGGTTCGAGAAAGAGAAGAGGGAGCTTCACAGAGGTTATATCTTGACAGTGAAGCATTTCTCAAGAAAGAAAGACAAAAACAAAAAGAAGGCACATGATGTTTGACAAGGAGGATAGCATAAGAGGCAATGGAGTCCGCAGATTACAAGACAACAGTTGGGTTGGGGGGGTTGCAGACCTTGAACTCGGTGGTGTTGTTCCCTGGGTAAGCGTGGGTAAAGAAGACAGAGGGGTGAGAGACTAAACAGATCTTTGGGGGTCAAGAGTCATGATAATAGTCAGAGCAAAGAGATGAAGAAAGGACAGTTTGGCAAATGGCCAGATACCAAACTGAAAGTCACTCTCATTCACTCACTTGCTTACCATGTTGTCCCAGTGACTTAGTGGAACTGGGGCAGGTAATCAAGGGTGGCTTGGCTCGAGTGAGTAGATCACAAGATTTTGATGGTAGCACTATGGGTATAGAATAAGAACATTCCTGTCTTTAGAAATGGTATATTGCACATAGTTATGAAAATGTCTTCTTACCAAAAGTAACCAACAGTAGCGGAACAAGTAATACAAAGCACATGTCTTGGGTTCGGTTGATTCACTTCAACTCACAAACTGAATAATAGATATACACCATACAGTGTCGCTACGTCATAAAAAAGTGGTTATTGAGTCTTTATGGTTGGATTACTTTTGGGGAAGGTATGAACCCAACTACAAGTAAAGTAACAGCTATAGTACCTAGGAGAGAAACAAAATAACAATGCTAGAACAATAAAACGAGTAATACAGTAAATTGAAAAGACCATAGGATAGACTCAGTCTATTCACTTCCATTGACAATCACACACCAAGAAGGTCTATATAAACACCATCATATGTATTGTTAAAAATGATATCGCTCCGTGACTTGTTTCTTTGGGAAGGACAACAGAAATTTTGAACCACCATTTTTGATAGGGGTAATATAACAATTGGCCTGCTTCTCAGTTGAATACAACATGGTAGCCTTTAAATCCAATGTAAACAAGTTCTTGTTGAGCTGTCCCCATAAGTTATCAAATTCTACGCAATTTACAAAATTAACGATTACTACCCTCCCACCTTACACTCATTAACCCTTATTCTTCTGGCCTTGATAAGTGGTGACTGTCAAGTAAAAAAAATTTTTTTAATTACATTTTTAGGACTTTTGAACCATCATTTTTGATAGAAGTAATCAAACATTGGAATCACATTCTTAGGTAGCAGCAACAAGAATTTGGAACCGCCATTTCTAATGTGTAACAAAACTTTAGAATCACACTTTTTGGTAGAAAACTTTGGAACCACTCTTTTTAATTAGGGTTACAAGTCTTCCGGACAACCCATTTTGGTATGATTAGCAAGACTTTTTGGATTACTCTGTAGATTAGTTGCAAAAGAAATAACATTTTGGCCAAGATCGAATATATGCAAAAGTAGTATTCTTTATTTCCCATTCATGATTAATGTTAAGAAAATGCTTAGATTTCATTTTATATTAGATTTACGATTGTTTTATGGCAATATAATAGAAAGTATGGGTTCTTGTCCAACGCAGACGGTATACCAATTAAAGTATTATTTATTCTTTGGCAGCAATCTATTTTCAAAATGAAGTGCAGATATGGTTCAATGGATTCAGTGGGTCATTCAGAATGATTAACAAGGAGTGACTTAGAGTCATCTAAGAATACAATAAGAAAAATATATATTCAATTATTTATATTAATCATCCGGCATGAGAAAGATTTGAAGTTAGATTCAGTTGTTGCCAGAATTTTAGTGATGTTGCCATTAAGATAGCTCATAAGAATTTCCTCATCAAGGAAATGGAGTTGCATTAGTTAAGCGATAAAATTTAGTTAACGTTAAAAGCAGTTTTCTTCAAGAACACCTTCACCTCTGACCCCTGACAAATCTGATATTCTTTGTTATTTCTGTTTCATATATTAAATTTATGATTGTTTCAGTTTGATCTTTTATGGCAAATAACTGTTTTTGGAGTTACTTAATACTGAAACACAATGTTTATATGGTAAAGTATTCATTGTATACAATTAATTAAACACAAGCTGTTACTTGACTCGTATACCTTTCCCAACAGTAATCTAAACATAAACATCTCATAATCACCTTTACAGGACATAGGGACACTGCATGGTGTATATCTATTATGCAGTTTGTCTTAGGCTGACGATGCTCGGTGACACCATCTCTTTCCGGACTATTTCATAAAACAGCTTTTGAATAGTTTTATAGTACCTAATTTCACTCACAAGGCTTGTGTTGACCCATCGCACATAATTTTCAAAGATGCTCTCTCTCTCTCTCTCTCTCTCTCTCTCTCTCTATATATATATATATATATATATATATATATATATATATAGAATAATTAAATGCTATATATATCTATATATATTTGAAATTGGTATATTAAGGCAGCATTTTTTCATCCAAGCAAATATTATTAAACGCAACGGACAGACTTTGCTTTATGAGTGCACATTTTTTTATGATTTATCCCGTGATAGTAACAATTATAGAACTTTTATTAATATTTTTGATTTCGATATAAAAAAGATTATACGGAAAATCGAAAAATTAAAAAAAAGAATCATAAAGCAAACTGCCTCCGTTGCATTTAATAATATTTGCTTGAATATATATATAAGGATTAGAATGGAACCATTTTAATCACTTAACCAGAATATTATGTGTAAATTATAATATATCCACTAGGATTTGAGCAACTCATAGCCAATTCTATAGAGCATAATATATTCTTGAGGTCAATCACAAACCTCTGATGAACGTCAGTTTAAATAGTTGCAACAAAAAGAAATATTAGTCAAAAATGAATGATGATAATTATGAAAGAGTTATTTATGGTTTAAGTCTCATGGAAAGTTTAGTTCAAATAGCTAGGTTAATGCTGAGAGGAAGTTTGTTTGGAATATGACTTTGGCTGTTGTTGTTGATGGTGGTTACTGGGAAAAGAGTGGGTAAGAAGAGGAAGTCAGTGTTTAGTGGTCACTTTCGAGAAACAAATAGGGAACACGAGGGTGTGATTTGATATTGATGTTCACCAGCAGAATCCGTAACACAAACTGACAGAGACCTGCTGACTTTCCGACCACTGACAAATTCACTTAGTCTCATTTCAAACAATAAACATTGGATTTTTAAACTTTTTAGTCTTGGCCTTACTCATTAGACTTTCTGGGTTCATTAACAGCAAATTTGCCAAAAGCTGAAGGAAGCCTTCATGATTCACGTTCATTTGATAAGATACGGGACACAAGATAGGGTTTGTGGGATGTTGATGGGGATCTGACGACTGACGGTATTCAAATTTCTTGGCAAAAACTTATTCTGAGGATTAGTGGCCTTTCTCCTATGATATGTCATCATTTCATTAGGAATGCCAAAATGGACATACATATTCATATAAATACAAATGTAGGGTAAGTGTGGTTTTATACACAGACACACACACACACACACTATATATATATATATATATATATATATATATATATAGTAGTGTACACATTTCATAAAAAATAACGAAAATCATAATCAGTCAGGATACACACTTACTATTAATCTAAATATAGTACTAAGACATGCATGTAAAATCATAGAATTATGACTGTAATTAAATTTTCATACATTATTATCATTTTTAATGACCTAAAGAAAAAACAGATCATTGGCTTCTTTTTTTTTTTATTATAGAGTGAAATATTTTTTGTGAATCGATTTCAGGTGGCAGCATAAGTTGGTCGTCTGACTTGCTAGTTGCTTTCTTGCTTCCGATAATAAATTCAAATGGGTTCATTAAAGAGTTTACAGTGAGCATAAAATTGTTTCCATATATATTTATGTATACATATATATTTTTCTTTAATCTATTACTCTATCTATCTATCTAAATCTCTCTCTCTCTATATATATAAAAGTGAACGTATGTGTGTGTACATTTCCCTACACAATAATTCTGTCAATTTTTAGTCTACAGACTCGAAATTTGATATACAGGGTACTGAGATGTGGGAAAATCGATGTGATCGGTTTTGGGCCAGAAATTTGGCCATTAAGGGGTAAAAATTCAACGATTTGACCTTTGAGAACTTTACTAAACTCCTCCGACAATTTTGGGTCTACGCACTTGAAAATTTAGATATAGGTTCCTTGATTTGAGCCCAATCACAATAAATTTTAAGGGGTCATAATAGGGGTTAAAGTTAAAAAAAATTGACCTCTGCGGTCTCTTCCAAATTACTTAGACAATTTCTGGTCTAAATATTTGAAATTTTACATAAAGGGTATTCAGAGATAGGGCAAGCTTTTTCATCAGTTTGGGTCGAAAATTTTTAGTTACCAATATATAAATGTATGTATGTATGTCTGTTTGCATGTCTGCCTTAAACTTTCAATAGAGGCAACGGATTTTACAAAGATCAGTATCGTTTTAAAGTTCGACCTTTCATACGACAAATATCGAAAATTTGACTAAAAACATTAATATCTTCCCCTTCAACTAGGCACTTTTCTACAGGGGGGTCACTTTTTTCGCCGATATTTTTGAAAGTTATCCTCTCCTTTAGATTGTCTAGCCTTAATTTTAAAAAAAAATGTCACTTCCGGTTTGGCGGTGGTCGTAACAGCATAAACGTTAGGTTTTACCCCGTTCTTTTCCTCCTTTGCGGTACGGGTTCGAGCCTGCCTTCCTACTACCACTTTTGTTTTTGTTTTTTTTGCTCAACATACACATTCAAACACCCGGGCAACGCTGGGCTGAAATGCTAGTATATATATATATATATATATGACGGCTGTTGTTTCCTATGCTGTCTGCACTTTAATGCTGGTTTTTATTCTTCTCACTCCCTTGGTGCACACCTCCACAGAACTTCTCAAGCTATTGAAGTATTCAGCCATAGACTGCCATCCTGTGTGTCAATACCACCTACTCCCATATCTTGCTTGGAGACATCTGCGAATCCAGGATAGGTTTGCACAGTCTCCGCATATGCTGCAACTCAGTAATGAATTAATAATCTGTGATGCAGAACTTCATTGTCTCCTGAGAAAGATGGATGCCAGTGCCAGCATACAAATACGCATTAGACTTTATTATAGAGTAGAGGATATATATGTATATGTGTGTATGCATGAGTTTTGTAGATCTATCATCTGCTGGTTTCGAAGCAAATTGATGTAGTTGACGTTATACTTAAGCATGATCATTGCTGATGATCAGCAACTATTGTTGCTTGAATTTTATTCGCAAGCAATGGTCATACTCGTTGAATAGTCTGCCACCCTATACAGATATATTCATATGCATGTGTGTATATACACACATTAAAAAGACACATTATATACATGTGTAGATATATAAAAGATTAGCGAGATTACATTGGTTCATATGAATATTGATAAATACAATTGTATCAACTGACCGTTAATTTAATGAGTCTTTATTGACAGATCAGTATGGAGAAATCCTATTGGAGAAAATCCATACATTATTGGAGAGCATAACAGACAAGCATTTATTTCCACAAGAATCGTTTTTAAAATATCTCCTGGGTCTAATTCTGCACGTTAATCAATTTAGATTACAATGGTTTTTGTTCATACTGTGTCTTTGACATATGCAGCCAAAATGGACAATTCCTTGTTAGCATAGCATTGTTAAAAATGCACCAAGTTGCATAGATGAAACAATAGATCCGTACATTTGTTATTTATTTTAGCCTCTTTGTGGATCACCTTTTATTTTAATGAATATGTACTTATGTCTACATTTAATTATAAATTATATATATATATCCATGTACTTACAATATTCCAAGTTTTGAAAATTATACAAACTAGTAATTGCTTATTTTTATTTTGTTAATTATTTCCTCTGAAGAGAAAAAAATAATTTTTGAAACTCCATGAAATAAGAAAAGCGTCATTTTTTTTTTTTTTTTTTTTGCTTGAACAGTTGATAATCTAGTAAATAATTAATGCAAATTTTATTTTTCATCATTTTAATTTTTCTTGGAAAATGTAAAAAGAAAACCAAAATCTGTTGATATTTCCTTTGATCTTTCATCTATATTCAAAGATGTTCTCAAGATGACATAAAAAAGAAACGTTGCTGAACATATATACAATTGTTGATTTTCCTTTTTATTATTACGTTATATTATTAATTCCATAGTTATCAAATATTAGATTATGGAATAATTTTTCCTGACACAAATTAGATTACACGTATTTCATCCTTTCCATGACTCATTCATTATTGTGGTTATATGTATCTATATTTTATTTCTCTTAGTCTGCCTGTTTGTTCCATTTTTACTCAGAAACTACTGGACTGATCTGGCTAAAATTTTGTATATACCTTTGATATGATCAGGTGCAATGACGTAAGTATTATGGTATCTGTTCAATACACAGGGATTAATAGGGGTTAGTATTAGAACAAATGTAACTATATTTAAACATCGATTTGATGTAAAGCACTCATTCTAAGTCAATGGGCTATAACTTTTTCCTATTTTAACGGAATAAATATTTTAGTGTGTGTGTGTGTGTGCGTATATATATATATATATATATATATATATATATATATATATATATATATATATATATATATATAAGTATTGATTAGAAATTCTGCAGTGTCAGATTCAATCCATATAGAAACGTTCTGTCTAATTTCAAATTATAGCATATTTTCTGACTAGAGAGTTCAGTGTATTTACAATATTTTGAAGAGGTACTTATTAAACGTTCCAATTATACCATCATGGAACAGGTATTGCAACTAGTTTTTATATCTCTGTCCTACACTGTTTGTTTGCGACTGTAAAATAATGTTCCGACTTACAACCAATGAATCAACACGGAAGAAGAAGAAAAAGATGAAACAAAAATCAGTGGTAAGTACAATTAGAGGTAAAAAGAAAAACACATCTCATCACAAAGATTGTTTTTCTAAACTAGAAGCTACAGACTAAACACCAGGTGGTATCCAATTTAACTGTGAGTTTTTAACATCAACACAAGTAATCCCAAACTCCTTCACCAATTTTGGGATTATCTTTTCATTTTCTTTGATTTTAAATATCTTCTACAATGGAAATATTTTTTATATAATAGATCACGCTTATCAAGACCCAACTACCATTCAAGGATAAGGGTTAATGAGTTTGTCAGATGAACGATGAGACACGTTGAAAGGATTACAGACAATTGGTGAACTGGAAAAATTTGGATTATTTAATACAAGGATTTGTTAACATTAGATTTGAAAATGACCATGCTGTAGTTAGCTGGAAAGCAGTCCGTAGTTTTGTGTTACACAGGCGGGAAGTAATTGCAAAACACTTTGTTCCTTGGATATTCTGTTTAATTTCAAGATACTAATTAAAGTGATAGTCTATACATGCAGCAAATCCTTAAAATGAAAGTTAATTTCGAATTGTATTTAATTCTGCTTATGAATAACCATCTGTTAAGACAGGTACTAACTAACTTTTAACTCTTCGACTAAAAGAGGTTTTAACAGCACTCTTGAAGCCGTTTCGGTTTGATTTTTTCCCCTTATATAGCAAATAGACATACACGAATAAGTTTCTTTTTGAAGCAAGACTTCAATATGTGTTAAATCTATTCATCTATAATTATTTAAAAGCTTGAACTCATTTATCAAATGAGCTATTTAACTAAAACCATTTATAAATTCAGAAGATTTTACAGAAGTAGGTTTCTTTCATATATGATCCGAGATTAAAGTGTTTAATAACTCAAATAATTCTTTATATGTATCGATTATCAAATAGATGGCTATATATATATATTTTTTATATATATTTTTATTTATTTGTTTTATTTACCTTATTTTAATTTTATTCTTGCGTAGTTATAGTTATTGCCTAGTTTCAGTGCGTGTGAGTAAAATAAAACGAGCAGCATATATTCGCTTCTGAATTTCTGTATTAACGTGTGTGTGTGTGTGCCTGTATGTGTGTGGATGGGTGTTGATTGAAAAGCACCGGTCAGTACTCAGTGACCATAGCAAATGTTTTTAATTTACAGACTGTAAGACAAAAATACTAAATTCTCAAGTACCTTATGCTATAAAAACCAAAAGATGGGATAGATAGAGGGAAAGGGATTGAAATAGAAGATGTTTATTATCTTCAAAGACCTCACTTGTCTTCTCACCGAGTTATGACTCCCACCCAGGTTACATTCTAACTTTACAAACGAAATAGGAAAATGTTTTTTGATTGAAATATCAGTTTTCGATGGTAATTCTTGGCCTGAAAACGTAATCCCCCAACGCGGGTGATTACAGAAACATGTATGCACATATGTAGCCATTAATGTTTGTATAAATAAATTTAATATATATATATATATATATATATATATATTTATATATATATATATATATATATATATACATTGATGGCCTGGCAAGGCCAAAGGAGAGACAACCGAAGCAGCAAAACTGAAGCTGCCTGTCAGTACACTATATATACAGATGTAGTCAAATTTTGGCATATTTTATTAGTTTAAAAATATAAGTTCTTTTTTTACCAATTGTCATAAAATTTTAACTATAGAATAGTATTATAATCTTTAAGAAGCCTGCAAATTTTCCTGTAGTTTCGTCTCATAGAACCAAAGATATGAGTATTTCAATATTCAATTTGGCTACAAGTATAGATATATATATTTCATAATGTTTTTAGGGATACAAAATTTAAATATTGCAATTAGGAAGGGAAGACGTTTATGATTCGTGATTAAAAGTAAATTTGTATATATATATATATATATATATATATATATATATATATATATATATATATATATATATATATTCCTTTAATCTTCTCTCCAAAAAGGGGGAAAAAGAGGGAACAGGAGAGGAAAGAAAGAGAAATGGGGAGCCAGCTTACCGGTGTCGACCCTCGCTTCTCAAAACTGTATCGAGGGAATTTTTAAAACAAAGAATGAAAAAGCGATTAAAATTGCGTTTTATTCAATTTACGGGGAGAAAAAAAAGTGGGAAAAAGATTAAAATAAAACAGCGTTATGGTCGAATACCCTAGAGATTAATCACGTTCAAACCCAGGAGGCATTCCTTTTGCTTGCAAAGAGAAGGTTTTCTAAGTCGAACGTCAATAGTCTCAAAGATCTTAGGTTATATAGTGAATGAGCACGACTAAAAATAGAAAAAGAGTCCGTGCTAAAGTTCGCTGCACAAGACGGGTTTTTAAGTAAATGATCAGTAATTGAGGACCCGTATGTGTTAGTAACAACGTCAGTTGCCCGGTAGGTTCCATTCTTATTTTTACTGGGTACATGCTGTTGGATTCTTCTATCTAATCTTAATGTCGTTCAACCCAAGTAGATGGCACCGCAACCACATTCAAAATTGTAAATCATGTTACTATTATGGTGGGGGTGGGGTAGAACATCTTTTTGAGAAGATGGTAATGAAGTTCTCGTAGTGAACACAACATGCACATTGGCAGCAAAATAACATCTATGAACTGCTGAACTTATTTGTTTGACAAATTTCTCACTTACTGTACTCAACCAAGTCAAACGAAGACAAATTGGACATTTGGCTACTATATTCTCTTTAATTCGAGAGAATTCAGAATAACTGACCTAATCACATCTAGTGGGTACCCATTTTTGGATAAAATATCCGTAATTGTTTCCAATTCCTCATCTAATTTTAACTTGGAACAAATAATAAGGGCACGATGTGTTAGGGTCCAAATTAGATTTATCTTACGTTTTTTAGGACAAAATGAATCCTAACGAGTGTACAAACCTGTAAATGTTGGTTTGCGGTATATAGATGTTTGGTAACTAGATGACGTTTTTGTTACCAATACATCAAGGAAGGCTATGGATGAATTGCACTCTCCCTCATAATTGTACTTTAACGCGGGATGCATTCCATTGAGTAAATAGGATCCTGAACAGAAGTGTGCGTTCTATCCCAACCATTATCAATGGACAAGAGGTCATCCCGTCAGCGTCAGACAAGGCCAAACTATTTGCAAAGAACTTTGCAGCTAATTCTACTCTATGCGACGAAGGCCATCAACTCCCCCTATTTCCTCCTATAATACAGAACAAGCTAGGTAACATACAAATATCTGTGCATGAGGTCGCCAAGCTAATCAAGAACCTAGATTCCAGTAAAGCAACTGGCCCTGATGGCATCCCAATTATAGTGTTAAAAAAGCTTCAACCAGAACTTGCTCCCATACTTACGAAACTATTTAAGCACTGCCTTAAGGAGAAGTGCTTTCCGACTCCCTGGAAGACCTCATCAGTTTGCCCTGTATTTAAGAATTCAGGTGATAAGTCATCTCCCTCTCAGTACAGACCAATAAGTCTCCTGTGTGTTATGAGTAAGTTGCTGGAATCCATATTAAATAGAGAAATAGTCAACCACCTCAGCAGGAATAACCGTCTTAGTGACACACAATATGGTTTCCGCTATGCAAGATCTACCGCAGATGTGCTGACGGTTATATCCCACAGGATTAGTGAATCTCTTGACAAAGGCTTCCTTTCTAGGGCAATTGCTCTTGACATATCAAAGGCCTTCGACAAGGTATGGCATAAGGGTCTACTTCACAAGATTTCCAGCTACGGTATAACTGGAAATGTTTTCTCAATCATTAAATCATTTCTCTCCAATAGGCTCATAAGAGTAGTGGTAGATGGACAAAAATCGGAGGCCTGCATATAAATGCTGAAGTCCCTCAGGGGTCAATCCTGGGCCCAACTCTCTTCCTGATCTACATCAATGACCTCCCTAAACACATACTTAAATCATTCATTGACATCTATGCTGATGACACGACCATCTGCGGCAACACATCAAAGGCTGTAAATGACAAAGTTCTCTCTGATTCTCTCTCCTCTGATCTCGAGCGCGTGGTTCAGTGGGGGAAGACGTGACTGGTTACCTTTAATGCATCCAAAACCAAACTCCTATCCTTACATCATCAACGCTCTGATCCCCATCTGGCATCAATTGTGATGGATGGCTCTCGTCCGGGTGAGGCCCCGTGTTTTGACAAGCTTCTGGGGTTGACCTTTACTCCTGATCTGAAATGGAACACGTACATCAAGTCTGTTGCCAAGGTCGCTGGAAAGATGGTGGGATCGTTCTACCGCTCCAGAAGATATCTCACTACTGATGCAATTCTCTATCTATATAAAAGCCAAGTATGTCCAAGGATGGAATACTGTTGCCATATCTGGGTAGGAGCTGCTAAAAACAGCCTATCCTGCCTTGACAGAGTACAAAATAGACTTCATGACTTAGTGGGGGATGCCCTTTTCTCTACCCTGCAACCTCTCTCCCACAGAAGAGACGTTACGAGCCTATCCTTGTTTTATTGTTATTTCCATAGCAGGTGCTCATCTGAACTCCAATCTCTGGTCCCCCCCTCGCCAATCTTTCACGAAAAACACCCGTCTAGCTGAATCCACTGTGAAAAATTTCCCCCACTCTATATCTGTGCCTAAATCAAAACGCAGATTCCATGAACAAAGCTTCTTTCTTAGAACTGCACGCCTATGGAACTCTGTTCCGTCTGCCTGCTTCCCACCGGACTACAACTTGGATGTCTTCAAGTCCAACGTTAACAAATTCCTAATGAACCGCCCCCTTAAGTAAACACTTCATCAAATCTCCACACTAACGTAATGTACTTGCAATAACCCTTATCCCTGAGTGGCTTCCGGGCCTTGATAAGTGGTGATCATTGTGTAAAAAAAAAAAAAAGGAGAAAAAGGTGTTTGCTTCCGTTTGGTTATTAAATAAACAGAATGTGTCATCAACATATCAGAAGTACACTAATGGTTTTATGGGTCCAGATAGTAAGCGCTCTTCATAGAACCCTACAAAAATATTCGCCATGGGCGTCCAAATACTGACCCCATGGCCACGCCATCTTTTTGCGATACATAATATTGTTGAAACTAAATTCCACAGATGTCGTGGCAAATTTCATAAGTTCAATAAAGATGTTTTCAGGAATAGGATAAGGTGATATCCGGCCCCGATATAAAAAATCTGCACAGATATCTATAGTTTCCAAAACAGGGACACAAGTAAAAAGATTGCTAATGTCATAAGAGCACATAAATCTATTAACAATGTTAGACTTTTTAATAAAATCAGCAAAATAAAATCAATCTTTAAGACAATATTTACTATAATTTACAGGTTGTAAAATGTCAAAGATCCATTGTGAGACCCTGTGTTGCGATGACCCTACCATGAAGAGAATGGGCCTTAATGGGATATCCGCTTTATGGGTTTTAGAGAGACCATATAATCTTGGGCGGATAGATCTTAGGAATGGAACCTACCGGGCAACTGACATTGTTACTAACACATACGGGTCCTCAATTACTGATCATTTACTTAAAAACCCGTCTTGTGCAGCGAACTTTAGCACGGACTCTTTTTCTATTTTTAGTCATGCTCATTCATTATATCACCTTAAGATCTTTGAGACTATTCACGTTCGACTTAGAAAACCTTCTCTTTGCAAGTAAAGGGAATGCCTCCTAGGTTTGAACGTGATTAATCTCTAGGGTATTCGACCATAACGCTTTTTTATTTTAATCGTTTTCCCACTTTTTTTTTTCCTCGTAAATTGAATAAAACGCAATTTTAATCGCTTTTTCATTCTTTGTTTTAAAAATTCCCTCGATACAGTTTTGAGAAGTGAGGGTCGACACCGGTAAGCTGGCTCCCCATTTCTCTTTCTTTCTTCTCCTGTTCCTTTTTTTTTCTTTTTTTCCCCCTTTTTGGAGAGAAGATTAAAGGAATATATATATTTCTATATATATATATATATATATATATATATATATATATATATACTACCTTTTTTGGCAATTTTATAAGTTCCAATCCTCAGCGACTATTAATCAGAATTTAACAAATGAAGGCTCGTTGGAAAGATAATGACCTAAATTGTGTAGTGGGCTATGTGACATTTGCCCTTAAGATCGCACATTAATGTTATCATCCAGAGTCTATTTTTGGCACTGTTTTACAGCCATAAAATGTTTAAATCATAGTCATTTTTTCCTAGTTTTTCATATGAATGACATAATATCTGATATTTCCCCAAAACCTCTGGCTTTGATGGAGGGGATACTAAAACTTACTGTTATGGTTTCAAATAAACTAAAAAAAACAGCAAAGGGAGACTTGATTCCAAATATTTCTCATACGTTATATCTCCATCTTTGGTTTTCATACATAAGCAAATTTCACAGTGTATAAGGATTATTTGATACTGGAAATATTCATAAGCGTACCCTATTTTCAAAAGAAGGAAGATATAACATATGAAAAATATTTGAAATCAAGTCTCCTCTTGCTGTTATTTCAGATCATTTGAAACTATAGCAGCAATTTTAGTCTCCCCTGTATCAAGGCCAGAGGTTTGGAGGAAATATATATATATATATATATATATTGTGGACCATTTGAAATTTAGTAGACCATTTCAAATTAATGGAAATGAAGCTTTTATAATTAAAAAGAAAATTTATTGATAGGCTTAATTACATTTGCATATATACAAGCATATATATGCATATACTTATGGTAAGTCGTGTAATTCCTGATAGTCATATATATATATATATATATATATATATATATATATATATATATATATATATATATATATATATATATATTGAGATAAATCAAATGATGTTCGAATACACACGCACCCATACATCTGAACACATATTTTGACCCACTTTAATAAATTTAGTAAATAAATTTTGAAAGTTTGTAAATAAATAGCCCTAATATTTTAATAAAGAAAAAATATTTTGCTTGTGCGTTTCACGGTAGATCAACCCTTTTTGGGTCATTTAATGTCTTAAACACAATACCTATTCTTTATACACAATTTAATAATTGTCTTGATATTTCTGTTTTAGAGCATATCAACCTTTTTTAAATTATTGAATGCGGAATCCCTATACTTATTGTATACCGTTCATGGTATATAATTATTTGATAAGTTACAATTTGATCCATAGTTAAGTTGAGATTGCATGTGCATTCTTTAATAGTCAGTTATCTCCTATTATTAGAACTCTTCAATGAAGACATATCAGAAATAGAAACGAGGCTTTGCTCTCGCTTTCACCATAGTCAGCATATACTTGTAAAAACATAACTAATAAAAATATGGACTGAACAGCACATTTGTTCTAATTTCAGACTTGTATTTTTGTATTACATGTAACTTTCCCAATGATACTATGGCAGAAATAACCAAAGAATATCTGATAGGGGTTAATTTGGCATCGCTGATTCTATGGTTCATATCCATTAGGACAATTATGACCTACCCTCTTACAAACACTCAAAAAACATGAAGATAGTTTGAAAATGCTTGATGAAAACCATATTTTATCCAAACTAAATTTTATTGCAGAAGCATTTTTGGGTTGCTGCGTTTTATAGTTAAACATATGTACACATTTCTTTCTTTTAAAAAATAGTTTCTACGTGACTAATAGCAAAAGATCACCTCCCGCCTAAAAAAAAAAAGGACAAGAAAGAAAAATTGATAGAAAAAGAAAAATTGAAGAAATGGTGAAGAATAAATAGTTTGAAAAAGACAAGATGAAAAATAATTGACAGAAAAAAATATGTTCGTGTGCAAATGAAAATGAAAGAACGCAATGAAAAATTAAAACAAATAAAAAAAAAACTTGAAATAAAATAATTTAAAAATGGCGATAAGAATAAAAAAATAAAATTTTAAGGATGAACTAGAAGATAGACAGTTACGCCATGTTCCTCTTCCTCTTCGTCTTAAATTAGATAATTCTTTCTTCTATCGTGTTTTCTTTCTCTCTATAACCAAATAAACATGTTTCTCCCACCAAAATAATTCAGACTCGTAATTCCCAAGCTGATATCCCAGGCTTACAATTTGGTAATCTCTTCTTTTACCCTATCCGCTTTCAGTCTTGCTTTTAAAAACATTTTTTGATTGCAAAGGAATGTCTTGTGAAATTATTTTTAGGTTGTATAAACACTTTCGGAATTACGAGGAATCCTAGAGATATACCAAGTGTCTTCATAGTTATGAAACTAGTGTGGTAGAATTAAAGCAATAGTTTCCAGCTTTAGTTAATCAGAAACAAGTTATTGGCGTTACCTATTGTTAGGCCAGAGGTAATGGAGACTTCTGGAGTTGCTGGTCCTTGGATCAGTTTTATTTCTCCAAAAAATTGTTAGGATGGCACTTCGGTGAATGGAAAAAACTTACAAAATGGATTACGTTTCACTGCATGTGTTATTGTCAATAGGGAAGATTTTGCTATCGTGTACCTGATTAATAACAGCCCCATCCTTCTTTCGCGGTAAAAGGTTCGAACTTGAAGAAACTATCATGTCACAAAATAAAACATATATATATATATATATATATATATATATATATACAGACATTGTAGGGTAATGGGTCATATTAATGGTTTTACTTAACGATGCCATTATTTCTTTACTGTTTACACGTTTTCAGCCCTCGCATTTTAATGGAGGATGTCACAAAAAGAGGACATCATCCATTTACAATTTTTCATCGAGTATCTTCCCAATGTCTCCTACCTGCTTTAGTTGATGACGTCATCTCTTTGTGGTGTTATCCAATGTGCACGGAGACACACAACATACAAGATGCACAGAGTTTTAGTATTATATAGATATGGCATGAATTAGAAAAAGGAAATTACATTAGGGATATCTATACTACGATTTGCATTATACAGAAGGAAGTAATTTATTTGTGTTTTTAGCTTCAGAAACATAGGGTCATATTCTACTCAAGTTGTATTATACCCCAGAAAACACGGTATAGTTTTTATACATTCTATTGTCAGTGGGGGAGAGCTAAATGTGTACTTGTGTGCGTGAATGATTGTAAGGCATTCTTGAGGATGCTTCACGACTGAATGCCAACTAAAAAATAGATAAAAGAAAAGAATGAAGACGCAAAGAATTGGATGAGAATTCATAACGGTGTATAAAACCTTACACCTATTGTCTGATTTTTCATCTCTCTAAACCAACAGGAACCAATTGTCTGCATCTGTGGAACGTTTTTTTTTTTTTTTTTTTTTTATTGTGAACAGCTTTTGAGAAGGCAAAGACCGTTCCCATCAACTTGCTTTATATTGCCCCATATGCGAGTTCTTAGAAATTCTTACTGACCATTTCTCATTATAACTCTTTCATGTAGGTATACATGTGTGTGTGTGTGTGTGTGTGTGGGAGTGTGTGTGTTCACACACACACACACACACACACATATATAGTTTCACAAGATTTTTTACAGGCCTTTCTTTTGTGTTTGTTAGTAAATTTTTCTGTTTTAATTTTAGTTAGTATCTGTATCCTAAGGTCACTACTGATTCCACCTTGAAACTTATGGCAAATAGTATCCCCAAATGGTCACCCATCATCATCATCATCATCATCATCGTTATCAGGAAAGTGATGGTTGCTAAGTAGTTAATGACACGGACTGACCACCTGAGTGTGCCGAATTTGAATCCAGTTCGTTCTACAGAAACACTTTTACTTAGGGATGTTGCTAATCTTTATGTAATTCTTATTAGAAAGAATTCTAACTAGAAAGACATTGGGGAAAACAAACGCTAACAATAAGCATGTTTCATTCGAAAGAACATGAACAAAAAAGAATCATCATCATCAATTTAAGGTCCATTTTACATACTAGTGTGTGTTGAAAGGCTTTTAGAAATTGACTTCAAAATGAACATATCTCTAGCTAAATCTTTATTTATCCCTCTTTCTCTCAAATTCATCCTTATCATTTCGTCCCATGTTTTTTTTTTAGCTTTCCTCTGTGAACTGGACCGGCTACCTTTACATTTCTACATATACCCAAGAACTATCATCTGTTCTTTCAACATAACCATACCATCCCTATACTGACCAGATTTCATCTCTGAAACCTGTCTTTAAAACTCACATTACACATCTATCATATAATTCTCACGTGATTTCTCTACATGCAATGTATGTCTTCAGCCCTCACTGGCCAGGTTTCACTTTCATACATCATCACAGAGCATGCACATGCCTGATTAACATTTCCCTTGGTCGTCATTGGTAATGCACTGCTAGTTAGTAATGATAGAAGTTCTCTGAACTTATGCTATCCGTTCCCAACTCTAATTTGAAAAAAAATAAATTACTTTTGTTCACCCACAACAAGTCATATTGCTATGTGGTCGTAAGGGGCAATTATTTGGAACCATGTCTACAGGGGACTATGTGAGGAGGTAAGCGAGATATCTGTTCACATTACATTTAAATTTCTGCATGTTAGTACAGTCTAGGAAGCAGTAAATGAGGAGGGAATTATAAAGTAGCGCAGTTTGAGAGAAGAAGCTATTATAGTAGAAGGCTTTCCAGTATCTGGAAACCTCTACAGTGAAGGGGTTGAATTTTGCTGCTTGTTGGGTTGGTTGGGAGTGTTATGTCGAGGGGGTACAATTGCAACATTGCAGCGATGGGACAGGAGTTGGAATTTGTTTAATAGTGCAGGACCTATTAGAACTCCTGCAATCACACTAGCACCTGCGCCACTTTAAGTACTAAACATGGGTGATCTGACAAGAACCACTGTTTCAATATATTACCATGCATTTTATACAGATCCATAGGCTGATCTAAATGTAAGATTATTTTTTAAAGATTTCTTTTTTTCCAAGGAGCATTGTAAAATGAATGCTTGTGTCCTTTTCTGAGACTCTTGCAATGATTATGTGGGAGGTCAACAAAAGCAACTGACATTCACTGATAATTGTCTCCGTTCCAACCGAACTGTAATGTCAAGAAATCATTGGTCATGAACCATGCGACCTCAGCAACAATACTAATGATTTCAAACTCTTAACCCCCAGATCACCAACCGTTCTGTTTTCTCCCCTGCAAACGCAGCAGTAAGTTTTACCCTTGGTGGGAAGAAAAAAAAAAAAAAAACGAAGATAAATAAACCACAAAGCTGACAACATTTTGAATGACAATGAAAAATAATAGCCTTTGGTAATTTCGGCTATGGAGCAGACAGGAAATTCATGATAAAAATATGCTTGTCATAGAAAAATAATAAAAATAAAAATAAATAAAATTATTGTTCTTACTAAAATATAAAAATGCGTTTTTCTGTTTTGGAGTATTTTTATTAGGAATAATGTCTGGCACAATTACAGCTGTTATAGGATTTTTTCATGTTTTGTTTTTTTTTTTTTTTTGGCGTGGGAGAGGGGGGGGCGAGATAGCTCCAGACAAAGCATGAAGGCCTTGATGTAAGGAACTAAAAAAGATACTAATTCAAGATTAAAGAGTAGCGTGTTAAAGAGTATGTGCTATATGCACAGATTCTGACCCAGAAAGCAGCAATTCTTCTCCATTTGTCAGGAACATGAGTGAAGTTGTGTTTTATTTTGATATAGGCCTTTATTTTCATTTTTATCCACATGACACATATACAATAAAATTCAAGCAGAATATACAAAGTGATCCCTTCAAATGTTATCCATGTAATTGTTTAACCATATTTGGTTATACATAAGCTTCACTCTACATCCGACTTTTTTGTGTATGTTTTTTCTAAAAGTTAAATTAATTTTTGAAATTAATTAAATTTCCCTTCTATGGATTTAAAACAGATGAGTGAAATAGTTTCTTATATTTATTTAAAATTAAAACAAAAGGAATCAATATATTTATATATACTTATTCTTTCTTTGTGTATGTTTAGTGTTATTCTTATAAAAGCATACAAACAAGATATTGGTATTTTTTTTTTTTTTTAAGAAATAGACAGACAAAACAAAACTACTGATATTTTGGAAAAATGTCCCGAAAAATACCCTTTTTTTATGCTACTAGTTAAAAATTATTCTACTTGAAGGAATAACGTAATTCAGGGGTTCTCAACCGGGGTCTACATGGGCCCTAGGGGTCCATGGAATATTTCTGGGGGTCCACAGGCAAAACATAACAAAATGGGAGTCCACAACGATATTTTGGTGGCCCATGAAGAAAACCAACTCAGAATAGTTTTTATTATTAAAAATTTAATTTCTACTGTAATTTTGTATAGTTTTTTTTTTTCAATCATTCAAGTTATTTTAACTATAATATTTCTATTTTCCAGGTTTACCCCATTAAATTAGTTTTCATTTAAAAATAAAGCTTAATTATGTAATATTTCTTCGATTATTAAAACCTCAAAATTTATATTAGTGAAAAATAGAAGATTGTCTTATGACCAATAGTTATAAAGGGGTCCACCAAGATAAAAAGAAGGGAAAAGGGGTCCATCAGTAAAAAAAGGTTGAGAACCACTGACCTAATTGAATATATATATATATATATATATATATATATATATATATATATATATATATATATATAATAAACAATTCTAATTATGATAAAACTTCTTAAATAACTTGCTTTTACTGGGTATTTTTTAAACAATTGTAAAGAAGCAGATGATGACAAATAGAACGGTCACGTGACAACAACGATGGGGGAGTAGTCGTTTGCATAATATATGCATATGGTAATCGATTCAGTTGTTTAATAATGAAATATATTTTAAGCAGCCTAGGAGTCTTTTTTACTTTCATTTCGCTTATTTAATGTTATTTCAAACTATGTTCGGGAGTTACCTCGACTCTCAAGCCAACAGAGTATGGATTATTTTGGAAATGACCTTTTCCCCTGTTGATTAAGAAACAGCGAAATCGTCCCGTCCACCTTCCCATACCGCTGCCTCCTATCTTTGGAGTGGAGTAAGTTTATTGCCTATTGGGGAATGTCGACGGGGCTGCCCAGGAAGTTTTTCAATGGTCAGAGTCCTCCTCTTTTGGGGGGCGCTTGCTTGATTTTCCCCACCTTCCTGACCTTGTGTCACATCTTCCTATGGTGGGAAAGAAGTAAATAAAACCAAATCTATTTTTATTAATGAGATCTGGAAAACTAAATTTCCTTAGTATATCCTTATTCTCTAATATTTTCAAGTACATCGGCGAGGTTATCTCCCTTCTAACATAATATGAACAGACTTATTTCCCTTAAGATTTATTTATATCGGCCATATTAAAAATACAACAAAAGATGTTTTTTCAATGTTTGACTTGAAATGACTTACTGCTTTGTTTTTCTTAATAAATAAATAAATGTAACGGTTTTATGCAATGATGTTTTGAAATCGTATTGTTTGAGGTTACCTTAAAGTTGATGTTAACCAAACGTATTTATTGCTCATGTGTGCTAATCAAACTTTAAATTCCACAAAATTCCAACTCTGTTTTGAAAATCACTAATTTGCATTTATTTAGTTATTTATTTATCTAACACATACAATTATCTTGTTGGATTTTCAAAATTAGACATGATAAAACATTTTTTTTTTTTTACTACCGACCAGCCAATTTTCATTTGTTATTGTTGTATCATGTTATTTACAATATAATAATATACTGGTAAAATTAATTTTAAAAGTTTGTTATTTCAACCCAGACGACTTGTAATACAAAAAACTTTCAAATAATCACCTCAAAATAAAAATCAGCGATGAAAACACCTCATATTTTCGATGTAAGACTATTACAGGAGTTTTAAAAAATGTGCAAACAAATTAAAATTAAAATCTAAAATGACTTCACAGCATCACAGACAACACCAGGTATATAAAACTTCATTAGAATTTCGTAATTCCCTGCTTTTTAGTAATTAAACAAATTAATATATATATTTTTTTTTTTGGTAAGTGAAGGAGAAATCCTTCTAGACTGGAGCAATTTTCAGTTTTGCTCCAATCAATGCCTTTCTTTTTTTTTTGAGAAATTTTTCTTCTATTAAAACCCGACCTTTGCGACTAATTCTGCCCTCGTGGGAAGGCAACTAAACAAACTTTGTTTTGTTAACAAAACAGTAATATACTAATAGTGGGGTAGGTGGGGCATATTTTCCTAGCGTTGGCAAGGCAACACCATTATGTTGTCTTTACATTTCCATGCAGATTGAACGCTTAAACTTTTTTTTTAATTAAACACATTCTTTTTTATATGGTGTACATACATTTATTTGGTTTTGAACCTTTTTTTAAAATTTAATTTTCATCTTTAGCAAACTTTACATTACAAAACTAAACTATATGTAGCGAGTTTTTTTTTATGTTTGTAAATATTCTCTTCCTTCATTGATTTTTACAAACATATTTTCCCCTTTAACTTCAATAATTGATGCAAGTCTAGAGTTTGACCTAATTAAAAAAATAATACAGAAAAAAATCTTCATGATATCATATATCATGAAGATTTTTTTCTGTATTATTTTTTTAATTAGGTCAAACTCTAGACTTGCATCAATTATTATCCATCACAGAAGGAAAATGTCATATTCCAAAATTCACATCAAATTATTTATCAAGTATTCATTTTTTATATATAGTAAATCATTTTTTGCAATTTTAATAGAAAATTGTAGCCATTACAAAGCTACTTTTGATCTCGGGAGTTCGAATCGGGTTGTCTTCTCCTTAGTTATTAAAAATGGCGGATCAATACTCAACATTTCACTTTCTCATAAGATTTTATTTTATTTTATTAGTTAAAAGAAATCTATTTGATCAATTTATGTGATTTTTAGAATATGACATTTTTATTCTCTGAAGGGTAAGTATATCATAAAAATTTTGCTGTGTTTTTGTTTTTTCATTAGGTTGAACTTTGCACTTGAACCCAATAATTAAATGGCGACGACCTCCACAGTAATTAAAGCACAACTCAATTTTAGCAAGCAGATCCTATCAAAATAGATTACTATAATAAAATGTAGTGGGTCAATGCAGTTAATCTCAGTAAATTAATACACAAGGAATCTACACTAATCCCTAAACCCACTCACCCAACAACAAAAATGAGATTCTACTTTTTTTAGGTTTTTACATGGAAACACTCTCAGAAACGGTGTGATACCACATTAACATTTAGAGTAGGGGATCAGTTTCACATAAACACACATATATATGTATGTCATGTAAAATGTTTGTAGGTTTCTGAATCAGAAGTTTATAACTAGATAGCGTTTTAAGTGCATATAACCAAAAAGGTTATTAGTACTATTTAACGCATTTGTAATAAAACCAAAATCTTTAACATGACTGATTTTCAAATGTCAAAAGTTTCACTATTTCTAAGAAATAGTCTGAAAAATTGGGCAATAAAAAACCCTAAGTCAGTGTAGCAACAAATACTCATACCCCCCGCCCACTTCTTACACAAAAATAAAAATAGAAAAAAATTTAGATTTAGCTAAAATCATTAAATGCTTAAATGTCGTTTTAACGCTATCTCGATAAAAAGTGGATGGTCACCCTATATTAAAGTTATATGCTAAACTAAAATCTAAAATATAGTTTTTTACTACATGTTTTTTTTCAGGGTATTTACACAATCTTCAGATAGAAAAAAAAATAGAATCTAATTTTTCGTTTTAGATGACCTAGCATTGAGACCTGGTGCACAATAATACTTTAATCCCCTTTACACTTATGGTGCCTATCAACGCTAACAACCGTCATATAGTCTCTGTCGTTTTAGAAAAAACTAGGGAAATCAATGGCAACAACACAACCCATTATTCCTATTATTTAAATTCTTCAATCGATGTAATCTCCGACCTTCTTCAGATATATCTTGTCAAACTCAGAAATCTTTCTGTCGAATTCAGGAATCTTTTCTGTATTTTGAACAGAACCCTTTATCTAATCCATGAGGGTAGCATGCTCTCTTTCTGTCAGCCATGATTGGGTAGAATCCTTAGTAATTCGCAAATGTATTTTTGAGTGTCCCCTTCACTGAGGATTGAACCTACAATATCTAGAAGAATGTAACTTACAACTAAATTACCAGGTAATTTATCCATTATGCCATGAGTTTGCAAAGTAAGTAAAAACGGTAACTACTTTCCTGAATTTTTGAGATAAGGATTAATAATTTATATTATTCAGACTATTGTTCTCATCTTTAGTGCTACTTTCGCAACGTTTCGTCCAATATAACAACAGCTGATAGAACAAGAGCATGCCGTCTATCGGGATCTAATAACGGATTTTGTTTGAAATGCTGTGCAGATTTCCAAGTTCAACAGAAAAATTCTCAAATTCAACAATATACATCTGAAGACGGTGGGAGGTAACATTGGCCGAAACGTTGTGAAAATAATGCTCAAGATGAGAACAGTAGTCCGAAGAATTCAAATAATACAATTAATCAATCCTCATCTCCAAAAAATTTAGAAACAACAGAATCGATCCGCTCAAATGTCGTACCATGCTGATGCAAATTCATGTTACCAAAATAAAATTCAATTTAGTTAGCAATTAAATACAACTGCAGACAACAGATTACAGATCGAATATATTTTATTTGTAAATTAAAAAGAAAAAAAAAAGTGATTCAGCATTGGTACAGTGTACAATCTAAAAATAAAACCCATAGTATGGTGAATTTTCCAGGCAGACATTAAAAATGTAATTGTTAAAACTAACGTCTACCCACTAAGGTGTTTGTGTTATTAATGGAAGCCCTTAAGTAAACATTCGATTCTTGTTCTTCTAAATAAGATGTAAATTATGGAGTTTAACTGAGCATCAAATAATTTTACAGTTGAATGAAGTCTGGGAGTGTTAATAGAAGACAGATGTTAATTTCGCCTCCTTCTCCATCATTGTAAAAGAGTTTCCCAAATCAACAATAAAAATGAGTCAGAAAGAAAATAGTGAGAAGATGAAAAAGATACTAATTCTTCTGCTAAACCACAGTAATGCTAATGATTGATGTACTTTTTAACACTTTACTTCGTCGCCACATTTGCACTGGAGTTTTGGTTCTGACTGGACTTGTTTAGGATATACATTTTTTAAATTAATTTTAATGTAAAAAAAAACAAGAAAAAAAGGGACATGTACACATCTAAATATATCCTGCTTTTTATCACAAAAAGGCTATAGTTTCTTTCTGCGTATTATTGCAAAAATATGGCAGGGCAATTTTAGTTTATGTATAGAAGTGTTTATGCAAAAATAGGATATGATAACCAATGACTTTTTTTTAACAAAATTATGTTAAAAATAAAGAAAAATTGTAAATCTTTGCATTAAATAAAGCCCAATAAGATTGTGGGTTTAAGTGCATAAACACAATCAGATTACGAAGAAAAAGTTAAATTTGTTTTAAATACGAGGGGAGGGGCTGTTTGCTAAGACTATGATCTCACACTTACTTCCCTGGCAATTTGACATGAATTTCAAAACTCCATGTTGGATTTTTCAAATATGATTAGGTTTTATTCACCACTTCAGATATATCCGTTAACTTGTTTTGATATTTTATTTATTTATTGATTGTTTACTTCAACATGATTTTAATGTAAAAATAATTTGGAAGTAATGCCGAAATCTATTTTACTCTTAGCAATAAACAATCATACATTAAGAAATTTCCTCAATTTACAGAGAGAGAGAGAGAGAGAGAGAGAGAGAGAGAGAGAGAGAGAGAGAGAGAGAGAGAGAGAGAGAGAGAGACTAAAAGATTGGAAAAACCTTAATTAGAATGAAAATTGTACATTTGACTTACATACAAGATGAAATACCCCTGCTAAAAATTGAACAAGTTTAAAAAATTAATATTTTTATGAGCTGAAAAATTCCTGGCTATGTGATTTAAGCAAGATTCTTGGAATTTCTCTTTCAGCTTAAGCCTTAAATTTGAGACATTTTTAAAATGAAAATGATTTAATGGATTTTAATCAAAATTAGAATAAGAATTCTATACATAAGGTTTAGTAGTATTCTATGTTGCTTTTAATATGTGTAAGGGGACATAAAAGTGATGCAAAGTTGTTCTTTTCTGGAAGTTCATTTTAACTGTACTTAGTCGTGTATTATTCTACTTTAGTACATAAAAAAATATGTAAACTTACTGTGGACCTAGTGGAAGCTTTATCTTGACAGTCACTTATCACCGTATATCTCACACAGAAGTGTTAACATTTATTAATATTTTCGATTCTAAAAAATTGTCTGAGTAGAAGAGTGTCCCTTTCACACATCTGTTGGAAAATAAGTATAATATGACTTTGTGTGCGTGTGTGTACGTACCACGAAATTTGTGAGGCTGTCACAAAAATGGAGATTTAATTAAGACAACGCCGAAGCTGTTTGGCCAGTTAACTGATCGACATGGATGTAGTCAGGAACTAGATTGAGTCAGAGAAAATTTACATACAGGTCGGTAAAGTGATGTATAAATATATACACAGAGAAAAAGTCATATAGATATGCACAGTAATAGAAATATATTAACAACAGTGATGGCTCCATCGGTCGAGCCTGACTCAGAAAACTAAGAAGCATATACTTCAGAATTTGAAAAAGTATATTCAAATATAATTCTTAAACTATTTTGAAAAAAATTTTTTAAAGATATTTACCATAGTGTATCTACCCCTAGTGTTTGTTTCTTAGATAGGCTCCAAAAGAGAGTTTTCAACCTAATAGATTCTGCACTATCAACCAACGTCCGACCCCTGTTCCATTGTTGCAATGTTGCATCCCTGTGCCTGTTTTACAAGTATTTTTATGGTATTTGGTATGTGCTATGATGATCTTGTAGCACTTGAGCCTTTCGACATAAATTATCCCCCAACTAACCTGGCAAGCAACAAAATCACACCCCTTCACTGTAAAAATCCTTAGATATCAGAAGGCTTTCTACTCTAATAGTTTCTTCCCACATACTGCTAAACTTTAAACTCCCTCCCGATCTCCAGTTTTCCTAACTGTACCAACATACAGAAATTTAAATGTAATGTAAACAGACATCTTGATGCTCAATCCCCACACTCCTTTGTTAGACACGATCCCAAATAGTAGCCCTTACGTCTAAGAAGTGGCAATATGCCTTGTTTGGGGTGTAATGAGTAAAACTGTAGTAGTAGCATAATTTCGTCTTCGGACAGAGATCAATTCTTTATAATTAATAGAAGTAATAGTATAGTTTTGGTTTCAGACAGAGATATACCAAATCACAGTAACAAATAAGTATTAAAATAGAAATCATTTTTTGATTAAATATTATTAATAACAAACACTAGATACCTTGCATTACCTGAGATACACACTTGCTTTTTATTCCTCTCTCCCAAGATCAATGTGGTCACAATATATTAAATAAATATAATAAACAACACATTATTACTTTCTTATGAAATTTGATTTTTAATCTGCTTGTTTAAACTTGAGGAGCATATGTTGTTAGGCTCAGTAGTTCAGAGTCCAATCGTTTATAAAGACATGAGATGTTTAGAAATGGATTCTGCAGTCGCTAGTTACTTTCCCTACTAATTACTAAGAACCAACTGGCACTGATCACAATGTTGGATGAAATTGATTGTGTCAGTTATGAAAAACACAAGCACAAAGAACTAAACATCATGTTTACTGTATGAAGGTTGAATTTTCTGAAGATGGTCCTTGTGACTTGGATAGAACTGAACAAAGTAGGTATTTGCAGGAAAATGTGACACAAGGTCAGAAGGTCAGGACACTCAAGCCAATGCTCCTAAAGGAAGGCCACTCTAGCCTTTTAAATAAGTTCTGATATTTCCCAATAGGGGCGTCTCACACAGCAAACAAACTTACTTCACCTGAAAGATGGGAGGCAGCGATCTGAGAGTGGATCTCATATGACTACCCAATACCATACCTCAGCCTGACAGATGAAGGTTATCTTCTACTTAAAATTGACCAAATCTCTGTCAGAGTGTGTCAAAGATGAATCCTTGACTGGAGTGAATATAATCTACTTAAGCTGTACCAGGTTAGTAACTGAACTGCATCTCTTGAAATTCACTTTGGTCATTGCCTACATCTTTATCTACATCACAATTCTACAACTACTCAGCTAAAAAAGTTATAGTCAAACACAAACAGTGTTATTTATATTTATTTAGACTAGAGTACTAGTGCCATGCAAATGATGGAGAAAAATGTTGCATTTTTTTTTTTTCAAATAAAGTACAATCAGACATTTATCATTTTTTATATAACAGCGTGAATTAGTTGCTCCAGGTGTTATATACTGAATTATCTTCCTTAGTTTCAGCAGTTGAATTCTTTTTTACATTATTTATTTATTTATTTATAATATCACAATTCAGTCCATAAGTCGAGTGTTTCGCTAGCAAAAATAAACAGACCTTTATACTTGAACAGGAACAGCTAAAACCAGCAAAGAATGTAAAGATATAATTTTTTAGATTGAGGAAATAAAATTCATGAGTAGAACCAAATGGAATGACAAAACCTGAAAACTCCGCAGTCTGTTCTAAATAAAAGTTGCAGTGGTAGAGGGGAGAGAAACATCTGAGAACATATTACTATATATATATGAGAGGGGTACAAAATGGTACAGGAGAGCTGCAAAAAGTAAGGATTAGAAGAGAAGGAAGAATTGGGGGTATAATAATAAAATCGGAAGGGCAATTGTAGAAAAGAGAAATCAAAATGTATAAAAATATGTCAGTGATACATGAGGAATAGAACCAGATCAAATATTTTTTTTAGATACGTCCATTCAATCTGTGCATTTAGTAATGAAAAAGCCATCTCAAACTTGAGTGTGACCGACCAACTAACAGACAGAGCTTCTTACAAATACTTGTATGAATGTAAAATAAGATATAGATAGGCAATTTACAGAAGGCTATTCACAATGCAGAAATGCATCCGACATAAGTTGAACTGAAAATAAAATGGGATGAAAGCAAAAGTGAAATGTATTCTACTTTTTAATTAATTGTTTAGTTTCGTTTAAACTTACTTTTTTATTATTTTTTTTTATATACATCGTACTTTCCTTCAGCATCACTTGATCGTGGGGTTTGCATATCATAATATTTTGGAAAAATCTCTTTTTCAGATCTTTGTTCAACTCGGAACTAATATCATACAAAATTACAGCTAGAATAAAATAAGATACATTCACTCAATTTGCATGTTTAGCGATGAAAATATTATTTCAAACTGAAATTGTTGGAATATTTTTTTTATATATAAAAGAGGGTATTATTAAAGAAAATTAGAAGGTTCTACTTAAAGACACGGGCGATAAGAACTGACCCATCAAATGGAGCCAAGTTCTGCTAGCAACCAATCAGAAAGTGGAATCAGTCCATAAAAATATTGGATTTTTAAAATTCCCACACATAATTTTTTGTGTGCGCAAGATAAAGTCTTTGCTCATTTTCTGAAAACTTTTAAAGTTCAAGACTTATACAGATCAGCTACCTGCTGAAAGCCCTTTTTCATCTCCAGGACTTATACAGATTAGCTACCCATCAGAAACTCTTCTTAAATTAAACATAGCTTTCAATTCAAAAGGTTACCGAAGTTCTGATAGATTGGTGGTTTGAAGGTCACAGCTTTTCATAGAAATAATCTTCTATAGTCTCCAGCTTTATTGTATAGCATCAAAATGACACTAATCGGCATAAAGATTCCAACTGGAATCCAGTTGACAAACAAACTCAATAGTCAACCCAACAGATTAAATAAAGGGTTCAATTTTAAATTAACATAAGGTCACAGAATACACCAAAAGATACCAGATGAAGGCTGGAGAGTAAAAAAAAAAAAAAAACGTTATATACATGCCATCAATAACCAATCAGAAACAAGAGGAAAATCCTGTCCATTTAAGCACAGTAGAACATCCCAGTTTGCTTATATATATCAACTCTACAGCTTCAAAACATGTAAATAGTATGAAATAGTGACAATGACAAGAAGATATGAGAGAGAATTAACCTTTTTGTCAGGCTGAGTTGAATCATGTCTATCTTCAAAGATGAAACATCCCTCCTTGAATAGTGTGGAGCCGATTGACCCTCTGCTTTTGTGACAAGTAAATTATATTGTTTCCCAAATTATTGACTTACTGATGGCATTTAGAAATACCGTGTGTCTTTTTAAAGAGCCTCTGCTGTGTCTGTGACTTATGGCCTTGCCCTCTTCCCTCTCCGACAGCCTTCCTGATTTTTCCATTATGGAATTAGAGGTGGATAGAAGGGAGTATGCAACTTATCGTACTAGCTGGGTCATAACTTATTGGCTTGTTGAATTGTTACTTGGGTCACAACTTACAGTCTATTAGGCTGTGACTTACAATTTTATCAAGCCGTAACTTATGGCAGAAGTCCGAGAGAGTTGGAAAGCGTGAGGGAGGAGGGTTGATGCTGATGATAGTTAAAAAAAATAAAAACTTTGAAGTAAAAGATTTTCTAATACGTTTCTATATACTTCCCTACCCACGAGGGCAGAGTTAGACACAAGGTCGGTTTTTAATGTGGAGGAAAATCCAGCTCCCCAAAAAGGGCGCTTTGAATTGGAATAAAAAATACAAATTGCTTCAGTCTAAAAGAAGTTCTCCTTCACTGACCAAGGACAGAGAAGATGAAATGTAGAATCGAACATATACTACACTTTGAATGATATATTTGCCGAAAATATTACATTTTAAGCAATTTTGGTACAAGTTTCTCAATAGTGTAGGGTAAAGTGATAAAAATATTTATTTCTACTCTTAACTACAATCATTTCAGTCACCACAATACCATATTTACACTGGGGGCTGTCCTACTTAAGATATTCCCAGATACTACACTTTGATCCTAGCCAAAAAGTCAAGGAAGTCAATCAACCTCATTTTGACATCCAAAACTCTTCACTAAGTGATTAAGGTTGAGAATTTTTGAAAAGAGGATTAATAATCTCGATTATTCGGTTTAATATTTTCATTTTGATTATCTTCACAACGTTTCAGCCGATGTAACCTTCTATTTAAGGTACATATCTTTGAACTTAAAGATCGTTATGTCAAACTCGGAATTTCAGACAGGGATTAATTGTTCCGTGACCGAGTTAATTTGTTTTTATCTCACTTTTATTATCAACTAGACTACCCGAGACCCGTTGGGTCAGTATGTTATATTAGCTATGGAATTCACGTAGAATCGTCACACTTGTGATGTAAAGAAAATAGTTTTTTTGACATAAGAGAAACATTTCTATGAAAGTACATTAAAATGAAAAAAGAATATAGATAGATTTCTATAAGTCGTTCTGTTTATTATAACTGATTATTTTTGAAAAAAAAAATTTAGTTACTAAATTATAAGTGATTTGTCATACTTATAGATAAATGTGCACTGAACAGATACCATAATACTTACAGTTAAATTCAAATTTTGATATATCTGCTTTTTTTTTTTTTACATCGTTCATTTCTGTATTACGTTTAAGTTATTTTAAACCCCACTCTTCCCATGTTAAATAATAATTTCGAAATAATAACGTTAATATTTCAGTGCGCAGGTCATGCGCACATGCACAACCGGATGTCGTAAACCAGAAAGTGGGTTACATACATCGTTACAAGATCATTTGAGTTTTATAATTATATAGATTGTCATGAGGATTTAGGGAACGCATGTCCAGATCAGATTAAAAAGTGCAATAGAGAACCAGATTGTGCATTACTTACCTGGATTAAATTCACATAATTTGGAATGCAAAACAATGTTTAAGTGTTATGTAGTCAATATTTTCGTAGTATTATAGCATTTACCTAAGGTGGGTTGAACTGGATTGCTCTGAAGGAGGAAGGTTCTAAGGAATATCAAATTCACAAACGGTTCCCAGTTACATGTATTTCCTGGTCAGGGGAGATGATAACATTAAGTTTTTGCAGTTTGTGCAAATATGTGTCAACGTCTGCTTCCATACAGTGCTTGATATTTCTAAATCGTCATCTTTTTACTCAAACTCTTTTCTAGTTTTTCTTAGCAGCCTTACTAATCGGATTACACTATTTGCATTAGAAAACCGATTTTTTTTTTAATGGAGGATTTCCGTTCAAATAAATTGAAAACTTCATGAGGTGAAGTTAAAATATCTTTCAAGCTGTTTTGATAAAATTTACACCAATTTATTTAATAATCATTTTCAGACATAGGTAATATTTTGACATAGCAAGTTTAAACTGTAATAAAAAAGGTATTAATAATAGTTAATTAATCTTTATTATTTGGGACTATTTGTGTCCGATCAGAATAACACTTCTTTTAGTCCCCTTCTCCTCTGTGATACACCTGAGATCTCAAGTATACTTCATGCCAAATTTAGTTCCGTTTTTTTTTTCATGTTACTTTAGAACTTATAAATGACAAACAGATAGACAGATAAAACATACTCAGTTATATAGTAAAATAAATTTGTATGATTTTTTTTTTTTTAACTCGCTTGATACTGGTGTTGGCACCAATTTCCCCAAGAATCAAGTGAGGGAGTTGATCTGTCGGAACGACAAAGACCACCTGATCATCCCATGGATGATGGATGACATGTACTGGTAGTCTGTTTAAAGTGAAGTTGATATGTGCAGAACCAATCTCACTTTCTTATCCCAGCCAGCCTGATCCAGCAGCATTTCAGGGTTGAAACAGGTGGGATGCAGGAGCTGTTGAAAGTCTCAAAGTCCTCCTACAGTGCTTAGTATTCCTAAATGGTCATCCATCTGGTACTGACCAGGCTCAACATTGCTTATTTTAGTGATCTAATGAGAACCAGTGTGTCAACGCGATTATGTCGTATATTGGACAAAGAATTGAGTACTTACAGGAAGGAGGACAACCATAAGAAAAAGGAGAACTATGAAACTGGCTGGATTCGAACTTGGGACACCCAGTTCATCAGTCCGTATCATTACCCACTTCATCACAGCTACTTCTTAATTATAAATTATATTTCTACCGTCGCTAAAGTTTTTGAAATAGTCGTCATTTTTCTGGTTACTGTGTGCACTATAGTTTAATAAATTAGGATAGTACAGTTAAGTCCAGAAGTGTAAACGGATTTCAGTTCTTTGATGTACATATTGTGGTTATCGTCAGTCTATTGTCTTATATATGGTATAATCATATTAAAACAATGGCTCTTGTTAAATAATCAAAGTTAAGCAACATTGTGCCTGGTTAGTACTAGATGTTTGACCATATGGAAATACCTCCCTGCAAGAACTGCAAAAATCTAACTTCATTAGCTATCCTAACAAGAACATACATGCAACTGGGGACTGCTTGTGAATTTGATATTCCCATTGTACTTCCTTCTTTGGACGAAGCTGGTTCAACCTATCTATAGCGAATGCCATTGCTGCTGCTATTCTATTCTTAACTAAATGCAGTTTGACCCATTTGTCTAAGAATGGATCCTTTCATTCTTTCACTATTTGTCTTCTATTTTCATTTCAGTGGTCGCCACAATACCACATTTACTCGATGGGCTATCCCACTTAAAATGCCACCAAAGACTTAAAATTAATTTTATTTACAAAAACACATTTACACTTTTAAATAATGAGGCGAAAAGAAATGAAAACACCTAAAAAGAAAAAAAAAAAAAAAAAAGAACGCAGGTGCTGATTATTAGAATCTTCCCAACCTTTCCAAGAATTGATCACTCACGGTTTTCTATTAATTTAAGGCCGAAAACAAGCAGATCGATTTCTAATCAGTAGTGGGATAAGTGGGATGAAATGATGTTGGAATGAAGTCTGAGAGTGGTTTTAGGATAAAAGGCAGTTGTCCGTCTGTTGGTCCCTTATGTTGAATGTTCACGAGGTGAGCAGAAAGGTGAAAGAATTATTTAAAGCTAGTATTATGTAAATAAACTCGCGTATTTCTATTAATTCCTGAATTTCGACACCCAATTTGTTTATTGGTCAAAGAGAAAAAGAGAACAATTCTAATTTGTTGATATTATCAATAAAAAAAAAAGATATAATAAATAATAAATTAACAAATTTGTAAAATTTTATATTTTGCGTGAGTTTCAGTATAGACAGAGATCTTTTTTTTATTATTATTCGAACGTGTTTTCTACCCAGGCGGAAGTGGAAACGGACGTAAGTAACATTACCAGGCGGTGTTGCGTAGTAATCTCCCTTTCCCGCCACGCGTTCTTTTTATTTTTATTTTTAATGAAAATCGTTCTTATTTTAGTCTGTCCTTTTCATTTCTTGTCAGTGGCGATAGCAAGACAAAAATAAAAATAAAAATCAAGAGGATAAGTGTAAACCATTGACCATGATTTTGCCCCAAGTCACAATTAGTATTCTTTGTATTGGGGAGTCCGAAGAGAGAGACCGGTCGGGTAGGTAGGAAATGTTTTATATGTAGAGATCTTTAAAATGGTACTTTCTGAATGTTTTACAGTTTTTCGCCTGGACTCCTTGCTTTATTTTACGTTCTTCCTTCTTTTCAACTCTTTCAATCACTGAGCGATTAACAGAAAAAAAAGAAGAAAATGTTTGGATATTTGAGTGGAGTATATGGGAATGGTGGGAGGAAATGAGTTAAGGAATCAAGGCAGGACCGAGGAGTTGTGAATGGCCTCAAGTCAATTTGACTGATTTTGTCCATTTCTCTTGTTATTTTATTTTATTTTTTTTAAGAAAGGGGGGACGCTTTTATTTATTCGGTTTTTATTTATTTATATATTTTAAAAAATCTTTTTGACGGGTCCCTCTTTTTTGAAGAACCAATAAAGTGTTTTTAAGTATAAAAAGCGGTAAAATGATTTGGATCGAAACTTTTACAATTTCTATTCGACATTGAAATTTGCTGTGAATTAGAAATGTTCAATTATTGACTTCATCGCTCTCTAAAGGTTTTGGTTTGTTTATTTTATGGCATATCAACCCGTTTTTAGGACATTTAATGTAAAAACAAACCAACTCACTCCTATTGTAAACCATTCATTCATTGATTGCTTTAATATATCTGGTTTACAGCATATCAACACTTTTTTTTCCGAACATTTAATGCAAATACATTCAAACCCTATTGTAAAAATACATTCATTATTCTGATGTGTTTTTTACAGCATATTTGGGGTGAATTAATGTGAAAAAAACTAACCAATTCATTAATTGTTTTGGTTTGTCTATGTTTTCATTTGAAGACCTTTTTTTTTAATAATGACAATGATTACAAGTATTTTTCTTTTCCAAATTCTTGATTAACCAATTCTTTGAGGCTTCATATAATATTTCTTATATTCTTCAAATATATAAATTAAAATAATAAAAATATGCATAGTCATGCAATGACACACTCAAGAATACATTTGGACTCAGATGCTTATAGACAACCATACTCAAACAGGATACACATAGTCATACACTCACAAGCCCAAACATGAATACACGGTCATACACTCACAAACTTTAATAGGGAAACACAGTTATATACTCACATACTCAAATAAGGATGCACATATGTAACGAAGCAGTGCGCTCTTATTGTAACAGAGTGTCGATGAACGAAATCATCAGCAGCTGTAGGATAGCTAACTAGCAAAAATATTAGCAGTAGCAGATGTTTTAGCGATATGCAAGTGTGTGCAAGTTTGTGTCACAAGAAAAGGAGAGAAAAATACACCACGTGGTTAAGAAGAGAAGCAAAATACTTGCCTGGGAAGATGTATGTATGAACACAAAGATGAAAAAGCATGAAGTGGCGGGGAAAGAAACTTTTAAAAAGCACATGTTATATGACAGAGCATTGTAAAACGTGTATGCGTAAGGACTTTTGAAAGATAATGAAATACATTATTTTGGAAGAACCACGAAGAACCATGCATTTTATTTGCACTTTAAAAAATGCCGAGTTGGATTTTTATTGTTTTACTTTTTTTTATTTGTTCCTTTGCAATGAAGTCTCGGACAACGTGCGGATCTGATTGGTTGAAATATAACGACACGGTTAAAGTGTAACAGCCATACACTTACATACTCAAATAGAAATACACATAGCCATAAATTCACAAACTATAATAAAAATACACATAGCCATATAGTCACATACTCAAATAGGAATACACATAGCCATACACAATTGCTCATATTCTTAAAAATAGTTATATTCAAATAGGAATATGCACAGCCATATATACACATATATAGATACGCTTATATTGTTAGACATATATATGCAAATACGAATACACTAACATACCTACTAGCTTACAAACAACCTCATAATGTTAGACGCACACATTCAGAGAGAAACACATTGCCATTCACAAAAACACATATACTCAAATATGAATGCGCATATTTACAGACATATGCAGTAACTTATGCAGAAGCACATACATGCAGATGCTCATATTCTTACAGGCACACATACTGAAAGGAAAATACATATGCACACACACACACACACACACACACACACACACACACACATGAATCCATTGCTGTATTGAACCTTTTCACTCCTTAAAGAAAGACGTCCACAGTTAATATATAAAAAAAATCTTCCGGTGATCCTATTTGATTGTCACTCAACACGAAGGTGTAGCGATGCCAATCCTATTGATAAAACATCTTTAGATTATTTAAGCTCCCTCGTAAGTCCTTTCGCTATCATTTTTTGCCCATACCATAACACACCTGAAAATGGCTTCTTATTATTCATCTCCATTCCTGCCCTGTTCCACTAACATCTCTCACTTTCCCTTCCTCTCTTGCTCCTCCCCTCTCTCTCAAACACACTTGACTTGTTTTCTCTACCTATCACCTCCACGCCTTCCAATCTGAGCAATAAACAAAGACGAATACGAAGTCCATTTCCCTCAATCAAAACAAGAAAAACCAATCAATACATTATTAGTGAAACCGATTTAAAGAAAGAACAGATTTGATACAATCATTTGGCCTCAAGGAACAAAGAGTACAAACGAAAAAGAAACATCAAAATCATTAGAAAAAAAGCATTAAAAATACAAGGAATTGAGAGAAAGAAGGAGAGAAAGTGACAGAGAAGACTATAAATATGTAAATCAGTGGTTTTGACCCTTTTTTGCCCTTTTGGACCCCTTTTTATTGCGATTTTACTTCAATGAACCCCTATTGTCTCTGTACTGTCTGTTTATTCATTTTATATGTAGGTAATTTTATATATTATTTTATTTATTCATTCATTTATTTACATTTTACGATATTAATAACAAATAGGACTCATTTCTGTCTACCCTCCCTCCCCACCGATGAGAGCTTTGTTGTAAATGAGAACTGGCCCAATTAATTCATCATGAGTTATAATTTTAAGTACATTCGATCTGATCAGAGATCATCCTTGGGGAGTTCTAATTTACTCCTTTCCCACTGTAGGGAGATGTGACGGAAGGTGGGGAAGAGTCAAGTCAGTGCCCCTGAAGGAGAAGCACTTTGACCTATTAAAAATTGCCTGAGTAACCCTATCGGTATTCCCTGATAGGGGCACCTCAAACAATAAGCAATAAACTTACTCCATCCTAAGGACAGGAGGCAACGATCTGGGAGGGTGGACCTCCTACAACTGCATATGACATCAGCCCTTTCTCAGTTAACAGGTAAAAAGGACATTTCAAACATGGCATATACTCTGTTGGCTTTGGAGCCGAGGTAATTCTTGGCTGAGAAATTAAGAGTCATGTGTAACAATACATACATATGTACGTAGGCTTGTTCTATCACTGAAATTGAGCACTCTTACCATATGAATGAATATAGGTTGCACAATGTCTGAGAAAAAGATAAACAATATTGATTACTATTTTATTTTATGACTAGATTTCTTGTACGCAATAAACATACACTGCTACTACCATTGAAACCCTTGTTCATTCATCCTTCTCCATCTACCACCTTAGGACCATAAATATACTTGTTCTCTGCTGCAGCCCCATCCCTCTTTTATATGCTCTTTTCGTACACCCATCACCTCCTTGCCACAAAACAAGTCTTACCTGAGAAGGCAGTTAGTAGTCTTTAAAACAAACGTGTGTGTGTGTGTGTAATCAAAATAGATATTTAGTGAAGAAAAAAAGATTCATGTTGTCTTTTCTTTTCTTGAAGTGGGATAGTAAGAGGACGTCTTCCCATATTTTGTTTTCTTGGTATGTTAAAAAAACAAAAAGAGAAATATGTCAGCAAAGAAAATTAAATAAAAAAGAACCCCCCCCCCCAGGTACAAAACAATGGAAAGAGGTCGGAAAATAAGGATGTTAAAAAGAATTCGGAATTTTGTGCCAAGATCATTGGTTTTGAACTTATTCAATAGTGTATATCTTCATACATAAATAATGCTTTGCAAATATTGATTTATAGAGAAAGTTAGTTCATATGATTTTATATATATATATATATATATATATATATATATATATATATATATATAGAGAGAGAGAGAGAGAGAGAGAGAGAGAGAGAGAGAGAAAGAGAGAGATATTAAATGAAACTAATAAAGAATATATATCAATAGAGCAAATTTATCAAGACAGAACAAAGCTCTACACAGTTAAAAGGAGCAATTAAATATATCAAATAAAAGAGGAGGAAAGAAAGTTACATATGACGTCATTATATCATCAGATCAATAAGAAAAGAAAGTATAATAAGAGAAAAACCTCTTTAGGATATGGTATTTCAAAGCTAAATGTTTCTCCTCAGAAGAGGAGAATGGTCAGCATTATACAAAATATAGATAAAATTTAGATTAGAAATAGATAATGCATATGGTAAGAAATATTCAAGAATATGAAAATATAAAAAAAAAAAGATATCTATAAATAAGGAAGTGTGCATACGTAAATAGGAAGGTAAATGAAAAAATGATAATATATATAAGTATATGATAGTAAGAAAAATATAATAGGGATCACTAAAAAATGATGGGGATCATTAAAAAATATTATTTAATATAAATATATTTTTTTTTAGCTTTCTTCCTTTGAAGTTTGTAACGTTGAGTATGGGGCAGCCAAACCAGCTGCCAACATTGCCCTGCTTTTTATTGAAACCAGCCAAGAGCTCTTTTTAGTATCCTCGTTGTTCCCTTAAGTGCAATTTTTTGGATCTCTTTTGCACTTGGTTCATCAGGAATCTTAGGTAGGACTTCAGGTTCTTCTTCATAAGCCCTGTGCCACCTATAATAACTGGTATGATTGATATTTCTGTAAGATTCCAGTTTCTTTTCATATCATATATGAGACCTTGGTATTTGGTCTGTTTCTCTCTTTCAGCCCTGTTTAAACTTCCATCATTAGGGACACTCACTTCAACCAAGGTTGCAATGTGTGTGTGTAATTACAATTTTGAATTTTCACATTTAACTAAGTTCAATCATACTAATTAACCATATTATGGCGAAATACATGGTCTCGGGATTACTAGATGTTATATAGTGTATGACATACAATGTAAGGGAAATAACTCCCTCATAGGATTTAAGAAATGCTAAATTCGTTCATTTTTCCTATTGCAAAAACAATAACAAAAACGTTATATATATATATTAGTAGTTGGTTATTTTTCTTTTTTCGTAGTAAAAATAGAGTGCTCAATACTATTAAAAGATAGAGTATTACTACTACTACTAATAATAATAATAACAAACACAATGGTACCAAATATCAGTTGGCACCATGAAAAGTAATTGCGGGTTGTCTGAGATGATGAAAAGACAAAAGAGCAATAGCACCATCCAAACACGGGCTAAAATGTAAAAAGAGTACTGGAATCTTGATGTGACTTATTTTCACATCAAGATTGCAGGGAAAACTCAGAAGCTGTTAATAGTAAGAATTCACTGGTAAATTGTTGGTATACTAAAACACCATGTGATGATAACGACTGACGTGAGAAAGCTTATTGAATAAAAATATAATATCGTTGCACTATGATCATGTAAACGGTTTCTATGTTCTTTAAAGTAGACAGACAATTCTTGTTTGCACGTTTTATCCACCAGATGAAATACGTTAACATAATAGTTAGCAATTCATCCGTGCAGTTCAGCTACTATGGAGAATGAGTTATGTTTACGATTATCGTTTCCACTTCACTTCCGATTGCTACTTCCTTTTATTATGTTTTTTTTTTTTTTACAGTATCTTTTGTTTATTAAATTGTAAGCTGAAAGTACAAAATAGGTAAAGGAGGCCTCCCACCCCGCGTTAAGAAAGGCTTAACATGAGGAAGGGAAGTGAAAGCAGTAATTGTAAAGATATCCAGAAGAGTGACCCAAACCTGATTAACATGTAGGAATCCAACGAAAGCCACTAGGACAATCATGAGAAAAGAATATCTAATATTATATCTTCTATTGAAAATTTATATTGGTTATTATTTTAAGAGAGTTTTATCTTTTACATCTTAAGATGTTTTCACTTCTCCCCTAAAAAAACATAACTCATTTGAGCTATCACCACCAAGCAAACCAAACTATCCTCCATACTAGTGATATTTCAGTTACTGACTTTTGAGTTAGAAAGTATCCTTGCATTCCAACAACAGACATCATCTGTAGGTCAGTGTGTCATGCTTAAATTTGAAATGGGATTTTCATCATTAAATTCACTGATTAAATAGATGCATCTTATAGTAGATGCGCTGAAGTATGTCTATATGAAGCTCTATAAAATGGTCAATCGGTCACATTTAACCTTGAAATAGTAGTTTTGTTGATTTGTCAAGCTGAAGTTTGAAATTGTATTTATACTGGCCTATCTGACTTGAGTTTTAAATATAATGTTCACCAGAAAGAATAAATACAAAGAACTATTGAACATCAAAATGTATAAAAAGTTTCAAATGTTTACAATAAATAATTAAATATCAAAATATGGAATAGGAATGAAATGGTGGGAATATTTGTTGAACATCAAAAAATGTAAACAAGACAGATGTTGAGAGAGAGAGAGAGAGAGAGAGAGAGAAAGAGATAGAGAGAGAGAGAGAGAGAGAGAGAGAGAGAGAGAGAGAGAGAGAGAGAGAAACTAGGAATAACAGAGTAAAACAAAATGAAGGAAGGGAAGAAAAAAAAAGAGATGGGGGAAAATGTAAGTGATAGAGGGAGAGAAATGAAGGACAGGAATGTTAACAGAGACTGAAAAGAAGAGTGAAAGAGGAAGAACAGGTAAGAGATAAGAAAGGATGGAAGAGATGTAGATGAATGATGAGAGAGAAAGTGAGAGTGCACTAATACTTGAAAAAGAGAGGGCATGTAAAGAACACGATAGATAAATTAAAGAGTTAAGGAAAAGAAAGCAAGAAATATAATAAGAGAGGTAGAGGGTGGAATAAGCAGATGCTGGATGTATGTAATCTATTTTAAACAGAATCATACATAGAATCATCAGCAGCAGCAGCATCAAAAGCAGCAGCTTTAAAAGTTCTGGGTTGTCTACACCTACTCTCCCATCTCCACTCCTCGTCCCCACCCTCACCCTCATTTTTTGTTCTTGTCTTCTACCAGTTACCCTCTTCCCCCTTTTCACTTCTCATCACCAACCTCCGACCTCCTCTCCCGCGCCACGTTGTGTCCTTCCCCCTTGTCTCACTATATTCCCAAAAGCATACCTGCTAGTGGTGTAAAAAGAAAGAAAAAAAATGAAGAATAAAAATTCTATCAAACCATGACATAAATGGGTATTGATTGTTTAGCTCAATATATAAATTCTCAACACATGACAACTCTGCAGTGTCGACCGAAGAAGAAGAAGAAGAAGAAGAAGAAGAAGAAGAAGAAGAAGAAGAAGAAGAAGAAGAAGAGAATTAACAGACTGATGGCCCAAATAAATGGTGCCGACCTCATCCTCTGGCTTCCCCAAACTGGTGCATCACGAAATCCCGTGAAGGATTTAAAAAAAAAGGGGGGGGGGCCTTAAGCAATACAAAGGTGATACCAGAAAGATTCTCTTCAGGAAACGCTGTATATTTTATAAACCTTAAATCCGGTTAACAAGAAACTTTGGTAATTGCACTCAACTTTATAAGGTGACTGATGGCATCTCCTTAGCAAGCCTGGTCATAAGACAGACAGGGTGTGTCTTACCATTTTATCATGTAAAAAAAAAAAACTAAAATAAAAGCAAGAGACTATTCATAGGGATTGTCATAAAACATTGCATCAAACTAGTGATGGCAAAAGGCTGGTTATAGAACAATTCTAAGTCATTACAAATAATTACAATAAAAGAGTGACGATGGTCATACGAACTGTTATAATATATCACGTCACATTAATAAAAAAAAAATATTAGTCACATAGACTGTTATAATGCTACATAATATCCTAGTATTAAAGGTAACAGACTGATCATAAAATAGTCATAATTAGGGAGACTAATCACAGGAACATTGATTAAGCAAGCATCATATCACATTACCAAGGTAAAGTGACTGATCATAATATAAGAAAGAGAGTATATATTACAATAAGAAGAAAGATTATTAACAAGTCAGAAACAATGATTTTATTGTTAGTGTTTCCTTAAATGTAAATCCACCGAAACTTCTGTGTTTATCAAAAAGTTCTCAATGACAAGCAGAACATAATTATGCCGTATTTACTTATACAATCTGTTCAAATAAATTTATATTATATATATGTGTGTGTGTGTGTGTGTGTGAGAGAGAGAGAGAGAGAGAGAGAGAGAGAGAGAGAGAGAGAGAGAGAGAGATGCGGATGGATTCGATGGGAGTTTTGGATCTTCGTTTGTCTTACTATGTATTTTTTCTAATTGAAAACTTTCTGGGGGGTTTTTTCTGATAACTGCATGGAAGAAAGGTTTGGAAAGTGACATACAAATATCGATTGTTCTTTTGTGAACGAAACAGATCTGTAATTGTACCGAAATTTTTGTTTCGAAAAAAAAAAAAAAATGATTGGTAAAATGAATAAAATCTTGAACTTTGGTGTATATATATATATATATATATATATATATATATATATATATATATATATATATATATATATATATATATATATATATATATAGAGAGAGAGAGAGAGAGAGAGAGAGAGAGTTTGTGTGTGTGTGTGTGTGTGTGTGTTTGTTTTTGCGATACGTTTTGAATGAATTCAGTTATTTTCGAAAGTGTATTTTTACCTAAATGCGAATTGGGAATAATTTTCCCTTTAACCAATTTGGTACCCCTACATGGGGAGCGGCATATATATTATTATATTTTTTTAATAATTATCCACTGACATGCGTTTCGATGTCTACGACTCATCAGAGTGGCTGAATCTAGCGAGATTCGAAATTGGGACCCAACGGTAATTCAAGCTCATTACCGTGGGGGGCCCGATTTCGAATCTCGCTAGATTTAGCCACTCTGATGAGTTATAGACAACGAAACACGTGTCAGTGGATAATTATATTAAAAAAAATAATAATAATTATATATATATATATATATATATATATGCCGTTGTTCTCTTCTCCACATTTTTTATCTGTCAGTTCTAAAATTATCCCATTTAAACCCGCATCATGTAATATCTAACTTTAGCTTTCCCACCTTTACAGTATAATTAAAATTGATAACCGTGACCAGGATTTTTCTTATCTACAGAAACTGAAGGTCCAGGGCGCGGTGGGGAGGGGTGCTTAGTGCAGGGGATAGAAAAATTCAATAAATGAACATTTTTGTTTCCCATTTTCTTTGTTATTGTTTAAATGTATTTGTCTACTTATATTTCCATCTGTTTTTGCGTGCGATCGTGTTTAGCTTAATTTCATTTTATGTAGATTTGCTGGCGATGTGTGTTTGCTTATAAGCAAACTTGAAAAAGCATCGTGAGTAAACGGACGCAAGAGGAAAAAATGATTGCACATAAATAGGCATACACATGCTTGTACATATATATATATATATATATATATATATATATATATATATATATATATATATATGGGAAAATAAGCTTTTTCTATTATATTCCACACTTGTTTATACCAACCCTATTATTTATGAAGCTCGATGTAGGTTAAATTTAACAACAGAGCAGCTACAAATGGATGATAAAGCAGCTATATTCCAAATTCCAAGATTTTATTCATCTTACCATTTATTTATTTCAACATGTCAAAATTTCCATACTTTTTACAGCACCTGTTTCGTAACGCAGAAACAATCAGTTATTAGTATGTCAATATTTCATTTTTTTCACATTGACTCATCAGAAAACTTGGAAATTTTGAACTTTAAAAAGGAACAAAAAAGAATTGGGTATGATCACATAAAGCCGGCAAAAACCTAAAATGCACCAATTGTAGATTTAATCGTAGTTAACACAAATTAGACAATTAGTTGTTTTGAAATAAAAAATAAATAAATTCTTAGTGTTAATTAAAACAATAAGGAAACTTTATATCAATGTGTGAAATAAGGCTTGAATAGCCTTCTATTAAATCAAATATGGCTCAAATAGCATATGACACGTTGCAATTATTCTTCAACACTGTTTCAGCTATATGTGATCATGATGAATTACGTTATTATTATTATGTTCAATGCATTAAAATAAGAGAGAGGAATGGGCTGTGCGGAAATGAAAGAAGGGGCGAGGAAGAAGAAAGGAGCAAACAATAGAGAGACGGATTAAAAAAATAGAAGTTTTAATAGAAAGATGCTATACACACTTTTTAATCTTTCTATTTCGTTTTATTGACCTCGGGGAAACATCATTCATAAGTAAAACTGGTACATTTCTACTCTATTAGAATAGCTGGTAATTGGCCGAGACAACTACAACGTTGGACTTTTGCAGTTATTGTAGTCTGAAGGTCCTGCGTTCGAGCTCTGAGTTTATATGTTAGCTCATATCGACGCCATTTAACACAAGAATAGTGGAAAAACGTATGATAAATACAATTTTGAAATGAAAAAGATAACAGAGGGATTGGTCAGTTTCCAATGACTGAAAAAATTGAAACAAGGGTAATAAGACTTTCCAGAGTTGTCTCCCTTCTAAAAAATTCCTAATTAATTTATGAGTATAAATTTAACCCTTAAACAATAAACTAGGAGATCAATGTGGATATTATTATTTGGAAACCCTTGCCCCAGTTTTGTAAACGTTGGAAACTGATCAAACATTTTTATCTTTCTTTTTAATTTTATTCGTTAATTACTTTTTATTGATTTAAATAGGCTATAATTTCCTAAACCTTTTCCTTGAATAATCAGTATAGTCAATTCTCCCCCCCCCTGTAGTTGCGTACTTTTGGGGAAAGAATATGCAAGCCCATTTTTAACGATCTAATTGTAAGCATACAAAAATGTTAGATGCACCGGAAGTGGAAAGCAGGCTTTCACTTGTTGCTCTCCCCCACAGAAGAGTTTTCCAATAGCTTCTGAACTGATGATTGAATAGATTCTTCTTGGAATAGATTTTGCAAACTTGGTTGTTTGGAACCCCAATTTCTATCATATCCTCATATATGCATATTTACATTAATAATTATTCTGCTCTTACCGTTGTAATGGAGTTCTTTTTTGTATGCACAAAACTGATGTTGATAAAAAACTAGCCTGGGTGCCCGGCGTTGCCTGAGTGTTTGGAGTTGTGTGTTGAGCAAAAAAAAAAAAAGAAAAAAAAGTGGTAGTAGGCAGGCAGGCAGGCTCGAAACTGTACCGTGAAGGAGGAAAAGAACGTGACATCTTTGCCATTGCATCCATTGCAAAACTGGAAATGGCGAAGGTTTAAATTAAGGCTAGTCAATCGAAAAGAGGGGATGACTTTCGAAAATATCAACAGAAAAGACCCCCTGCTTATAGAAAAGTGTCCAGTTGAGGGTAAAGGAATTAATGTTTTTAGCCAATTTTTTTGATATTTGTTGTCCGAAGAGTCGAGCTTCAAACCGAAACCGATCTTGTGAACAACCGTTGCCGCTGTTGAAAGTTTTAGGCAGACATGCAAACATACATTTAAACAGACAGGCGAGATTTATATTATAGAAGATGATTAAAACTTTTAACTACCTCCCCTACTATGTATCGTTTCATGTGTTGTTTATTTGTATCTTTTTTCCTTTTATTAAATTTTTTTATTACTAAAACAGTTGTTTGTGTTTAGTTTTCGGCTTGCAATTATAGATGATATACGAGTTTACTTCATCACCAGACCACTTATTACTAAGCAAGCTGGACACACAACCACCTATGACTATTAATACGCTATCAAGAGTTCTTCGTTCAAACTTTTCAGCTTAACATTCACAGAATGAAACAAATACATTGAAGATATTGCCAAGGTTGCTGCAAATAAGGTGGGCTTTTTCTACCGTGCTAGAAAATTAATCATACTCAAGAGTATTCTACATCTCTTCAAACCCACCCTTCGCCCATGTATGGAGTATTGCTGCCACGTTTGGGCTGGTGCAGCTACCATAAGTCTCTCCCTCTTAAACAGGGCCCCAAAAAAGAGTCTTCAACATAATAGGTCCCGCACAGGGCCCCAAAAAAGAGTCTTCAACATAATAGGTTCCGCACTAGCAACCAAACTCCAACCCTTGACCCGTTGCTGCAATGTGCCTCCCTGTGCCTGTTTTACAATATTTCAATGGAATGTGTTCTGATGAATTCATACCATTTGTATCCCCCTCGACATAAATGTTTATGACTAATCAGACAAGCAGCAAAATCTTACCCCTTCATTGTAGAGATCCCTAGATGCCGGAAAGTCTTCTACTCTAATAGTTTCTTCCTTCAGGCCACTAGACTTTAGAATTCTCTCATAATCTCCTGCTTTGCTGATCGTACTAACATGTAGCGTAATGTGAACAGCCACCTTGCTTCTCAACTCCCTACATAGTACTCCTGTAGATATGGTCCCAAATAGTAGCTCTTTACGTCTAAGTGACAATATGTTTTGTTTGAGGTAAATAAGAGTAAAAAAAAAAAAACAAGAAAAACCTACTTTGGCCAGTCTGCCACACACACACACACACATTATCACTTCCATGTAAAAAAAAAAATGCACGTATGTAAGTTGCTTTTGTCTATCACAGATGATAAATAAAATTGTTTATGTTCTTATCACAAATGGTGGCTTTGGGTCTCACTAATTCTTTGGCTGAATTGTAGCAAAATTCGGATATCAAGTGGCGTTGAAACAGCTTCTAGCAGAGATGGAGAAGAAATACGAACACACATGCAAACTCACCAACGAACACACATACACAGATTGTATAAATAAATGTGTGTGTGCGTGTTATAGATAGATGTATATGTAAATATTGACGGGGTAGGGATAAAACATTTTTTTTGTCTTTTAAGTCTTCAAAGTTTTATTGATCTGCGAAGACGTGCTCTCTGCCTGCGATAGAAACAGAAAAAGAAAAAACTACAAGAAAAGCCAAATAAAACGGAAGCTACAGACGATAGGAAAATCCCAAATATCTTGAAAAGCTATTACCTACTTTATATATCACATTAGTTGCCTTCATTTTGCACGTTTTGGACATTTTTTGTGTGTGTTTTGGTTCAATCGTCTTTGGGGAGCAGATATTTTGCAAAAAATTTGCGATGTGGTTTGGTTTATAAGTTTTAAGGCATAACACCTAAATGTTATATGGACTGAGATATGTCTAAAGAAGGGATCGGTGCTCAAGTATGTTTTGCTGAGAGAGATGAGCTTATAGATATGAACAGAATGAGACATATTTTTATTTCATTTTACTTGAGTCCAAGTTCTTAAAATCAAGGGACCTTCCTTGGGGCTAACACTTGATCTCTATATTAGATACATAGATAGTGGGTGCTCACTGTATGCTAATGTCTTAGTAAAATAGACTTATCTTTCTCAGATCAGTGGCGACATATTAAACAGCACCGGCAAAAGTTATAGCCTTTGACGTGTGATAAGTGCTTTCATTAAGAGTCGTACTTCTTTGTTTACAAAGCCATTCAGCAGAAGTGACATCAGACAAATTTTAAGGTTCGGATGACCAACATTGTATATAATGCAGGATTTTTTAAGCAGATATAAAAATAGAAGATTCGGTAAATTTTTACCTCACATTTTCCATTAAAATGACAACTTTTAAAGGTTTTGGGGTATACTGAAACAAATATTGCGTTTAAACTTTCTGCAAGTAAGTAGTTCACCGGATATTAAGCAATGTAATTCTTTATGTTAAAAGTGGTGGCCATTGTTATACACACAAGCACGCATATTTCTACCATAATTAATATACTCACTATTCCATAGCAGCCATAACATATACTGACCCAACGGGTCACGGATAGTTTAGTATTCCATTAAAGTTCACTTTCACCTCTCAGACGTTAAGTTATTAAAGAAGTTAAGAACATTAATTTTCTTCTCACTAATTGACCAGTTAGCTATGTTATATCTATCTTGTTGTCTCACGATTTAATCAGATTCCAGAACAAAAATTCATCTAGTCTGGTTGAGTATCAAAGCTTAGAGCTATAATCTTAGAGGTAATATTACTTAGAGAAGGCTCGCCATTACTCATATAGACCTGTATAGGGTAGCCATAACGAGGAGATCTTATTTGAACTTTGAAGACTATGTTATTTTAAATATTTTGTCAGGATTTACTCGTAAGGGGAAGTGTTATCGTGCCAAGTTGTTCTGAAAAACCCGGTAAAGATAGACTTTTAACACTCAAGGACAGTGTCTAGTAGGCATTGAAATTCTCCCTTAGACACATATGTATATAAACATGTGAATAATGCCAGAAGATAAAATCATAAGTTACAAAAATTAAAATTTTCAAAGAAATAAGTCGGTAATTTATCTAATAAATAAAATGTTCGCTATTGATTCGAATTTGATTTGAAACAAACTTAACTTGCAGATAGGTCATGTGACCTGAATCTAATGAAAGGTCAGAAATCAAGACAAATACAATATTTCACATGAAAGTGATCTACCAATTTAAAAGTTTCACAAGAAATGTAGAGCAGCTGTAAAAATTACACATCAGATTCGATAACAACCAATTTTGATTTTTATATAATAGTGTGGGGTCTGCATTCCCTTAACATTATAACTCAGCAAAGATGATATTTAAAAGATGTGCGTATGCATACGTACTACACAAAGACATAGATTCATTAACAGTTCTTCTTGATTTCAAGATTTTCTCAGGATAACTGATTTGAAGGAAAAAAAATCTTGTGAATGCCTTGAAATAAAGACGGAACATTGATGAATGCATAATTTTTTTTCTTTTCAATCACATTGGATTACTTCTATTTTATCACACAAAAACTTCTTTCAGACAATAATTTGTATTCCTACACATCACCAAATAAAAAATAGAGAAAAATATAAATATATACACTTCGTATTAACTTTTTATATATATATGTGTGTGTGTGTGTGTATCTGTTTCAATATATATACGTATTTATAACTAAGGGAGATAATTCTGTATATAACATCAGAAGTAGCGGATTTAAAGCATTGTATAAAAACGTGAGAATTATTTGTAGTCGCTTGATGTAAAGTATCAATAAATGAATATTGAGATAAAAATTAATTTGGTTTAAAAGAAAAAATATTTTACATGAAATCGTTTACCTATTTCTTTCAATGGTTGATTGATTTGTTCGAAAAATATAACATTTTGTTTTGCCATTTTTGACAGCACGTATACTCTGATAAAGTGAATACAATAAACTAGCTCAAAAGGAACACACAAAAAAGACATAACTGGGTTTAGAATGTAATCCACTGGGAACTATGCAAACGCATGCATTTTGAATATCCGGACAAATTGTATAAGGTATAAAATCGAGGTAAAACGTAAAAATTAAATATATAAAATTTGATATTTTTGCACTTTGCGCACTGGATTTCTGTAAATGTTAGTTCAGGCTCAACCAGCAACTGATGTCAACCACTGGAATATACTGAGCGCTGATCAAGTTGATCAACCAATGAAAAGATGATAACAAACGTGCTTAGCCAATAAAAATAGAAGCATACTTTTAATACATTGGAAGAAAAAAATTAGTTTTTAATCATGCACAAATTTAATCAGCCCAATGCTAACTTAAAAAAAAAGTTAACAGTTTTTCTAAAAATTCTTACAACTTTTCTTGAAAAAACAAACATAAACAAAAATTCAAGTTTTCCTAATAATAAACATGAAAAACTTACAAAAAAAATGCTTTTCTTTAAAATTCTCTTGAAAAGAAAAAAAAAACTACAAAAATATGCTTGTTTACTTAAAACAAAAATAAAAAAAAAATATTTATTCAGGAAACTTACAGTAGATTGTTGTTAGATTTTATTATTTTCTTTTTTAATTGTAATTAATATACAAGGTCTTTATTTTTTTTTTTTTGCTGCCGAGCGAGCCTGAACGAATATCATGGAAATCCTTTGAGAGAGAGGAATGCAAACCAGCAAACACAACCAAGCGAGAAGACTGAACAGGATGATAGCAAAATAGAAGGAAAAATAAAATATGTAAAATAGTAGATTTTATTGTCCCAACAGATCATAAAGTGAAGATCAAGGTGATAGAAAAACTGAACAAATACATGGAGCGTTCTAGAGAACTTAAAGGAATATGGAGCATGAAGACCACTGCAATCCCAATAATACTAGGGACACTAGGAACAAACCTGAACAAAACCCTGAAAAAATGACTAGGAAAAAAGATTGATATATAAAGCATGACACTGATGAAAACAGCAGAGATATTAAAAAAAAATAAATAAATAAAACCCTTTAAGTACGGAAACCAACTCACATAACTAGATGTCGTTGACCAATCACAGGTAAACTGAAAGAGAATAACACTGTGTAAACACAACTAGAAACATAGAACGAACATTACACGAAACAAACGTAAGTGAAACTACTAAATTAGATAATATCTTTAAAAGAAATGGTGGCGCTAGTATCGATTGATATCATACAAAAAGGTTGATATGGATCATGAAGGATGAAAATACTGAGAAGAGAGAGCACTATCAAGACCTCCACTGGAAAGGCATATAATGCTCTGAAATCCTGAGAAGCTTAGACACTTAAATTTCAGAAAAAAACCAATGGCTATAATAAATGAGAAATCAGTGACGAACAACCATTGCAAGAATGCAAACTCATTTGCAATGGTGATCAAAAGAAGCGGATAGTACTTAAAATATGGAGACTTCTTGTCACTCAGGCTCCTAGGAACGTTACTTGCGGTCACTCATAATGACTCATGTGAAAACTTCTAGTGAGTAAATAATAATTTTTATTTTATCGCGATGACATATTCCAAATATGCACTTCTGCATTGGAAGCCCTCTGATAAATGACTGAATTTGGCTTTGTTAGCCTTCTTCAGTTTCAGAATAGTTCGGAAATTGTTTTGAAAGACATTATCTTTAATTCTCCAAATAAAAATCTGGGAGGTCAAGCTACAGTGAGTGTGAAGCTCAGTCAAGATCACATCACCTACAAATGAAATGATCACCAAAGTGTCCACTGCATATCATTGAACGACGATAAAACAAAATGCTGTTAGACATTTATAACTTTAAATTTGGTGGGCAAGTCAGGCAATTATTTGTGAGAAATATGGCTGAATTTCAGAAAGGATGATGAACATTATTAACGATTCCATGGCTTGGTTGCATGTAATTTGAGGTCACCCTTTATGTAAAATGTGTTCAGAAAAAAGATATAGAGCTGCTTTTAAAGTAACACTAGTAGGCTGCCCGGCATTGCCCGGTTGTAAGATACGTTTAAACATGATATTTTAATTCATGCAGATTACGTATTTATTATTATAAGGAAAATTCTCTATTGATTATTATATTGAACGTTATATATGGTAGTGAGATCAAAACTAATATATATATATATATATATATATATATATATATATATATATATAATTTACAATTTTTATATTTAAATTTCATTCAGAAAAAATATAATTTTCAAAGCAGAAATTTATTGTTTAGACAAAGAATACAATATTTACATTCATTTCCTTAATCCATGGATGTTCATCCCCTCAGAGGAAAAGTCATTAGAAAAATATTAATTCTGGTTTGATATAATTTTCCTATTTAGCACATACATAGAAAATATATTTTAAAGATTAAATCCCTTTAAGGGACATAGAGAAAGAAAATAAGGGTTGAAACAAAAGAAGGAGATGATATTTTGGTCTCCAAATAGAATATTAATCCTTGAATAGAATAGGATGATGTTTAGTTTGCTCTATCTAGTATATTGAGCAATTTCATTTGGCTGAGATTGTTTGATATAAATGTATTACCTTGCAAAACCATAAGATTTGTTAATTTGTTTTCATCTCATTATTCTCATATATATATATATATATATGTATATATATATATATATATATATATATATATATATGAGTTGGGTGCCATCAGCTAGAATCGAAACCAAAACATACAGCTCTCCACCCTCATTCCTAAGCCTCTGAGCCACGTCTCTCTCTATATATAAATTCAACTGTAATCCCTTTTTTTAAAGATGGAATCGCCAGATCGTTGAAGACAAGATTCAAGCAAGCAAGCCCAGACGATCCACAGAGATTTATAATTATAGCGATTAAACAAAAAGAAACAGAAAACCTTATTACGCATGTGAATTAATCTGTACACAAAGTTTAAATTACACCAAACTTCCACTGTTTGCAAAAATCGTTAATTTGAAAACTTGTATACATTATAAAATAATATATACTTTATAGATTAGTGTACTCAGATGTCAGCTCGATCTCCTGCATGCGATCACTTAGAGAGAGAGAGAAAGAAAAAAGAAAGAACACACGTGTGAACTTATGTTTTAAAGATTTCCAGATAACATATGATTAAGCAATAATTATTGAACCTTCTGTTTCCCCATTCAACTAGTCAGTAATCGAGAACAGATTGTAGATGAATAAACTTGTTTTGTTTTCAACCGTTTGTCTTGTTTTGGTCCTTATTTATACTATAAGAAGGAATTGCCAGCAAAGCATAATATGAACACTCACGCATTTTAATTGTCACTTGTGAGACATTAGATCACTCCTAAAAAGGGATATATATATATATATATATATATATATATATATATATATATATATATATATATATATATATATATATATATATATATATATATATCCGCCTGTGGAACAACTGTGGGGTTGCTTAGCAGTTGACTATAGCATATCTAAGGAATATTATTCTTTCGTGTCTAAGAAATATTGATATTTTTTGTTTCCTAGCATTTTTAAATTTGATCGGTGCTTCGCATATTCCGGCGGTTTACATCACCTTCCAGGCTAGCCCAAGCCAATATTACGGAAATCTGGTGCACACAAAGTGCAAGAGTACCTAAAATTCTTTGCGGCACACCAGCAAACGCAACCAAGCAAGAAGACTGTACATAATAATCAACTAGAAGGAATATAAAAAAGTACACGCTAAACAGTAGATTTGATGGTCATAACAGATCATAAAATTAAGATCAAGATAATAGAAAAATAGTCGATTTTCTAGTTGAGCCGTCAAATAATTGAATCTTTCCCAGTTCCACCATTACTGATCATCACAATGTTGTCTCATCATCTATCTAACACTTATTAATCCTTCTCTTAGAGTGGACTCCGGACCTTAATAATCAGAGACGTCAAGTGTGTGTGTGTGTGTATATATATATATATATATATATATATATATATATCACTCCTACATCAGCATGACTTAAACCAATATATCTTGCTGACAACCATGTCACCTGTTTTCCCCTAACAGCTCCATCTACCAACACCTTGTAGCACATGACACCACCAAAAACAAATTTAGAAATATATTAATAAAAAACACCGCCATTTTAGCCATATCACATTGTAACCTGCACCTCCCATCATAGAAGCCCTACTCATTCAGAAATAAACCGATCATCAATCAGGCTCAATATGAGGGAGAGAGCATGCTTAAGTGCTTTTAATGATTTTAAACGATTTATTCAACTTTTTTAATAAATTTACCAAATGCATTTTTTTTTAATTAATCACTCGCCTGAAGACAACTCATGGAAGTCGAAAACGTTTGTAACTATGGCATATTTCTTTTTATACTCGAAGAGAACATCTGAACATTGGTTCGCCCAATTGAAAAAAATGGTAGGGACTCAGTATGATAGATTTGGAGCATGTCATGAGCCACTATCGCTGACATTCAATGTGTGTTTGCTGGTAAAATGAACGGTTTTCCATCTTTAAACAAGGTTTTCAGCCCTATTCTCTTACCACACAGCTAAAAGGGTCGCTTCATTGCATTCTATGCTTGGATAGACATGAGAATTTTTGAAGTTATTTATGACAGTTGCTGACCTCGGAAATGAACCATAGATCTTTGTGACATCCTTGCAGTGTATTAACCAGAGCAATCACCATAAGGATATCATTCACTTTTTACTTTACTGGTATAGGTAATTATTAAGGTCTCCTTAAATTTTTCATCACCCCTTTGGATTTAAGGATGGTGGGGGACATATGCTCCCTTTATTTTGGCCAGGATAGTAGTGGCTTTTTTATTTGGAGGGTGGGAGATTTTCTTGTTCTTTCAGACCCCTCTCCTCCACACACACACACACACACACACACACACACACACACACATATATATATATCCGCAAAGCAATACTGCACCAAATACAATTTTCCGCCTTCTCTTTTTCGTATTTTTTTCAACTTGTTTTTATTTATATTGTTTTTTATTTTATTATTTTTTTTTTTACGTGATATTTATTTATTTGCTGCTGTTGTTGTTAGTGATGGCTTGTTGAAGCTGTGTAGGGGTGAGGCACAAAGCAGGGTAGGTTGGCGGAGAGGCAGACCGCACCATCACAAGATGAAAAATACGCGACAAGATACACTTTTACAAGTCATGCCGGACGACGATCAATAAAAGCATTACAATAAATAGAGGAGAAAGAGGGGAGAGGTGAGAGAAAAGGGGGGCACGGGGAGATAGATTGGGGGGATGCGATACGTAATGCAAACACAATTGATGAGAGATGATAAACTCGAAGGCACGGGAATAGAGGGGTGTTGAGGACTGAAATGCAGCCGATGAGGGTAGGGATGCTGGGTAGCCTGGCAGAGAGAGTCGGGTGGAAAGCAAGTCTTGTTGTGTCGGTGAATGGTAATATATATATATATATATATATATATATATATATATATATATATATATATATACAAAAAGAGAGTGAGAGAGAAAAAGTTGTTTGGTTGTAGAGCTGATTTCAGCTACGAAATAGATAATGAGAAAATTAGTCAACTTGTCAAGATGAAAAAATAATTAAAATGTCATGTATATATATATATATATATATATATATATATATATATATATATATATATATATGTGTGTGTGTGTGTGTGTGTGTGTGTGTGTGTGTGTGAAATTCTATTGCATTTGTACGTGATCTGCAGTTCAAATTTCAAATCTCAGTGCGAATATACTTGCTACATCTAACCACACTGATGAGTCGTAAACAACCAAACAGCTGTTGATCATATTTATAGCTCAGTGACCGATGTAGTTAAAACCTCAGATGTTAACAATCGATGGTGACTGAGGTCTGAGGTTCGAACTATAAAAACACACTGATGAGTTTTTATAAGACGAAGCACGTGTCTCTGGATATAAATTATTTATGTAAAAGTAAATAATTAAAAATAGCAATATATTATGTTATTGGTAGGGCAATATTCATTCTGGGTGGACTGAACTGGCTCCGTTCCTTGTCCTCATGCAAGTTAAGGAAAAATTTCCTAAAAGATATTGAATTCACGTAAATTCCGGTCAGATCACTAAAGTTATGTTATGTTGAGCTTGGTCAATACCAGGTGGGTCATCATGTGGGAATATGAGGCTTTATGTTGGTAAACAATGACGGCAACACTTTTTTGTAAAAACTTAAGCTGTCAAAATCACCTTCCTCCTCACTCTGTATATGCCATTTAATTATTATGAATAACATATGATGCCCCTCTCCCACCTATTCTATCTAGAATGTCCTTGAACTCATCAAAAGGTCTAATATGTCCCAATAATATGTACACATTCTAGGATAAGTATATACGGCATTGTCACATTAATATATCGATTTATATTAGATCACCAAAGTTAAGCAACAATATTTATCTTCTTCTCATAGTGGGAAGATGTGATACAAGGCTAAAAAGTGGGATCGCAGGAACACTCTGACCTGCAAAATAAAAAATTTCCTGGGCAGTCTCATCAGCATTCCCAAGTAGAGAAGCGTCAGGCAATTAGCAATAAACTAACCCCTTCTTAAAGAGAAAAGGCTTCGAAGATGGACCTCTTAGAACTGCACAAGACTAGCAACCTACCACAGACAACAGCGAAAAAGTCATTTTAAAAATGCACTAGACTGTTGACTTTGGTGCCAAGGGAAAAAATCTTTTGGTTGGGGTGAAGTCAAGCGACATTGAGCCTGGCCAGTACCACATGCCAAATTTTGAATACCAGCTGCTGAATGTAAGAGGATGACGACACCTACCTAAAAAAAGAAAAAACTAACATTGTTCAAAAAGTTAATTCGTCTGGATAGAATATATATTAGATTGGGACCATTTGTAAATTTAATATAACCTAGAAACTTCCTCTTCGGAGGATGTTGGCTAAACCTACCTAGAATGTGTGCAACAAAAAGAGGCAAGACAGGACAATAAGTATACTAGCTCATGAATAATGATAATAATAATATATATATATATATATAATTTGAGCAAATTTCGACTTTTTAAAAAATCTTCTGATGACGGTTTCATGCAACAAGATGAGCACATTCCTAAGCTCAGAAATTCAGTTCCATAAAATTGCACAAGAAGTGGAATGGAATTACTGCCATTTTGAGAGAATATAATCAGTTTGCATGCAAGAAGTTTATAACAGTGAAGGTAAATGAGAACCCAGATGTAAAAAATGTATATCTGGGTGGCGCAGTTATTAAGGTTGTCAAGAATTTCTGTTACCTTATTCGTAACATTGGAGAACACGGTGAAACGGGTGTTAGCGTGATTGCATTGGTGGATTAATTTCAAGGAAATTTTGCCATTGTTAATGAGCAGAGTGTTATCACTGTGGACTCAAGGAAAAAAGATTATTAGGTATGTGTACCTAGTATGATGATGTATGGAAGTGAAACATGGCCAATGAGAATTGAGGACATGCGTTGCATGTAGAGGAATGGCATAAGAATGATACAATGTGAGTGTTTTGCATGAATGGTAAAGATAGGCTTGGATCTGATGAACTCACAGGAACATTCAATCTGAAGAGTATAGGTAGGACGTGTGTATCACAGGAGATTTGACGGTGTATCATCACATTGAAAGAATGGAGCTTTGGCTTAGTAGATGTGGAACAATTGTGGCAGCAGGGTGAGGTCAAAGAAGATTGTAATGGACAAAGATGGACTTGAGAGAAAGAGATAAGTTAGTTTGAAAGTAAATTTCTAAAAGCCGTCCAACACATGCCAGCATGTAAAAAAAATGAAAGTTAAACTGAAAATTATGGTGAAACTATTTTCATAGTTTTGACACAACAGTATTTTTGGACGGACTTTATATTGAAACTGTTACACTTATCACGAAAAAGTCCAAGTGTTCCTTAGTATTTAAAACCTCTCCTGGGACGAGTATGCCAACTAGTAGATAGTAAAGGCTTTCCTGTCATCTTAAAACCCTGATTAATAAGCCCAACTTTCAACTTCTTGCTTTATTTCTCTTTGTCTGCTTTTAATTCCCTTGATGACTTCATCCATTGTATGCTTTCTTTTTGTCCTGAAAAATACACGTCACCTCTCCCAGTTTTCATTATTTACGCAGACCAATTCCTTCCAAAAATTCTGTTGCACGTACGCAGCAAATTACGCATTTGTCAATCCAATTTTCACTAATTAAGCTGACACACGCGCGCATACACACACACACACACACAGAGGGTCTATAGAATCTGTATAATAATTAAGTATGTTTTGTCTGTCTGTCTGTCTGTCTGTCTGTCAGTTGATGACTTAAAGGTTCCAAAACTAAATTCAGCATGAGCATCCTCGAGATGATAGATCCATCATAGTAGTGTAAAAATCTTAATACTATTATTTCTAATCTTCAAAACTCTGTGTAGATTCCATAAAATTTAGCATGAAGCAATTTTGGCATACCAGAGAAGTCATAAGATATCAAAATCCCCCTCCTCCTTCTCCTCCTACTATAACTACTACTACTAATAATAATAAACACTAAAGGCCTCTAAAAGTATTGGTCAGCATTGAACAAAATTTAGCATAAAGAACCATTTGAATACCAGATAGGTAATGGTACAAAAAAATTACCATATTACTACTAATACTGCTGCAACTAATAATAATTATAAACAAGTATTAGTCTCAAAACTATGCCAGGTGTGTCCTAGGGGATAGAAACCATACTACTACTACTACTACTACTACTACTACTACTATTTATAATACTACTACTATTTATCAACTGTTATTAATACTACTATTATGCTACTACTATCCTATTTATATGGCATAATCACATTGATGCATTAATTCTTGTTAGATAACAGAAGTTAAGCTACATTGAGCCTGATCAGTACTATAAGGGTAACCATTTGATAATACCAGAGATTGTATGTGAAAGTACAGTGACACCTCCCTGCAAAAGATTGCAAAGCATTGTAAAAAGCCTGAATGGAATACGCATGTAACTCGGGACTATTTGTGAATTTTATATTCCCTAAGAATTTCTTCCTTTGGAGGATGCCAGTTGAACCATCCATGTTTCGTGCTGCAGCAGAAACAGGAACTTCTATAATACTAGTACTATTATTGTCTCTCTCCGACGTTACTTGGGCTTATTTTTATTTTGATTAATAATAAACTGAAATGTAAAAATAGTTTTTTGCACTCTCATTAAAAAATATGTAAAAAATAGACCAAACAAAGGGAATTAACTCTGTATTCATCAATACAGAGTGACTATGCTTTTGTTTAATAAAAAGTTGTCTAAAGAAAGGAAAGTAGGTTTATATTCATATGGCATCAATTTGAAAATAATTTCTCGAATTAATTAAATCGAATTAATTTTCTTTTTTAATAAGAACATGTGCTACAAAGAGCCCTGATGAGCTATAATCAAATATTTATTTTGAAGAACGAAAGCTATGAATAGCTAAAATCGACAAGCAAGAATAGGTATTCTAGACATAAGGTTTGGTAGGATTATATGTTAATCTTAATCTTCATCGAGGGACATAAAAGTGGTGCAAAACTGTCCTGTTCAAGGAATTAATTTTACTCATCCTGGGACGGGTATTCTTCTAGTTACCATCCTGATACATTCTCGACTGGGCTTCACTCTATTGTTCATCACTATAAAACATTTAGAACAAAACCTCGTCTAGCTACAACCACTGTAAATAATTTTCCTTTATCCCTTTGTGTATCCTAAAACTAAACAAAATTTCCATGAGGAAAGTTTCTTTCCAAGAATTAGCCGTCTGTGGAATACGATACCATGGTGCTGCTTCACAGCTGATTATAGCATAGTTGTTTTCAAGTTCAATGTTAACATGTTCTTGTTGAGGTGTCTTTAAATAAGCTAATTTCTGATCAGTTTCGAGCATTATGACCAACCCTCACATTGTTAATTCACTGTCCTCCTGAAAAAGCATTAACTCTTATTCTAGAGTAGCGTATGGGCCTTGATAGGTAGTGACATAGTACATAAAAAAGTTAATATATAAAATAGCAACTTGTATTCAATCATTTGTCTATTAGGTAACTTAAATTCACAATAAAGATATTCATATTTTTTCTAAACAACTTTTTAGGAAAGAAAACAAAGGTATTGTGTCTTATATGCTATGAATATATACCTAATTGAATTCATAGAGAGCGGGGGGGGGGGTTAACATGACATTGTGGGGTGGGAGATTTTTGACATTCTGCCCAAAGACGCAAAATTCTGTTGATGTTCATTGTCATTAAAATTAGTCAAATTCTTCAAACCACTTGGGACACCAGAACAATAATTTGCATCCATTTCTTCAACCTGGAACATTTCCAGATGAGTTCCAAGTTAATCAGCAAAATTATGACTGGCTTAAGTAATTAAACCATATACATTATATATATATATATATATATATATATATATATATATATATATATATATATATATATATATATATATTAGCTTAAGTAATTTACTCAAAATTGGATTTTTTTTCTACTTAAAATTCTAAAACAAATTAAAACTGTTTTGGGATTTTTTTTTGGAGATTGATAATTTGGACTTTTAGGATTCAGACTATTCCCATCTTGGTTGTTATTTTTTAAAGGCGTTGATCAATTCTTAGTGAGAGTCTTCTGAAGGTTCAACTATTCCTACAAATCATGATAAGTTAGAATAATACAAACTTAATAACACTTCTACACACTACTGACTGACGTAAAAGTTTGTATGTATTAGAATAAACTAATTTACACATACATGTGTGTGTCAATTTCAATGTAACAAAAAGGATTCAAATATTGATCAACTTGAAAAATAACTACAATAAACAAAACAAATTAAAATAATAAAACAATTACAAACATTGTTTGAAAATATGAAACGTTTTATGAATGAATTTCACTATTTTAGTACTGAATAAAAGTATTTGATCAAATTTATAAGTATTTAATCAATATATATTTTGTAAATAAATATTTGAATTAAAATAGTTTTATATATATATATATATATATATATATATATATATATATATATATATATATATATATATATATATATATGAGAATGAAGAAATAAGATAATATGGTAGAAAATAATTAAGAAATATTAAAAGTAGGTACAATATATAAATCTTATAAAGCCAGTTTTTATCTATATTTGCATTTTGTATAATTGTGGCTTTTTCTCCCTTCTGATGAGAAGCATTTAGCTTCGAAATGCAATGGTCTAAACTGGTCTCTTTTTTTCTTAATTTTCTCTTTTGTCCTGATACTTTAATAAAGTTATATATAACTTTGATTCTTCATCTTTCATTTTTTTTTTTATCTTTCATTTAATATATTTGTTTGCGCCTCATAATCTTTTTCTTATCTTAGTAAGTTTTGCTTTGTTAAAGATATACTCTTTGATAACATAATTATATATATATATACATATAAATTGGTTTTGTGTGAGGGTAACTGTGCTTGATGTAAGTAAACACACCCACACACACACTTGCAGACGCACAAATCTGTGTGTTTATCTATTTCAGTCTGGCCTATATCTATCTGACCGACCCTTGTCTGTTTTTATCTAACCCAATCTGTTCAGACCTATCTTTGTCGAGAAAAAGAATATCGATGATTGATAATGATTGTGACAATAAGATATTTTTAGACACATTGAACAAATTGGTATTGATTGGTTTGAAAATCAAGGGTTTGCAAGGTATGCATATTATTATTGCAAAATCAATGGTGAATTTAAGAATGTCTCTTCACTCTTTAGTAAAACAGGTAACGGTTGTCAAGCATTGACCTATTTATAAAATAATTGAGCTCTCTAGGTAGTCGATAAACAAATATAACAACATTGTAATTTCCCTTATTTTTGTGTTATTTAGTGTCACTAATAGATTTCATGATTACTGATTAAATCTCAGTTTGTAACACTCGTCATGTCTAGCCATACTGAAGAGTTGTGATTTGACAAATGATGCATACACACACATACGTATGTATACATATGTGTGTGTGTGTGTGTGTGTGTGTGTGTGTATACAAATATCCAGAATCCAGATCACAATTACTGTCATGATTTGGTCTGATTCCGATTTTGTAAATGTGAAAATGTATATCACACACACACACACACACACACACACACACACACACACACACACACACACACACACACACACACACACACACACACACCTTTATATACCTAATTCTAGTTTGAATAAATTTTCAATCTTTATATACCACTGTTAAATTTATCCTAATTCCAGTTATTACAATCAAATTCGTTGCAGTTGTTTAAATTGCAGCAACTTTTATAATCCTTGGATTCTGTTTCCATTTGGAGATACACCTGGTTTGTTAAGGATTGTCTCCCTTGTTAAAAAAGATAAAATCTCTAATTTACAAATAGCTCTGTGATTTCCTATATCTCTACAATTATATAAATGTAACTTTGTTTATGTGTGTGTATGTGTGAGTTTGTACCTTATAGACCCCGAAACAGCTGAACAGATTTTCTTTAAAATTTACAGAACTTTAGTGTATAAGTCTGGGAGTAATAGTTAAGTTTTGTCTCAGAATACCACTGATAATTACTGAGAATCGATAATCGAAACCGTTATTTTAATTTATCTACCATCGGTAAAGCCATTTTCTTCATGTCGTCGTTTAGCAACAATGATAGAACAATGGGCCATAAAAATTCTACTGATAGCATTTTTTTTTTGCTTGACGTGGTCTGTAGGTTCAAACTTTGCATGTAAATTTCTTTTTTTTTATTAACTGCAAAAAATTTTATAAGACTTTAAAATGTGTTTTTCACAAAGAATTTTATAAGACTTTAAAATGTGTTTTTCATAAAGAATTTTATAAGACTTTAAAATGTGTTTTTCATAAAGAATTTTATAAGACTTTAAAATGTGTTTTTCATAAAGAATTTTATAAGACTTTAAAATGTGTTTTTCACAAAGAATTTTATAAGACTTTAAAATGTGTTTTTCATAAAGAATTTTATAAGACTTTAAAATGTGTTTTTCACAAAAAATTTTATAAGACTTTAAAATGTGTTTTTCATAAAAAATTTTATAAGACTTTAAAATGTGTTTTTCACAAAGAATTTTATAAGACTTTAAAATGTGTTTTTCACAAAGAATTTTATAAGACTTTAAAATTTGTGTGTTTTTTTTTTTTGTTTTTTATTTTTGCATGACGTTTGCAAACCCCGCAAAGTGTTTTTTTCATTAACTGGAAAGAAGTTTATATAAAATAATTTTATCAAAGAAACAGTAGGTTCTCTAAAGTGTTATGTAGAATAATATATATTTTGGACTAAGTTACTGCATGGAGGCATCTAAAGCTTCCTCCCGGGCGATTTCACAGATTTTGATGACAATAAAAATATAGGAGTGTGAAATATTTGTTGATCATCATTCAATCCCAGGCAACGTTAGGTCTTCCTGCTAGTCTTTCTCTATTTACAAAATATCCCAAAACGTCATTGATGTGTTAATATGATACTAGCCAGATTGCTAATCGAAGGAAGAGTTTACAATATCGAGATACACTTTAATCCTTTAATAAATTACAGGAGATAAATCAACAAAATCATTTTAAGGAAACAAAAAGAAATTGACATTATAATAAACGAGGCTCGACGTTGTCCAGGATTGAATGAGGATCAACAAGTGTTTCACCCTGCCCCATTTTATTGTCACTGAAGTCAGTGAAATCTCCCATTTTTCAATCAAATCGATTGATTGCCTGCTCTAGGTGGGAAGCCCCCTCCTCTACAGTGTACTGGGAGGAAGCTGTCAATGCCTCTCTGCAATGACTTAGTCCACAATACCTTGTAGTCTATATTACACTGTATGGAACCTTCTGTTGATTTTATAAAATTATCTTTAAATAATGGTTTGATTAAAAGTTTAAAATGCAAAAGTAAAGTATCATGGTTCAATTGTGCTCTAAACAGAAACATGCATTTCGAAAGCACCCCTGTCTTATCAAAGAGTCTACTGGTGATTTAATGAAATTATTTTTACGTAATCACTTGAAGTTAAATGTACAAATGTAAAGTATCATGGTTCAATTGTGCTCTAAATAAAGACCATTCATTCTGAATGCGACCTTCATAAAAGAATCTACATTTGACTTTATAAGCTGAGCCTCTCTGCTTGTGATAAAACTTCTCAAATGCACTTGTGATGTTAGTCTATATAAAAGTGTCAACTTTGGCCAAAATTGAACTTCCTCCTTTAATCGGATTTTTCGATTATGGATATTTATCAGAAGCATTCTGATACAAAACCTATGTAAGAACATTCCTAGACACATCAAGTACATTCATATAAAATTTCAAAGAAATCGACCCAGGAACAAACTCACTCTCTCTCTCTATCTCACACACACACACACAGAGTTCCTTTTATATAATAATCTATAAATCTTAGTTATATTGTTAAGTTTATAAATCTTTGGCCATGTTTGAAAATCATTGGAATTTACTTAAATTTGGAAAGTGCTTGTAAAAAAGTTTTGTGATTTGGCTGTAGTTTTTCAGTCATACATATATATATATATATATATATATATATATATGATTTAATTGGAATTCATTAATGAGATGCGTATTATTTATTAATTTTATTTATTGCAGACTATTATCTTCATCTTTCTTAGTTGTTGTTACTACGCGGTTACCACCTGACGAAGGCCAGAGGAATAGTTGGCTGAAGCGTTGTGAAACCACAACTAAGAAAGATGAGGAAAATAGTCTGCAATGAAATCAAATTTATATATATATATATATATATATATATATATATATATATATATATATATATAGAGAGAGAGAGAGAGAGAGAGAGAGAGCTGTATAGAGCCACACTGATGAGTATTAACGAAGATAAAACAAGATTATCTCGGATATATTAATAATATATATATGTGTGTGTGTGTGTGTATTCTGGTTTAGCTAGATATAGGATGTCTTTTACAGAGTAAAAGCTCAGTGTAAACACAGAGCTGATATATAATAATTTTATATGGACAAAAAAAAACTATAGTAGTTTTTAGGTATGGAGTTCTTTAAAGGCGGATCAAATAAATCATTACCGAAAACTACCGTAGTTTTGGAACGTTTATTCAAATAACATTATAATATATAGAAATAACAGAAAGTCATAATTAATATTATGATAGAAAAATGATGAAGGCTATAGAAAAGGATGGCTTTCTATTACCACAAAGATGAAGATGCCAGTCAAAACCTGAAGAAGAAGAAGAAGAAGAAGAAGAAGAAGAAGAAGAAGAAGAAGAAGGTTATGTACCGACTGACTTGTGTAAAAGTTGAGTTAAGTTTTACAGACGGAATATTAGTCGTTCTTTGGAGATCATCCCAAGAAATCATAATAGGGAAGCTGTTAATATAAATGCATCCGTAAGCTAAAAAAAAAAAAAAAAAATAGGGAGAAAAGTGAACTAAAACGATGATGTTGAGAAAAAGTAGAAAAAATATATAAAAAGTAAAAAAATGAATTAAAGAAAAAAATGTAATGTTGGAAATGTTAAAAAGTTAACAATTCGGCAAGAAAATACAAAATAGGCGAAGAAGAAATCAAGTGGTCCGAGATAGATGCTTCCATATATTTAAATATTTGAACACACATACCCATGCGGCCATAATGTTTATGTGTGTAGTTATTTGGTTTTGGCTGGAATCACACTTATCTATAATATTTTGAAAAATATACCAAATAAAAAAAGATAAATATTTACCAATCGAAAATAGAATAAAAAAAATCGAATTAAGAATAGCATTTTTTTTTAATATGCAAGTTTGCATATTTGTATATGTAAGTAAATATTTGGGAGAATAATACATTTGCATAGAGATGTATCGCTCGAAACGAAAACCAATATTAGAGAGAGAGAGAGAGCGTCATAAATAACTTACAACTTATTGAATTATATTAAATGAATTAGAAAGTTCAATTTATAAAGTTAACTCCTTAAATAATTGACACTCAACCTGGCCTTAGTAATTTCCTACCAGCTCCCTGTTTTCTGACTATGCCAACATGCAGGAATTTAAATGTGATACTAAGAAGCATCTTGCTGCGTAACTCCCCACCCAGATTACCCCAATAAATCTAGCCCCTATCACAGTAGTTTCTTAGTCACATAATTCAACAAGATGTAGAATAATAACAACATCCTTTTTATTTTCATTTTTTTAAAATGTTTATTTATTTATGGTACGAGATGATTTACCACGTTTATTTATTAATGTTTTAACTTTTACTTAAAAAATGTTTTTCAGTCGATTAAAGAAATTAATATGATGCATTAAAGATGCATTCAAGAAAACTGCTTAATACAAATCACTGCAAAAAAATAAAATAAGGAATTAGTTATGCCAAACGCTATGTCTCTTTTCTTTCTTTCTTTTTTTTTGTAAAATATGTTTTTTCAATTATATTTCACTCTTTGTTTATACCAATCCTTTTTGCTTAGAAGCTCAATGCATGTTAAATATAACAACAGAGCAGATATAAAAGAATTACAGTATAGCTACATTCCAAGATGCAAATAGTTTTTTTCATGCAAAACAGCTCCTTCAGCATGTAAAAATTTTGGTACATTTTTTTACAGATCTGTTACGTCATGCAGAACCAATTGGTTATTATTATGTCAATACCGACTCTTTTTGTGCATATACTCCTCAGAAATTCTTTACTCAGAAAGAAAAAAATGCATGACTAAATCATGCCGGGAAACATGAAAAAAGAAAGGAAATTCATAGAAGACTCAACATTGTGTGTTAGTTCTGGCAGTCATCTTGGCTTATATAACAAGTAGCTATATTTATAGAAATCACTTTGAAATATATATATATATATATATATATATATATATATATATATATATATATGTATATATATATATAAGTATTACAGTTAAGTTTGCCAAAATAATCCAAGTTGGCCAAACTAAAGTATATTATAAATATTGAAGGAAAGTATTTCTTTGAAACTCCACGGATTAAGGACCGTCCACTTATTTTGTGTTCCCTTTTTAAAATTAAATATGTTTTTAACTCTTTTTCAAAGTGTTTTTTAACATGTTTTATTAACTACTTGTTCTTATATATATATATATATATATATATATATATATATATATATATATATATATATATATATATACAGAATGTCCCAAAAGAAGCTGATGGTTAAAAAAATTCAGTTCTTAATTTTTTATATATTTTGTTTTCATTTTTATTTTTATTTTATGTTTTTAGCTCATACAGAGTAACACTTTCAAGCTCATTATAAGTCGTTACACTACCGAGGAGCGGATATTTATCGTAGAGTTGTATTTTCGGTTGAATGAGTCAATATCAGAAACTCCAAGAGAATTTTGACAAAACTTCAACACAAGAAATTCCCCTACTCCCAATGCAATAAAAGCTATGGTGGCTCAATTTCATGAGAAAGGGTCTGTATGTGACCTCCCTAAATCTGGTAGACCCCGTACGGCAAGAAGTGATGAAAATCGTCAGAGATTAGCAGAGAGTGTGGCCGAGGATTCATCCACATCAGTTAGAAGGAGATCAAGTCAAATTGGAGTCTCTCGATCATCTTTTCACAGAATGCTTCATGAAGAGGGAAAATTTCCATATAAAATTGAATTGGTGCTAGAGCTTCAGCCAAACGATCCTGAAAAAGGCTGGAATACGCCATGCAGTTCCAAGATTTGGCCAAACTTTCTCATAAATCTCATTTTGTCCGATGAGGCCCATTTTCATCTAAATGGGTTCATAAATAAGGAAAATTGCAGGATTTGGGGATCAGAAAATTCCCACGAAACAGCACAATGGTAATTACACCCTCAGAAATGTACAGTATGGTGTGGAGTAACGGCGGATGAAATAATCGGATCTTACTTTTTTGAAAATGAAGAAGGAGAGAATGTAACAGTGACAGAAGCTCGGTACCGCTAGATTTTTAAAGATTTTGTTTGACCTTGGGTACAAAACAAACCATTAATGTTGTTCCAGCAGGACGGTGCAACGGTGCATACGGTACGAGAAACATTAAATCTGCCCCAGGACATATTCGGCAACCGAATAATTTCTTGTGGCTGTGAGATAAATTGGCCACCCCCGCTTGCCAGATCTCACAAGTGCAGATTTCTTCCTTTGGGGTTATTTTTGGGGTTACTTTGGAGGATTTCTCCTTTGGGGTATACACAAACAAACCAGCCACAATATGGCCTTAAAACAATATAGAGGAGGAAATTAGGGCCATAAACCTTCAAACATTAAGTGATGTGCTGGACAATGCCCTGCAGAGAGCACAAGAGTGTGAAAATGAAAATGGTGGACATTTGAGTAACATCATTTTTCATAACTAAAATTAGACCTTGTGAAAAACATACCTTAGATTAAGTTGTGTAAATAAAATTAGAATAAGTAGACTATGATATCTTACTATATGTCAAAAAATCACAGAGAGGCTCATCTACCTACATGTGAAAATTGGTAAGCATAACTTAAAGATTGAGGAAGTTAATAAATTTAAAATCCGTCAGCTTCTTTTGGGACACCCTGTATATATATATATATATATATATATATTCTTTATTCCTATCCGATATATATCTTAGTTGATACGTTTCATTGCATAGTCATTTCGTAACTATACTAATGTTAACTAACCAAACTAATAATAAAAATAGATGATGATAAAATTCATAGCGAGTTGAACCTGAAAGGAGGACGCTAAACAATTCTGTAGGCTGCGATAACCACCCCCTCCCAAAAATTTTCTTTTCTTTTTAAGGATATATATTAGAGCCATTTCGGCTGAGTCAGTTAGTGGTTGCACAATGGCGGTGATAAATTCCGAACGAAAAGACATCACATGGCAAATTTGGAGAAATATTTTCATTCCTGTATCTTGTCACTAACGAAAGAGCGCGCAACGCCCGAGACATCTTCGGCTAAAGAACAAGAATGCTGTTTAGTGTTTTGCAAAGAAAATGTTACGCACTTTTTGACAGTCGTCCTTTCAAAGATTTTTATTATCTCCTGCTGTTCCGAAAACAGACATTTTATTGCATGGACTGTCACCATCAGACATGTACAGTCCGATTAGATCAGTCTGAAAAAGAAGAGGTAGCTTAGAAAGTTCCATTTTCAATAGAAATCTCCATAATGTTTTGCTACTAAAATGAGTGATGACGATAATTCCGGTTTTCTCGGTCTTTCCATTGAAAAAAAAAAAAAAAAAAGAGCACCTGGACGTTTTCTGTGACCGCATCGCGATTACTGTTCATGTTTAAGTATTTATTATGACAGTATGAGTACTGTCTGACCGCTCTAAATGTTTAGCTAAAGAAATAGATAAAAATACAAACGGTTTAGTATGTTTATGGTAACGGTATATAAACTGTTTCTTAATACTGGATTATAATACCTATTTCAAAGAAGTGATTCGCTTAGTTTACTCTGTTTTATATAATAATAATAATAATAATAATAAAGTCGTATTGTTGTCTGTTTGATTGTTTGCAATTTAACTAATACATACAAAAGGTATACTGTTTCACAGATAGATTTTAATACTGAAAACTAACACTTATATACTTTCATTCCTGTTTGATTTCTATATATACTATTTATTCAAAAGGAATAAACATTCAAGAAATTACCTCATTTGCATATTACATTAAAAAAATCTGTTTTAATAATCAGTTCTAAATTTTTTAATGGAAATTAGTAATAGAATTGTTTTAAACATTAAATTTAGAAATTTTATATAAAGTTGATTTATTTTTAATTCTTAGTATAACCAACATCATCTGTATTTAAAAACGGAAGTAAGTTTTCATTTAACATCTGAGTTATTTCCCTTTAAGCTGTGAGATTTTATTTTCCTATTTGAATTACATGGATGAAGATGGTTGTTTTATGCTTCCAAAAATCCAAAATATTGTCAACTTTCAGGAAATCCGTATCAACTTAGGATATTTGATGTATTTTAAATAGTACATGACTAAACCCTCTTTCCGACAATACATATTTTTACCTGGCAACGCCGAGTATGTACAGCTAATAATAATAACAATAATAAATGAATGATATTCATAAAACAGATAAACCAAATTCTAGCCGTTTATTTTAAGTAGGATGATCCTTAGTATAAATGTGGTATTGTGGTGACTGTAATAATTCTAGGCAAGAGTAGGATAGTCAATTTTGTTATATTAGACCATGGATGACCAATGATCACCACTTTCTCCACACTTTTGATAATCCTGTGCCTAATTTTACATCCTGCATTTTAATCTTATTATATAGAGAATAAATAATAAATTGTATGATCTGCTCTATTTTTGGTCAGTGAATAAAAGATCTTTCTCGGCCAAGGCAATTTTTATTTGGGTCGCAAACCAGTGTTCGTTTTTGGGAGCTGTATTGTTCCCACCTTAAAAAAAACAAAACTTTGTCGTTAATTCTGCCCGCATGGGACGGCAAATAAATAAAGATAGACTAAACCAATCAATGAACACATATAAACGATTAATTGGTTTGGTATAATTTATTTGTTTTATGGCATATCATCCATTATCAGGCCATTTAAAGCTAAATACACAATATCTATTTCAAATAATTGAACACATTGCTATTTTGCCTGTAACAGAGGGAGGGGTCTAAATTGTTGGTTCATACCTTTTCTAACAGTATCAGGGCATAAATGACCAGAATAGATTGACAAAAATTTAAACACAGCACGTATTAATTAAGTAAACCATGGATATTGTCTATGGACCGTAGGTTCGTGACCCCTGACTTGACATAACGAATAAAAACTAAATATGGTGACGCCATTTGTAGTTTTTGCAGTAGAAAAATAGAAAATTACAACCACAGAGTTTTCGTTTTATGTAAGCATGATGAGTATACGTCTAAATTAATAGTTGTACCAGCTCTCCTTCTCCCTTAGCCTTATTACTTTTAGGATATTAGACTAAAGAACTTTAAACTTGGTATGATTCCCTATTTGCGAAGTGATTGGGTAGTAACTCTCTATTATTAAGTACTCATGTTGCTTTATTGGAATATAATTCATACAAGAAATGAAAATAACTATGAAAAGAAAGTGTATAACAAGCGGTTTCATTTAGAATTCAGTATGGCCACCAGCATTTCCCACCAGTTTGTCAAGCTATCTGGGAAGAATTGGAATTCATATCGCGTCTGAGGACATGTAATCCAGTTGGACAAATTTTAAAAGTTTAGTTTAAATAGCATTTAAACTGATAAATTAAACTTGGATTTTAACGAGTTAGTTTTCATTTGTTATTGTTACACCATGTTATTGGGAATAAACTAACATCTTTGCTACCGTTTATCAAAAATGATGAATCCGTTTTCACAGTTTGCTACTATCAAAACATTCTTAAATAAATACCTTAAAAGAAAAATCGGTTAAGGGGAATAATTCTTATTCTTTTAGTCAGAGCTATCATTCTTGTTTAAAAAAAAAAAAAAAAAAAAAAAAATTTTTTGTCCGATACTGAATCTAACAAGAAAAGGAATAATTATAGAACATAGAAATATTTACAAAACAAATTTTAACATAATGTATCCCGGGAAAGAAAAGTTTCGTATAGCAAGTATATATAACATATTTTGCTTAATTTTTAAGATCTTTGCACTTTCAAGTGTGTTTGGGTGAAGTTATGCTTTTCCACCCTGGGAGGCCTGTAATGGCTCTCATGGCAGCCTTTGTCGACCGTTAGATTCAAACAAGTCTATACAAAACTATTATTTATCCAATGTTTCTTATTTCGTTTTACAGGTTAAAATTAGGAGATCAACGGTTTTTTAAATAAATATCAATAATGATTGTTTAACTTAGAAAAAATATTGATGTATTTGTGTTTAAGCAAGAAAATTTTAAAAAAGCTTAACTGCCAAAAATGTCTTTTTTAATCAAGCATGTCTGAATGAGGGATTGCTGCCTAAATAAGTTTAATACTCAAGAAGAATTTCTATTTTTCAAAGACATTTAATTAGTTATTTAAAACATAAGCATAACAGACTGACAAGTCCAGCCTTGAGTTTTCTCTCGGCACCAAAGCCAACAAAGTCGAGATCATTGCTGAGATGTCTTGTTACCTGTTGACTGAAATATGGTTTTGATCCTGGGCAATTCTAGGAGATCCACCTTTTGGAAGTTTTATCTTATCCATTTAATAAAAGCGTTAGTCTATCGCTAATCGCCCGAAGCGCCCCTATTGAGGGATGCCAACAGAGCTGCCTAGGAATTTTTTTTTTTTGTAAATCAGAATGGTCTTCCTCTAGGACACTGGCTCCTCAAACCGACCCTTGTGTTACATCATCCTGCTGTGGAAGGGAGATAAATATAGGCAAACTAACTAGATCCTAACTTTTTAAAAGGTAATAAACTATTAGAGTAAAAAGCTTTCTGGCATATAGGGACCTCAACAGTGAGGGGCTAGAGATTTTGCTTCTTGTCAGATTAGTCGGGAGTATGTACGCCAAAGTGCTTTGAGTTCATCAGAGCACATTCTATTTAAGTACTTGTTAATTAAGATTAGCGATAACAATAATCTTAAATAGCAACAACAGAGAGATGACAGTAGCTCACTGGTTAACGACATGGACTTACAACCTGAGTGTGCCAAGTCGAATTCAATTTATTCCACAGAAATATTTTCACTTATGGACGTTGGCAACCTTCATGTGGTTCCTCCCATAAGTACCCAATATCCTTTTAGAAAGAATTCTTAATGGAAAGATATCTGGGAAACGAATGCCATCCAAATTATAATAAATGCTACTTAACAACAACAGTTTCATTCAAATTGTGATAGCATAAAAATAAAATTACTAATCATTGTTGTTATTGGAATTGGTTGTGGCTGTTTTTGTCAAATATTTGCAATCCGATAACAGACTGTTCTTACCAAGTTCGATTAAACATTTCCTTCTTTTTTTTTATCTATTCATTTTATTGTATTTGTTTCCGAATAAGAGACACAAGCAAGGAAAGCAAGAACAACAAAAAAATAAATACGTTTATTCGTTAAAAAGAAAAGAGTGGTGGTGATCAGATCAAATAAATGAAATAAAAACAAATAAAAGCAAGTCTTAACAAGTCTTCGAATGCAGCAATGAAAGTAAGAAAGAAAATAACTTATTCATGAAGTTGGAATAAATGTTATTCAGGTATTATTAAGGTCAGGTGTGAAATTGAACCCGGATCACTCGCACAAGATGCAGGGATTAAAAAAACAATCGACGGTTCCTTCGTAGTTGATCTGCCTCTGGTCTCGGTCTACTTTACAAATGCTCAAATTAATGTTTATTAAATTGCTAAGTGAAAGTTCAGAATAGTTAAAAACAAAAAGCCCTCCCTTCCCCATGTTAAGAATGGCTTTCTGAAAAATGTTATTTAGAAAATAAACCAGATATTTAATTAAAAAAAAAAAAGTTGTTTTGAAACAATGATTTTTCTTTACTGGTTAACCATTTTAACCGTTTAAATGAAAAACAACCAAAAACCTACACATGTTTCTATAAGATTCATTTTCCAATGAATTAATGTTTTAAAGGTAAGACAATTATTAAAGAAAAAACCCGTTAGTCTTGGACTTCGTGGCTAATCAATAGTAAAGTGAAGAAATATTTGAAAACAGGGGTGGCTCGATGATTGATCCGAAATTCTGTCAATCTGTGTGTGTTTGTGTACATACATGTGTGGTTTACGGACGGTCCGGTCATGGACGGCCGGTTTGAATAGTTGCAATAAATAACATGTATAAAATTATGATGAATGAAAAATAGGATACTACTGGTCAATAATTAATAATAACGGAAGTCTATTCTTCTGTGTGGGTGTAAATGCATGAGAGAGAGAGAGAGAGAGAGAGAGAGAGAGAGAGAGAGAGAGAGAGAGGGGGGGGGGACAATAGTAAAACAGAAACATAAGCGACTTCCCCACATTCGAATGAAGGGATTTAGCAGCGATAGTATTTTTAGGAGTGTACTGTAGCTAATTGATTTCATATATAAGTTTCTACTTATTACTTAATAAGCTTAGTATTACTCGATCATTAGTGCTCAATATTAAAACAGTTGAGTTGGTATATATTTGTGTGTTGTTTGGCTTACATCGACAAGTAGAGGTTTTAGTCTGTGCAACTCCTCAGCCAATCTCTTATTGAACTGCTGAGAAAGTCGAGCAGACGGAAAAACGTTTTGAACAGAAACCTGCGTTTTAAATTGAGGATGGCTGAAAATATTTAATACCCAATAAAATATATTAATACTTGCTTTTGAGTTTCCAACCAAAAGCCGAATTCAAACGAATAGATACTCGTATTTTATTGTTTTTAATCAATCGCCCTCAGTAATCAATTTGAAACACCAGAGGCACTAGCTGGGACCCAAAGTATAACACTTAAAGAGTAACCTACTTGTTTTCGTTCTGAAAAAACAACAACAAAAAAACGGGTCATTCATTACTTGGAAAAGGTTGGAAGAACCTTAATAAACAAATCTTTTTCTTTCTTTCCCCACTACCCGTTTTATTCCAATGAAATAGGAGAGCACCCTGAGTGTCTAAAGTCTTTCTGTCAAGGGGTTTGTCAGAACAACCTGGCATGAGAATATTTTTTCATTAGAAGTAAACCCTAACCAAATATTCAAAATCACATAGTATTCGCAATTCAAATAAGATCCCCTTTGGAATGACTAACCCACACTAGCTTTACGAAAAATGGTGCACTGTCTACAAGTGATGTTACCTTAAGTAGCTATATAAAGCTGGGTATGCCACCAGACCAGTAAGATCAAGAGAGCACAAGAAAAGTATACTATAATATATTTAAATAGTCAATTAATGAGAGGAAAATTGTGTTCTCAACTTCTTTACTAACTTAGTGTTTAAAATATAAAGGAGAACGTTAATGGCATAATCGAATATCTATGTATCTCATATAGAGATCAAGTGTTAACCCCAGGAAATAGAACCTTTTTATTTCTGAGGACTTCAACTGAAGTAAAATGAAACAAACAAAAAAATTAAATCCTTATATATATGTATATTTGTGAAAAATAAAATTTCAACTCAATTTGAGGATATCTTAAGTAGGATGACTCCTAGTGTGAACGTGGCATTGTGGTGACTGAAATGATTCTAGTCAAGAGTAAGATAGACATTTGTTAGTATTTGTAACTATGGATGATCAACGACACCCATTGTTCCGGCATTTTTGAATGGTCTTGTGCCTAATTTGTTGTTAATGTACGTTTTTTAAAATAATTTTTTGCAAATAAATATCTATGCTCTCAATCAGTGAAGGAGAACTCCTTCTAAACTGAGACAATTTAAATCTTTGTCTCAATCTACAGTGTCCTTTTCTAGGGAATCGGGGTTTCCCCCACATTAAAAAACGGCCTTGTGTCCAACATTGCCATTGTTAGGAGGTAAGTAAACATAGACAGTGTCAGGTCTTCGGTGGTGAATATTCCCAGGCATTATTTCCTCCTTTTTGAGATGGTGGGCATTGCCAATCGCCTGGAGAAATACCCACGGATCCGTTCATAGCCAGAGTACACCAACAGTACCATCCTCGTCAGAGGAGCTGGATTTCACCACTTTTCAGCCTTGTGCCATATCTTGCTGCAGCGTGGAGCAAATGAATAGTCAGCTTTATTTATTAATAAAGTTCTTGAAAGCATGCACTCATGATATGAGATCGGGTAAAAAAAGAGAAAACAAAAATATCGATAAATAAAATAGCGATAATTTTCGAAGGACGCAAGTGGGTCGGAGTGAAAGGGGAGACAACCATAACAAAAACACGGAAAATATAATATCGTAGTAGTGGTAGTATAGCCATCCGTCTCCTCGTTTCACCCTCCTCCGCCCGATCATCACCATCCCTACCTTGGGTGGCCACTCAGTCACGATTGTATGTAACAAAATGACGGGCAAATACGCTAGTTTGAAGTTTACATGTTATTATAAATGTAGCGTTGTATTGATTGCTAGGCAACCGCAGAGTTTTATAAACACACAGACACAACATAAATTTACTCCTCAGTAACAAACTTGATATATATACAATCCGAGAGTGCTCAATAGTAAAATAGTTATTTATAGAGCAAATATATTTACGGCTTACACTACCATCGTTCCAATCAACAAGTACTACCTACTTTTTGGATAGGGTCAAAAAAAGAGTTTTCAATCTAATATGTCCCACTTTGTCAATTGAGCTACATCCCCTGCCCCATTGCCGTAATGTTGCATCTCTGTGGCACTGTGCCTGTTTTACAAATATTTTAGTGGAATGTGTTCTGATGAACTCGTTGCACTTGTGCCCCCTCGGCGTATATATCTCCGATAAACTCGTTGAGCAATAAAATCTCACCCACTGGTGAGTGGTGAGGTCCCTAAATGCCAGAAAGCTTTCTATTCTAATAGTTTCTTCCCTCAAGCAGCTAGACTTTGGAATTCCCTTCCTGTTACCTGCTTCCCTGGTTGTACTGATATGCAGAAGTTTAAATGTAACGTAAACCAACATCATGTTAATCTTTCCTAGACATTGTCCCAAATAGTAGCTCCTTACGTCCAAGTGGGCGTGAGTAAATAAATAAATAGTATAATACTGTGCTTTTGGAGAAGAAAAAAAACTAGAGTGCTCAATTAGGTTGATAAGAGTAAAGGCTGAATTTCCCTAATTTCACAAACTACAAGCTAAAATAATATTTTAAAAATATACTTTCGTTTTCCTATTGAAAAGAAAATCCATTTTAATTGTTCTAATTAGTCGTAATTTGCAATTAGCTGTTCAAGTGATACATGTCTACGTTTTTATTTATCATTTTCACCCTGTTTCACTGATTATTGTTTGACAATCTTATTCTTAACGTTGTCTATCACTCTCGCTTCCACCCCCCCCTCTCTCTCTCTCTCTCTCTCTCTCTCTCTCTCTCTGCTGTTTATCTCCATCCCACGACAGGAAAGTAAGATTCGAAAAGCCAGCACTCTAAAGAAAGAACACTGATGAAAAATGCCCGGGCAGCCACATCAACATTCCCTTGTAGGTGCACCTCACCTCGAGCGATTAGCAATAAACTAACCCCCTTCTCAAGAAATGAGAAAAGTCTGGGAAGGTGGACCTCCTAGAACTGTACAGGACCAGGACCATAATTTAGCAAACAGGGAACAAGTAAGCCCTCTCAACTATGGTCTAAATTGATGGCTTTGGGACCGAGGGGAAACCCGGCTCGGTTCGAGCTCAATGGGTGATTCAACAGGTCACATTTTTCTCGTATCTTTCTGTCATGTACACATTTTTTTTTTTTTAATTTCCTATTATTTTGTTCTAGCTGGGGATGGGGAATTCTACCAGATGCCAGCCATTACATTCATCCACTATGCCGTACATTCCAACCGAGGGATTTTTTAAAGATTCTAACAGTCTCTTTTGTATGGTTTCAAACCATAGAGACAATTTGTATCTCTCTTGCACTTGGTTCACCGGGTATATCTACCAGATAATTTTTGAAATTCTTTTTCATGAGTCTGATAGCTCCTATAATTACTGGAATGATGTGTCTATGTGTGCGCCGGCTACAAATAAATAATAAATAAAACAATACTATATCTCCTAGCACCACAAGGCATGTGTAGATAGTGTTCTGTATTTACATCGTCCAATTATATCACAACTTCATTTCTCATCGCTGCTACACACACACTCTCTCTTGAATAATGCCATACACGCACATGTATATGTGTTGGGGGAGGGGTGTAAAACATGAATATAAAATCCATTACATCCCTCATCTCTTTCTTATTATTCCCTCTTTCTCGAACATTCAGCTGTACTATGAGCAAAAAATTAATATAACAACATTTTATCTTTATGATAAATAATAAATAAAATAAATAAGGCTGACACACTAACACAAAAGTACAAAAACATGTCTAGACAATGCAGGAGTTCGACTCGTATAGACAAACAAAAAACAATAACAACGTCGGAATTCATCGATGGATTAACGCACTTATCTCATCTATTAAAAAAGGTGGAAAGAAAAAATAAAGGAAAGAAAAAATTAAAGAAAGAAAAGAAAGGCATTTGCATTTAACTACTGTTCCTAGGTTACAATGTTGTCGCCTTTTACTGCAGTCAGTAAATAAATGTGCGTGACCTCCCCCCCCCCAACTTAAAATAAATAAATAAATAAACGGACTAAAATTGAACGGATACATTTTCGGTTAACACCGTTTCATGTCAACAACATAAAAGTAAAATTTCCATTTTTTTTATGATCATGTAATTTTGTGATCAATAATCCTGAACAAAACAAGAAAAAACAAAAAACAATGCTACTTGTGCAGTTTAACATTCCCAAGCAAATTTAGAAAGCTATTGTTAACATGGGAATTGTGGATCTTGGTTAACCTTGCTCCATGCTCCACTCTCCTAAAATAAAAACAAATAACTTGTTTGCAAATGCTAAACTTCACTAACGTTACCGAAATTATTTTAAAATTAACTTTCGGCATTACACGCAAAGCAATTCGTTCTAAAAAAAAAAAAAAAAAAAAAAAAAAAAAGTTTAAGCAGAGGACAACATAACTAACATTTTGGGGATTGAAAAACTTTCATAAAATAATACTTGTATTTGCTTCATTTCGCTCGATTTTTGTGACCATGACTTTATGGGGGGAAAAAAATGTTAAAAAGATTATAAATTTGAGTTATCGCCCTTAAGTCTCGTTCACAATTTTTTGAAGATGTCGATTACGTTTTCACGTGTACGATAAAACTAAACTTCCAACTTTTATTTATTCATTTATTGGTGTTTATTCTAATTGACCTTATAGCGGCAATTAAAAGTAAAGAAATTGCAGAAAAGTCTATATGATGTACGTGCTCGTAAGAGAACGAAGATGTCATATTCCAAAAATTACGTAAATCGATCAAATAGTTTTTTTTTTTTTTTAACTAAAGGTGTGCAGTGTGCAGTAATATGTCGAAATGCCCGTATACGTAGTATGTGTATGCTGTGACAAATGCAGTATTTAGCGATATTTGTGGATTTCAGATTTAAAAAGGTATTTATCTCCCACCATAAAAAATATGACACAAGGGGCGGAAAGTGATTGAAAAGTCAGCGACTCCGAATAGGAGCACTCTGATCTGCAAGAAATGTCTGCCCCCCCCCCTCTGCATTCCTCGGTAGGTGTACATTAAGCGATTAGCAATAAACAATCTCCTTCTTCAAAAAGAAAAGGCAAAGCCTGGGATGATGGACCTCCTAGAACTGCACAAGACCAGCAGCACCGCAATCAACAGGGAAATGACCATTTCAAAAATAGCATAGACTTTGTTGATGTTGATGCCAAGGGAAAAATTTTAAGAGAAAATGAGGTAATTTGTTGTTGCTAAGTGCGCGTTTTTCTTATTTTATTTTTCATTTATTTTTGTTTTGTTTTAATCGTGTATCGCTTGTACGCTTGTCTCCAGACACAAGCAAAGGGAGAGAAGAAGAAAACGAAAACGCTTTCGGGTTTTTAAAAACTTTTTCCAAGTCGTAAAATTTGATAGAAGGAAAAAAAAAAAAAAAGATTCTCGTTTTTATGATTTCTTTCAGTAAAACAGTAAAGTTTCTGGCATTTACGTTTAAAGTCGTTACACCTGGTTTTAATCATCTTCCAAACTTTTTTTTTTCTTTCATCTTTTTTTCGTGTTCGTCAAGTCATATTCAATCTCCTAAGATTTTTGGACGCGGACATCATGCCCCTTTAACTGGCCAGATTTTATTTTGCATTTAATTTTCATCTTCAACCGTGAAATCGGTTAAGCTGAGGCTTTCTAAAGTTACGAAAGTGTGCGATTAAGTTTAGGAAAAAAAAAAAAAAGAAAAGTAGGGTGGTTTTCTAGAATAGCCAACAAAACAATAATGAAAAAAAAGGGAGTGAAGAAAACCCCAAATAGACTACAAATAAATGTTACCAAAGACAAGTTACTCTCTTACCTACCTAAATAAGATATTTTTTATGTTTTAATTTATTTTAAAGTGTGTGTGTGTTTATTATAAAATGATGGTGGTGTATCAGCCGAGCTTTGATAATCGCTGAAAAATCGAAAATTAAACAAAATACTTAAACGTCACCAACCGTGAGAAAATGTAATGTTCTACCAGTATTTTGTTTAATATTCGATTTTTGAGCAATTATGGAGGCTTAACTATGTCTCGGTAGATACTGCCATTTTGTTTTTCATTTTAACTCAACAAGTTTTACACTACCTTTATTTTTAAGTTTAAAAATAAAACAAAACATTTTCAAATAAGTTAAAACACCAAAAACTTATCCAGGTAGGTAGAACAGTAACTTAACTTGGATTTGGTAACATTTACTTGTACATTTATTATTTTCACCACTTATATATATACTAGCAAAAGTACCCGTCGTTGACTGGGTTCAAAAACAGCCTACAGAAAATGGACTCTGATTTATGAAAGTATGATAGGTTATGAAAAGGAAGGGTTGTAAATTTGGGTTGAATTTGGGGGTATCAAAGCCAAAACAAAATATGATGAAAGTAAAAATAAAATAGATAAACCCCATAATTTATTACAGCATACCTGTTCACACTGAAACACTTATCACAATATTCTGTGGATCTATATTAAAAAACCTTGTTAAACTTTGTGACATATTTCCATTCTATGGAGGTCAGGTGCGAACGAACACCTCATAATTTTATTATACCATATTTCTTCAAACAGAAACATAATTATTAAAGTATACTTACACAGATAGATATGAAAAGTCATTATTAAAGTTTGTGCCTATTTCCATTCTATGGAGGCCAGGCGCGAACGCAGACCCCACAATTTTATTATACCATCCTTATTTAAGTGAAAACATACTTATCAAAGTATTATTATGTACATCTATATCAAAAACACTTGTAAACGTTTTTTTTTTTTTTTTCCATACTTTGTGGACCAGGCGCGAACGCAGACCCCACAATTTTAATGAACCACTGTTCTGCCAGATCAAACATACCCATTCCTGTGTCTCGATATATCTTCTATCATTATATGTAATCAGTTTTTTCAAATAGTTAACCATATAGGAGCCTATTCGGGACCAGACGCACACATACATGCACACATAGACATTCAGCTTTATATTATATATATATATATATATATATATATATATATATATATATATATATTGCTCTATCTAGTATATTGAGCAATTTTATTTGGCTGAGATTGTCTTATGTAAAAATATTACCTCTGAAAAATATTTTGTTAGACTTGATACCACAAGATTCATTGATCTGTGATCCAATTCATCTCATTATTCTGATTATATATATAAATATATATATATATATTTGAATAAATGACAAAAGACTATATTTCAAATTCATGATGTTGACCATCTTATAATCTATTCCTTTAATTCAGTTGACATTTACAATTCTTGACAGTATCTGTTTTGTAGCGCAAAATTAATCACTGAATTATTATATCAATCAGTGAATCTATTTTGCCCTTAACATTTATATATATTTATTCAGGGTGATTATTTTCCAGAGGTGAAGCTATCAATGAATTTTAACAAATTCATACAAGAGTGCTCAATACTGAAGTAGGGTAAGATATACTTTTTGTCACTACACATTCATGAGCATGTTTTAGTCAGCCAGTTACAAGTAACTAGAAACTTCTTCAGGCGATATCACTTATACACAAGTAGAGTCCGTAATGAAAATTGGAAAAACATTTCCAGCACATTTAAATCAGGAGATTAGTCATGTGATATTTAAAAATAAACTATATATATAAATAAATATTTCAAAGAGGGTTCATCATTTACCCACATGCAGCGCTAGTATCCCAAGATCACTCATCAGCTACTGAGCAGGCTCAGCATCATTTAACTTCAACATGATTTCTCAACATATTGTCTATATTTCTCAATGTGAGCAAACACAAGTTGTCGCACACAAAAAACTACTAAATCGTCATCCGTTTGAAGTCTATTTTACATGCTGGCATTTGTTGGATAGCGTTTAAAAATTGACTTCCAAACTAACCTATCTCTGACAGATCTTAATTTATCCCTCTTTCTCTCAAGTTCATTCTTATCACTTCGTCCCATGATAAAGATGGATATCAATGTAAAATTCTTATGCTTGCAAATTAGTGAGAGTAGGAGTACTTATTTCTTTAGAGGAATAAATCCTCCTACTTCCTATTCATGTCACTAAGAAAAATCTCAAACCGGATAAAATATTTGCTCAATAAAATTGATAAAAAATACATTATTTCATATAAGAACATTGTCGACCTGTGTCAGGTGTTCATGATGAAACAGAATATTAACTCGATTCTTGATGAATGCGTCTATTAATGTGTTTACAGAGCCACAAAAAGTCTATCCAATTTAGATAGGTAATGACTCATAAGCAGCTAAATAAATTTGTGAATCACTGTTGAATGTACTGAAATTATTGCAGAGATTATTTTGGAAATTGTTAATCTTCAGAATGCTGTCAAAGCATTTGCATTTAAGAGGAAAAGTTTAAAAAAAACAAAAACAATCCAGCTCTGAATCAGATAGATGTTGAAGGCATTGCCTTATGTTGGTTACACATTTCAACACATTTAATTAAATAAGCTTTAACACTGCTACTGGACCGCAGAATACTGTGCAGTGGTATGGGCTTCTTCTACTTATGCTCCAAAGGTCAGTGTCGAGCTCAACAAGGCATGCAGGACACTTACCAGCAACCTAAAATTGACCAATCTGCCAGCTGTCTGCAGGATGTCCAGAATCACTCCATTCCAGATTCATCAAGAGGAAGGTGGAGTGAGACAAGCAAGATAATTGCCATCCCCTATTTGGACATCCAGAGGTGCCCAGCGACTACCATTTAGCAAGAGCTTTGCCACTGTCACAGGCCTCGGACTAAGAACACCAGCATCCGTCAGTATGCGTTGATAGAATGAGTCAGTAAAAGGCAACAACAATGAGACTCTTCTGGCATCCAAAGACGATTTCCCAGCAGCACTTCATAGAAAGAATGAGTAACGCTCAACTGGACCTGGCCTTTTGGCTAGGAAAAAATGTAGAATCTGTTCTGATGTTACACTTCACCTTTTCTGACTTTGATTAGTAAAAGAGAAATCCTTCTAGTCTGAGGGAATTTTTATTTTTGTTCCTATCCAGAGTGCCCCTTTTGAGGAGCTAGACTTTCTCCACATTAAAAACCGACCTTGTGTCTAACTCTGCACTCATAGGGAGGCAAGTAAATAGGAACACTCAACTGAGCCTGAGTGAAGGCTGTCAAAATGTGGGACAACTTGTACAAACGAGGCTATGTACACGGCACTCAGTGTTCCTGCAGCATCAACATGCAAACTATCGCACGCATCCTCACTGACTGTAACCTAAGTGGGGCATGCTCCGATGTGAATCTGAGGGATGCCTTGGACACAGCCCAACAATAGCCCTCGAAATGGAGGTATGATGATGATGAGCATACATACCTCAAACAAATTGATAAAATGCACCACTTTAGACAATCAAATAAGTACAACAATGACTTTTTGTAATGTAACTGAGGAAAAACTCAAATCCAAATATTTTTGGAAAATGAAAAGTCCTAGAATGTAATAATTAAAAAACAGTACGTCCACATGAAAAAAACCTTGTATATTTTGTCTTCATGTCAGGTCTTCAGGCAGTAATATCATTCAAAGTGTAAGTCATACTACTATACAAAAAAGACGGACTAGTGTGAAAATGTTGATATGAAAATATACACATTTTTGTTACTGAGTGATCATTTATCAAGGTCAAAGATAGAGATTTTTGAGATGGGATGATTGTTAGTTGAATGATGAATAATATAATAAGCTTGAAACTGATGAAGAGAATGAAGAAAGTTTAATTACTTATAAAGACAGTTTGTGACATGTATTTGTTAACATTGGATCTGAAGAAGATTATGTTGTAGTCTATAAGGAAACGGTATCATTGTAATGTGTTTCACAGATGAGAAGTTTTGGAGAAGAAGCTATGGTTTTAAAAATTTTGCTTAACGCTAGGCAGACGGAGAAAGAAAAGTTCTTTTGGAACTTTTGAAAGTCATTGATCATCCAACATAGCTACTTTATGGAGATTGACTGAATCATATGAACAGTGAAAGAGTAGTTGAATAACAGGTGCCACCAACAACAAAAAATGCATTCCTCTTAGAAGATGGCATAAACACAATAAATAATACCTATGGCAATATTTATTTATTTGGATTATTCAAACTACTAGTCTCATCTTATTATATTCACAACGTTTCAGCCGATGTAACCTCTGACCTTCTTCAAATGTCTCTTTTTGGACTTGGAAATGGGATACCTCTCTCTCTCTCATATATATATATATATATTAGATAGATAGATAGATACACACACACACACATATATATGCACACATATACATACTAATACATACAAGCGCACACACTATATATGATATTGATACACACACATATAAGATCTCCAAAACAAACAGATAAAGCCTCTGTACATCTATAATGTTTTATACCCAAATTGGAGATAGATAATAGATCATGCACACACAAAAGGCTCAATATCATTTCAGATAGAATTTCATTATTATAATAATAATAATAATAATAATAATAATAATGATAATAATAATAATACCCTTTTAAATATTACACACACACACACACATATATATAAACAGACAAATTTTGTGGCTTTACCAGAAAAAAGCAAAGATGTATAATAAAATGGATCTTCTAACAATGTGTGAAAAATTGAAGATGTCCCTTTTTTTAGTGTTGGTTGGTTGGGGTTGGGAGTAGAAATTAAAATGTGGAAAGCAAAATCCTACTTTATTGTCAAAAGAAACAATCAGTTTTCTAAGAAATGAGGAAACAAATAAAAAAAAGATGATGAAAGTGTCATCATTTCAAAAGGCGAAACTAGAAATGAAAAACGTTTCAACGACAACAAATTGTGTTATCAAGGACATTTAATCCGGTTGTTGTTGATGCTGTAGATTATTTCAAAGAGCAAAGACAAGGGAATGCACGAACAGAAACAGTAACCTACCGGCTGACAGATGGACATAAATGCACAGAGACAGAAACATACGCACACACGCAGAAAATCACTCGAAAGCAAACACGAATAAACATACACTAACATCAAAGCAAAGGCAAATATCCACATGCACACATATAGGAAGTTACATGTACACATTAAAACAAAAATGCACACGTAAGTGCACCTATTTTCATAAATTCATGCAAACACATTTGCTTACGCTAACACATACGGATTCACAAACATAAGCACGTTTAAACCAACACACTGTCACAACCATATGCGTACACTCACCGAAACGTACATGAGAGCACACACACATGCATACATACATACATGCATGCTAAACCACTATTAAATGTAAGTAAATTAATATGCAGGTGAACATATTCAAGATTGATTTAGAAATAATAGAAAAGAAATTAAGAGGACATTTTTTTTTTTAACTCTCTGATGATCTCTTTATCAGAATTTGATATGCATATTACTATTAATCTCTCTCTCCACACACACACACACACACACACACACTAATATAAACATGCACACATTATATATAATATTAATACACAGCCACCAAAATAAACAAATATAAAGTCTTTATACAGCTGTAAAATTTCGTTCCCACATAATAGGTAGGAATTATATATAAAACTAGCAGGCCGTCTGGTGTTGCCCGGTCGTAAAATACGCATAAATATTATATTTTAATTCATACACAAACTGAAACATATGCATGCGAGTATTATATTTTCTAACCAGTTCACTTCTTGTAAGTAAAAAAAAAAAAAAAAAAATACCCGGCTGAGATCGAAATCCAAACATAAAAACAGTGAGTCAAATATGACAACCATTAGGGCGGCTTGACACGATCTTTAAAAAGTGTTTTCAAACCTACTTATTTTTAACATAATGAATCTGTCATGTGATACATTCACGCGTGCGCATTCGTGGAACAGTCAGTAAACAGATAAAAATCCAACGAGACCCCACCCCCATACCAATTTTTAAATTTTGACCCTTTAGCAGCCCGTTTTTTCCGGATGAAAACCAATTAAAAAAATTTCCACGTGTCTGAATATCCTATATACTAAATTCAAGTCTGTAGATAAGAAAATCCATTTAGTATATAGGTTGAGAAGAGTCCTCACACACATTCTCACTTTTATAGATAAATCTCTTGGATTTGGAACAGACATGTTATAAGACAGGAAATTTTGTTTGACACCGACTGAGCTTCAATCTATGGTCACCCATGTTAAACATTCACAAATATTTGTCTAGCTACAATCATTGCCAATAATTTTTCTTGCTCCCTCAGCAGCCCTGTTGTTTTAACAACGTCAGCAACCATAGCGCTACAATTTGGAGGTAATCTTGGGAAGATGCTTGTGTCCTCGTTCGGGGTTGTATCTTCCCTCATAAGTTAAACGCACCCTCAGAAACCAACCTGGAAATTTCTACAACTCAGCGTGGTACAAAAAACGCCTAGCCTTCCCAAATAGTCACCCATCTGGTACTGGCTAGGCTTATTGTTGCTTAATTTTTGCGATTTTGCAAGAACTGGTGTGTCAACATGATTGTGCTGTGTATCTAAATCTAAATAGAACTTCTCGTTTATAGAATACAGTACCACAGAGCTGCTTCTTGGCTGACTACAACATTACCGTTTTCAAAAACAATGTAAACAACTTCTTGTGAAGTTGTTCTCTTCAGTAATCAATTTCTCACCAGATACAACCATCCTAACCCATCCACTAGATGTTTCACCGGTGAAAAACTCAATACCTTTATTCTCGAGTGACCTTTGTCCTTGATAAACGGCAACTCGTTAGTAAAAAAACACCTGAATATATATGAATATATATGTATATATACACTAGAACCCCGGGATACGGTGGCCCTAGAATACGTTTTTTTCAGGTTACGATGTGGAATACAATGTTTTTCCGGTCCCTGGGTACGGTATTTGCCCCAACTTACGGTGTTATGTATAATGTTATTTGATTATGTACATGTGCATTATATACTGTGTTGTACTAATTTTTAATGCCGTATCTCGAGGTTCTACTGTATCTATACGAAGGGCGTCCCAAAAGTAATCCCTCCTCTTTTTATTCCGCCCGAATGGATCAGAGGGAATTACAAATTGCATTTTTATGATGACTGAACTTATGCGTTTATGACATGAAAGTTTCGTTTCTCTTTTTGCAGATATTGACAATTAATATTGTGAGACTTTAAAATGCAATCTCTGTCATGGGCGTGCGTCAGAAGCAAAGATGCGTCGTAGACTTTGTAGCTCTTCAACGTTTTGAGTTAAAAAAAATAGCAGGTTTTACTTTTGGAACGACCCTCGTGTGTGTGTGTGTGTGTGTGTGTGTGTGTGTGTGCGCGCACGTGTCAATTTTTTGTTGTTATCTTTTAACAATAACCGTATTACTGGTATTAATTAGCTCACCCAAACTCTGAAGAGTTGTCTTCTATGACATATGTATGAGTTTGGTGAAACACGTGTCGGTGGATAACTATTCCATTTATAATATAAGTCTATAACAATGGTTCTCAATCTTTTTTTTAATCATGACTTTTTCTTTTCAATGTATTTTGGTGAACCCTTATAGCTTATTTTATTTTTCAGTAATGTAAAGAAAACCAAAGAACATATATCAACAGTTTATCTTGTAGGAAGACTGAACCGATATTAACGTAACATGTACCATGAGGGTCCACATGGACCCTGGTTGAGAACCATTGGTCTATAATATGGAATTATCAACCCAGCTTCATGAAATGCGTCTATTTTCTCAAGACAAAAATAACCTTTAATGTAATGGAAGCAATCTCTGAGAAAATAAAGAGGATGAATAATTAATAACAGGAAAATAAAAACGTAAAGCAAGAAAACAAAATCTTAAGGGTGTGACTATTTGGCTGATTAAGTCTGTTACCCAGTAAACAGAAGCGGAACATTTTTCGAGTACCCAGGAATAAACGAAACAAAAAAAGAAAAGAAAATGAAGAAGCCCTCTGGCTGTGTCTTCTTCAATCTTACTATAAGCTGCCATAGTTTTTGTAAATTTTATTTTTCTGGGAGCCATAGTCTCTTACGAAAATAAATAAATAATTTTAGAAAGCAAAGATAAAGATGAAAAAAAAAAGGCCGGTATGAGGTCTACAATATCAAGTTTACAGCAAGTAAGTTTCTTTTCTTTTCTTTTTTTTTGCGGAGAAAGATAAACAGACTAAGAATAAAACATAAGAATTAGAAACTTGCTTTCGTAGATATAATATTCAAGAAAGGATGCAAAATGGAAAAGAAATGTAAAAATAGGAAGAATTTCTTTGAGGTGTATTCCTGTTTAAAGACGCGTCAACATTTTGGATTCGGTACAAAAATTACCAAGAAATGCCCAAGATTGGCACTAGAATTTAGGTTAAACTTTGCTATGATTGATTGATTCCTGTTATCGCAACGATTTTGAGATTTACGTAATACCGAAACGCAATACTCATTGTAAATATTTCACTGAATATGAGCTGCCACTTTACCTAGAGCTTAGGGAAAAGTAGAGTTACAACAAGCTATCTCTTTATCATAATATAGCATAATTTTCTTTATTCGTACAAACATTATTGGCTACATATGTGCATACATGTTTCAGCTGTGATTTCTTTCGAAATCCAACTTCAACAGGCCACAAGTCTCAACATTTTTCAATTTTTTTTTTTTTTGAAGACACATTTTCCTTTTTAAAAAAATTGAGAGAAGAACTTATATTACTTTCGTATTTGAAACTGATGACGCTGGATTTCGAAAGAAATCACAGCTTAAACATGTATGCACATATGTAGGCAATAATGTTTGTATAAATAAAGAAAATTATACAATAAAACCTGTCTACTTGCTATTGAGCACTATTTTATAAACATCGGAGTTTCAATAGATTAACATCTAGGAAAATACAGCAATACGGTATACAATCATTATATATATAAAGGAAAGTCTATCGGATTCATGAACTTAGACCCATATAGCATTGCATATGACAAATCGAAATTTGATTCTGATGAACAGAGTCTTTCGTTTTACCTTTGCAGTATGTTCTTTGCACTACACATGTAATTTGCCTACGTTTATTTCAGAAAATAATTATTCTAGAAAGTTTTTTTTAGATTGAGCATTTTTCATTTATGACTTAAACAGCACCAGCCGCTTATGAAATTAATAAAGAACAACTTTCAAATTATTAAACCTATAAAAATTAAATTAGATAGGAATAATCTCCGACTTATGTAGACTTATTAAGAAAGGTCATATTTATCGTTTTTGTTTTAATAGGGGTTCCCGGGAGAGAGATGACCCCGTAACTGGATTGTATTTTTTTAACCTTCGATTTTAATCAGATTTAAATCATAATAAAAATACACAAAATAAAATCAATTCTCAAAATCTAATCACATTTTTATTATTGTAAAATCCTCCACAGGCTCTAAACGTTTATAAACCCATAACTTCAATTGGGTAAATGTTTACAATTTTCACCATAGATGAAAGTTTTGGATTATATTGATGGATTTTGAGGTTTGAATTCCACTAACTTTTAAAGGGGTCCTTTAATATCAACATAAAAATCGATCATCCTAATCAGTCTTTCGATCAGCAATCGATTTGTATAGGGATACTATTATATAAGTTAAGTATGTGCATTAATTTGATGTCGGTATGATATTGGTCTACAGTATAAATAATATGAAACAAAATCATTAATCTTTGCGATCAAGAATATGAGTTAATTATAAGTTATGAATTATGACATAGTTTCAGATTATAATGTCCAATAACAAAAGAAAACAAACAAACCCAAAAGTATAAATATGTACATGTAAAATGCTACTTCTATCCCTACTTAATATTAGACCCTTTAAAGATGGACTGTGAACAGTTAAAAAATAATTGGGTTTTTGAACAATATGGTAAAGTATGAAACTAAGACTCTCAAATGCTTTTAACAAATATTAATATTAATCCTACCTCAAGAACACAATAAATATGCAAAAGTAAAATCATATTTCTATCCAGGCTTAATATTAGCTCCCTTGACTGAACAATCCAAAAGTCTTAAAACAATATAGTCACTTCTTTAAAATGTTTAAGCTTGAAATAAAGACTCTTATTAGGAAATGATCACAAAGAAAATTAGTAAACAACATTTTTCTATTATCACTCTCATATATATATATATATATATATATATATATATATATATATATATATATATATATATATATATATACACACTAGCAAAAGTACCTGGCGTCGACTGGGTTCAAAAACAGCCTACAGAAAATGGACTCTGATATATGAAAGTATGAAAAGGAAGGGTTGTAAAGAGATAGCTTCGAATTTGGGGGCATCAAAACCAAAGCAAAATATGATGAAAGTAAAAATAAAATAGATAAACCCCATAATTTATTATACCATACCTGTTCACACTGAAACACTTATCACAATATTCTGTGGATCTATATTAAAAAACCTTATTAAACTTTGTGACATATTTCCAGGCGCGAACGAACACCCCAAAATTTTATTATACCATATTTCTTCAAACAGAAACATAATTATCAAAGTATACTTACACAGATAGATATGAAAAGTCATTATTAAAGTTTGTGCCTATTTCCATTCTATGGAGGCCAGGCGTGAATGCAGACCCCACAATTTTATTATACCATCCTTAAAACATACTTATCAAAGTACTATTATGTACATCTATATAAAAAACACTTGTAAACGTTTGTTTTTTAATTTTTAATTTTTTTATTTCCATACTTTGTGGACCAGGCACGTACGCAGACCCCACAATTTTAATGAATCATCATTATGCCAGATCAAACATACCCATTCCTGTGTCTCGATACATCTTCTATCATTGTAAAATGTAATCAGTTTTCTATAATAGTCAACCATATAGGAGCCTGTAATCAGTTTTCTATAATAGTCAACCATATAGGAGCCTATTCGTGACCAGACACACACACAGACGTTCAGCTTTATATCATATATATATATATATATATATATATATATATGGATAATGTAGAAGTAAAAATCTTAGTATTTTGACATCTAATTTACATACATATTTGTGGTGTGAATAAATAGTTTACGGCAACACTGAAAAATAAAGTCACTCTTTCTCTACCTGTTCACATGGATATTAAGAAATATTATAAAGTGGTTGAATCAACAGAGTGAGAGGCTCCAGCGCAATGCATAAAAAGCTAAGAGAGATGAGTGACTTGTTTAGTTAATTATGACTTATGACTAATTACATCAAACCCAATCCCAGAATTCAAGTATATATTTTAGCATATATTTTGTGCTACTAAAGTATATAGGGAAACAAGTGTCCATGGACTCGGTTTTAGTATTATATGTATATATTGCAGGTGTATTCATACAAATTGGATAAACAAATCTTTGCCTTTTACTGCGTTTATACATCATTGCTCAATATCAAGTAGAGCAGAACATTTATTTTGTACACAAGCCAACATTTCTAGCTACATATGTGAACACATTAATTGATTCCTTTCTGATTCTTTCTTGATTCTGATTACGTCGCCTACTTGGTAATGTGAATTTTTTCATGTTAACATAAATTTTCTACTGTATATTTAGCATAACAAAGTTTCAACATGCCTAAGGCTTTAGCTGAAACATGTATGCACATGTGTAGCTAAAAATGTCTGCATAAGTCGAAAATTATACTATTTATAACAGGCACACGTACTTACATACATATAACTATGTGTGTATTATATGTATAATCTTTTATGCTCATCTATTTGGTTTTTTGTTGATATGATTATATGTTGTGGGGAGATGAAGAGGTGAGTGATGTTATGATTGTCTGAAGGGAAGAGCAGAAGAAGCCTAGTAACAGTGGCCCCACACTCCACAGGTGTGATGTTCATGCTACACCTTCATCGTTTGTTACTACCCTACCCCACTCCACCTACACCTTACACCTGGCCGCACCCGTGCCCTTCCCCGTAGCCCCCTCACTGCACCACGCCCACTGAGGGGGTGGAGGTATACCGACTCCTGCAGATTCAGGTCAACTCTGAAATCCACAAATACCATTTTGCCAATATGATATTTCAGAGAAAAAACTTCAAATGCGCGAGGAAGACGAAGATGAGTAACTGACAGCAGAGAGCAGTTCAGTCAGCCTGTTACTGGGTATGAAAAGATGAAGCACACACACGGATATATATATATATATATATATATATATATATATATATATATATATATATATATATATATATATATATATCTGTGGAAATATGTTTCTTTTTTCAATTATATTTTACCTTTTATTTATAGCAATCCTTTATTTATGGAGCAATTACAGAGCATATAACAAATAAATGACAAAAGTCCATATTCCCAATTTCAAGATGTTCACCATCTTACAATCTATTCCTTTAAGTACGTTGACATTCACAATTCTTGACAGCGCCTGTTTCGTAGCGCAAGCTCATTCATTTAATTATTATATCAATCAATGAATCTATTCTGCCTTTAATTCCTCAGAAGAAATAACACCTATCAATCCAATAAAAGAAAATAAAATGCATATGAGCATAGCTATAAAATCCGAAAATTCGAAGAGAAGTTGCAATTAACTTTTATATTTTCTTCTATTACGCCATTTTGAATTTTCAAGTCTTCATATAGACTTTTGTCATTTATTTGTTTTACATATGATAATCATGGAAATAATAATCAAACATATTGAAAACTGAAAGGTTTATTTGTTCATCGACGTTTTATCTTTATTCATCATCTAAAGAAAGTCTTTGAATAAAAACGAACCATTTTTGAAGATATAAATTTTGGTTTTCCTTTTATAACCTAATGTATAGACGTAGTTCTTATTTTTTGTGTATGAATACGAAATACCTTAAAAAAACAAAACTATTTTCTAAAAGAACACAATTTCTGTCTGTTCTTTCGTCCTTCCTAAGTATTAAAGGATGTGTGTGTGTGCGATGGATTGTGTTAGCAGGGAAAGAAAGAGTATAGCCAATGAGATGAGAAAATGTTTATATATGACTAGGTCTAGCTCAGCATTTTCACATTAGGGTCAGTAACATATACACGCACATGTGGCACTTACCTTGGCTGAAACTACACAAAATAGTTTTGAAAGATCAAGGAGGATGGAAAGACTAGGGAAAGAGAGCACCAACCAAACTTCCACTGGAAGAGTGTGGAGAGTAGTGGAATCTTAAATAGTCTTACTATTATAACAGTTATCAGAACATACAGATGATGCTGAACATCTGCAGAGTCTTGTTGTCACTCAGACTCCAGAGACCACAACTGATTATTCTCAATCAGCAATCACTGCTAATGACTTGTGTGAAAACTTCTTCTAAGTAAATAATAATGATGCCACAGAAACTGGTCATAAATGGCCAAAAAGGATGGAAAGGGCATATTGAGTACTGGAATCTGCAAGGGGTTTATTTAAACTCAGGTCCATGTGAAACCAAATATTGGTACTAGTGAAAAAGAAATAGTAAACTGCTGTTGCGAAAACACAAAGTGATTTGCAATAGTTATCAGAAGAAGCAGAGACAGTACTGGAAGTTTGGCTCCAGAGAACAATCATTCCTTAATGACTCGTGTTAGAATTCTTGAGTAAAAACTAAAATAAAATAATAATACGTGTTGCGCTTTCAATATTTATATGTATAGTTATTTCTTTACTTGCAATACTAAGGGAAGTATTCTATTATATAAATCTCACCTGTCTATTTAAATGTACGTATGTATGTATGTATGTATGTATGTATATATGCCTAAAACTTTCGACAGAGACGACGGATTTTCACGAGATTGGTATCGTTTTGAAACTCGACCCTTCAGATGCAAAAATCAAAAAAATGGCTAAAAACATTAATTCCTTCACGCGCAATTGGGTACTTTTTTACAAGGAGGGGTCGCTTTTTTGCTGATATTTTCGAAAGTCATTCTCTCTTTTCGATTGACTAGCCTTAATTTAAACTTTCACCACTTTCGATTTGGTGATGGACGCAACGGCAAAGACGTCACATTTTTTTTTTTCACATTCTTTTCCTCTTTCCTGGTGCGGGGTCAGGCCTGCCTGCCTACTACCACACGCACACAAACACCCGGGAAACGCAGGGCACCTAGGCTAGTTAGGTATATATTCAAGCGAATGCAAGCATCATCTGCAGTTGACTGAAGTATTAGCATTGCTTGGCATGTAAACAAGACAACATTTTTATTTTACTTTCAAGTAAATTTAATTAGAAAAGTTGTAAATCAATTGCAAACCATAATTTCTGAAAGAAACTGGAGTTTAGTTCTATTTTACAATGTTTATAAAATATGTTTCAGTGTAAGAAGAGAGAGAGAGAGAGAGAGAGAGGGAGAGAGAGGGAGAGAGAGAGAGAGAGTAGAAATAAATAAAAGGGGAGAAAGGAAGAGAGATAAAGAAATAGAAAGAAAGATGGAGAAAAATATATGGGGAGAAACAAGTAAAATGAAAGAGGAGGGAGTAGCAGGAAGGATTAGAAGAGAAAGGGGTTCGAACATAGATTAGAAAGAGGAAAAAAGAGGAGAATGAGAAAAAGAAAAGAGATAAGAAAGCGAGAAAAGATAAGCAGAAGAAGGGATGAGAAATAAAAGAGAGGAAGTACGAGAAAGGGTGGAATGAGAAAGTAGAGAGAAAGAATAAAAGAGGAAGAAGAGAAAGAATGAAAGAAAGGAATAAGAGAAAGAGAGGGAGAGGAGGGGAAAAGAGAAGGGAAGAACAGAGAGAAGGGAAAGAGGGAGGGAGAAGGGAAAGAGAGAGCTAATTAAGTAAAACCTCTCATGTTTTGTGCCAGCAAATCAACTGTGATCACGATGAACTGTTTCTTTCTGCCAAGAACCTATCAACATCCGAGATTCATGGTAATCAGCTGACAGACCCTCATGAATATTAATTAGGACCAGAAACTTATGAATATTAATTAACTGGAAATCCACTGCTCACTTTTTACCTACGGATTCTATGATTGAAACTAGTAGTCAATGGTTATTTAGTAGAAAGTTGGTAGGAGCTAAAGAACGCTTTCCTGTCAGATCAGTCCTTCTATCAGTGATCTGAGACAAACACAGTGAATATGTAAATAGTCCAATGGACACCTTAGCATATCCTTGTTATTGTATTAAGGAAATGGTTTGCTGGACTGACTCCTGTCCCCTCCAAATGCCTTGCAGAATCTTGCTTCCTTGTTGCTGAAAAATTGCCTCTGTGGCACATGTTTTCACGAATCTGGCGAAAGAACTGACTTATAAAATTATCAGCCATAACACACTCCTATTCTTTATTACATTCTTTGAATCTTTAATCAATTTGGTGATAGTTTATCACCTTGAACACCCTGAATTCTTCTGCGACTAATAATACGGATTTAGCCATTCTTGTTCTACTGCAGATATCCTAACAGGCATCTCTGAACGTATATACCACACACTGATTTCTACTTTAATAATTTCTTTTCTCCGACCACTTACATTTGGGATTCTCTTCCTGTTCCTTGTTTTTCCAACAGTACAAACATGCAAAGAATTAAATGTAATGCGAACAAACATCTTGCTGCCTATCCCCCTACCTAAAATGTCCCCTATAAATCCGGCCTTACCATAGCAGGTCCTTACACTTTAGCAGCTATATACCTTATTTGAGGTGAATAAAAGGAGAAAAATAAAGAATTTTTCGAAGAAAAATAAACATTTCATTTTCTAGGATTAAATATCTTCTAATTCTCCAGAATGTTGTAAGGATATTTTCTTGGAGGAGACAAACGATATTTTTCTTCTGGGGGAAACAAACATTTGACAGTATGACCATCTGCACCTACACCAGTTTGTCACATGAATGTATGGAGTAGAGATTTTACCCTAACCCACATTTGACTAATCAAATTTTAATTGATAATTTCCAAATCAGCTCCTATGGATAAAAGTCGATGGGTGGGGGAGAATGAATGAAGTCAACTCAAACAATCATGACAATTTGTATTTCATTAAAGTCCAATCAACAGAGACGGCTGGAGACAATAGTCTTCGTGCTAACAGGGGGTGATGGTGGCTGTAGCAGTAACGAAGGCAGCACAGTTCAGGCAGCGAGGGGGGTCGGGGACGCCCTGACGCATCATCATAGATCAGAGGAAGGGAGAGAGATGAAAACAAAGAAAGAGGGGAGGAGAGGCTTTTGTTTGCAATATTTCCTTATATACTATGAAAATATTTGTTTCACATCCAACGGTCAGCAGTGGGGTGTGGGCGAGGTATCTCTTTGAGACAAGGAAGATGACAAGAAAAAAAAAGGTGGGTCCCTCTGTCGTGACCTAGAGATGTGTCAATCAAAATTTTTCCATAATCTGCTCAAGATACTAACAGGGATACAACAGACTAATCTGGTGTGGGAGTGGCGACCGTGGATGACCATTTTGCTGATAAAACACAAGATGATGGAATCTAGCAATTTTAATTCCTATCATCTTTGCTGCTTGTTATCTGTACTACCTGAAGCACCTATTTACGCCGGAAAAATGTAGCAATTATAATCTAAAAAAAGTACGTCTTTATTTCTATTTTATATAAAGTTCAGTATGTTTATATATTTCTATGCACAGGATTAACTTTTAACCGATCATTATGAATTTTAGAACACAACAGTTAGACATAAGGGGGTCATAATATGGGCTACATTTAGTTTTATAGGGACGCACAAGACTTCTTTTCAATGGAGGATTTATTAGCATTAGACAGAATTACGGTTACAGAGATTCAGAGAGAGATACATTAAGAGATAGATTAAGATTTAGTGTTAGAGAGAAGGCGAGATGCTAGTTCACATTGTTCGCTTATCCGATTTTTATTTGTTTATTTGGGGGGGGGGGGAGACACAAGCAGATTTTTCAGAAACTGACATGAAATGGACCAGAAATCACTTTTCCATTATTATTTTAAGGTTATCTTTTGACCTTTGATCCATCAATCATTCTCTCTATCCAAACTGAAATATTATTTATGTTATTTGCTAGAAATTCTCAAACAGATCATGATCAAAAATTAATCTCTGATAACAGCCGGTGGTGTTCTCTGGAGTCTGGGTGACAACGTCTCCCCAGATTTCCAGTTCTCTCCACCTCTTTCGATAACCTTTGTAAATAAATTTATATTATCAAAAGAGCAGCTTGCCATTAATTTCTCACTGAAATATGAGTGGCAATAAGCTTCCCCAAGATCCAAGTCTTCTTTGCACTTATTCAGTGAAGGTCTGGTTAGTGCTTTTTCTTCTTGGTCTTTTCGTCCTCCTTGACTCTTCTCGACTATTTGATGTAATGCCAGTCGATGCCGACACTACACTTATTATTATTATTATTATTATTATTATTATTATTATTATTATTATTATTTAGTTGCCTTGCTCTGTTCACTTATGGCTCCGAGTCCATCCTTTGAACTTGGGTTGACCATGAGAGTTCAATGGATTTATTCAATATACTGATGCCACATGTGAACCCACCACATTAATTGATATATTTCATAATTACATGAAAGAAAAGAACATATTTAAATAAAGTGCTATATGTTATTTCATCATAGAAAAAAAGTGGCTATACACATCACCTAGTGCTGTAAAATTCCAACACGTTACCTAGTTACAGAAAAATGACTTCAAGCGTTACCTTATCATACAATAAATAGCGTTACATAGCATCTAATCACATTAAACGGTGCCACATATCGTCACCTAATTACATCAAAGGGTGCCTGAAAGTACCAGATGTTGAATATTTGATGAAAGTCTATCGATGTCTGTATGGATTACTCTTTAGTCAAGACATCTGGTTATAACAAATGACCTTGAAGACATGTCAAATCTCAAAAGCGGGTAGAGCGGGGGGGGGGACGCAAGGAAGATGAAAAGCAGCAATTCTATATCTGTCATATTTTTATGGGTTTGATTTTTTTTCTCTCTTTATTTTAATGTTTTGTTTTGGTTTGTTTTCATACCGTCCAACCGTATCTTAATGAAAAAAAAAATAAATGAATAAATAAAAATAAAAACAACTGTGAAAGGTTTGGGCGAAAAGATGAAAAATCAATGAACTTATTAATAATTGATCACAAACAAAGAAGAAAAAGAAGACAGAGTGACTGAAAATTATTGACATCCAGTTTTCTTCTCTTCTTCTTCTATTATTATTACTAGTTCTACTACTACTTTTGACAACTTCTAATAAAGCCGATACTTGTAAGTTATTCTCTTCAAGACGACAGGGCCACTGGAAAAGGGAGGGGTGGATAGACCAACAACAACAAAATGAAGAAGAACCAGAATATCAAAACGTTTCGGGTCTAAAGCCGTCATTTACCGTCATTCCATCTTCATGGGAAATGTGATACAAGGTCTGGCAGATGGGGATGAAAAAGAACTATGCACTTTAGCTCAAAAAAAATACTTGAACAGCCCTGTCAGCATTTCTCGGTAAAGGCACCTCTGGCAATCAGCAATAAAGTAATCCCGCATCAAATAGAAAAGGTAAAGTCTGGGAGGGTGAAACTCCTACAACTGCATAGAATAAATGATTGCTTGGTCGTTTTACAGCATAGCAAATCTTTTTAGATTATTTAATGCTGAATCTAACCATTTTCATAAAAGGTTTTATGCTTCAAGTTCTTTATATCTTCAAATATTTATTTATAGTGTTTGGTTTGGTGGTTCTGTAGAGAATAATTGTTTTTGTTTTTGACTTTGCAAGACGACTGAGTTTTGCAAAGAGAAAGGAAAAAGCACAATAGCATCTATGTTTGGTGTGTTTTAGGTCAGGAAGTCAATAGTTTCACACAGCCTGGTCTGCTAACAGCATAACACAGAAAAATTATCAGTTGCACAGTAACCTAAAGTGATTATCAAGAACGTGTCCTCGATTGATATGCTTGTCGTCTAATGTGACTTAGCATGACAAAGTTCTAAGAACCAGTGTTTTAACCTCCTAGATATCAAGGTGGGCCGGTAGGGGGCATGAATAGTAATAGGATACAATTGCAGAATATGGAATCGATGATGCCGAGTTCAAATCCAATCGCATCTATTTCATTTAATTACGCACTAATAATATTGGGGAACGGATAAAACAACAATGCTTCCTAGCTACTGGAAAATACCAACTCGTGTTCAAATCATTGAATATAATGAAATGTTTACAATAGGTATTGTTCTGATTTTAAAAGGTTGATATGCCATAATAAAACAGACAGAACCAAACCATCAACAATCCATTTTCAATAATTATCTGAAATAAAATTTTTCTCTTCTTTTCAGCGGCGGCATTGCTGATAATGGATTCGATCACAATACAGTTGGGAAAAGGGATTTAAGCGCTACGTTTCCTTCCGAGTTGTCCATATGCACAATGGGTTTTACTATTTGGATGCAGAAGGAAAAATATCTGCAGACACGAAAGGTTATGAAGACTTAGTCAAAATTATTTTTGATTAAAGAAAATTACTATAAAATTTCATTATAATCTTTTCTGACTAAAAATCTTTAATACGATAGGGGCGCTGTACATAGTGTTAAGCATGTAAAAGACGATGCCACATGTCACTTCATTACATCAAAGGACACCTACTAGTACCGAATATTGAATATTTGATTAGAGACTATCGATGTCATGCTGAAAACTCATTAGCTAAGACATTTAGTTATAACAAGTGACCTTGAAAATATGTCAAACGTCAAAGCCTCCCGTACAAAAGTTCAGCTTTTCCTTACTGTAATAGGAGTGGTGGCAACCTGGTAACCAGGTAGTGTCAGAATTATATTGTCTAGAACTCTAATCCCTGGCATGGATACCTATGGCTGGTATGTGTGGCACTAAGCGCCACAACCTGGCTATTAGAGATGGGTAAACTCACAGACTATTTTTGTATTATTCTAATTATGAGTCATCTCGTTCAAAGGTTCAAGTAGCTCTCTGTAAAAGTTAACTGAAAAGTCTTATAATTTTGAATATTATATTAAATATATTTGTCATCATGTTTTCATGAAGGGTTTTTAAAATATGTATATTTTTTTCAAATCATTTCGAAGGATGGTATGCAACATTCTTTCTTCAATTGCACAGATACTACACACTGATTGAATGTAAAATTTAATATGATCAATACTTGATAATGTAAAAACAAAAAAGCAATTAATGCAATAGCAATTAGAATATTAACATTAGTTCCCTAAAATGTAATATTGCTACCACATGTATTTTTTTTACTTGGGAGTCACCACTTATCAAGGCCCAAAGAGCACTCGAGGATAAGGATTAATAAATGCTAGGCGGTAATGTAGTAATCATCAATGCTGTAAATTGGGTGTTGTATTCAGGCCAACAGAACAGTGTTCCACAGGTGGGCAATTCTGGGGGAAAAGCTTTGTTCATGGAATCTGCATTTAGATTTACGAGAGTTGGCAGGGGGGGGGGTCGTATATAGTGGTTGTAACTAGTCGAGTGTTTTTGTGAAAGTTTGGCAAGAAGGAACCATATATTGGAGTTCAGTCGAGCACTTGCCATGAAAATAGCAATAGAGCAGAGACAGGCTTGCAACGTCTCTTCTGTGGGAAAGATGTTGCAGAAAAGAGAAAAGGACATCACTTACTAATTTTGAAGCCGGTTTTGAACCCTATCAAGGCTGAATAGGGTGTGTTGAGCAGCTCCTGCCCAGATGTGGTAAAAGTACTCCATTTTAGGATGCACCTGGCTCTTATACAGAGAGAGAATTGCATCAGCAGTGAGATACCTATTGAAGTGGTAAAGTGATCCAACTATTTTTCCAGCAATCTTGGCAACAGATTTGATGTATGTGTTCCACTTTAGATCAAGATTGAAGGTTAGTACCAGAAGCTTGTCAAGACAAGACCCATTCCTTTCAACCGAGGTGCAACATACAGCACATTTTCCTCTCATAGTGTTCCTCATCTTTGGGCCGATAATATTACTATCTTATTGACCCTCATTCTCGAGTGGCCTTTGGCCATGATAAATGGTGACCCAATAGATAAATAAAAAAGAAACTGCTGTGTGAATGCCTCAAAATCGAAGCCACAGAATGGCATTAAGTGCAGGCTAAAGACTTTCCACTAAAGCACATTTCAAGTATAATAAAGGATTACAAAAATCACTGAGTCGTTTGGCTGGGGAGGAGTTAGGTTGTGTGGAGCGGAGGAGAAGAAGAATGAAAGAAAAGAAGGACATCTGCAGTAAAAGCTAAGAAAGGGGAAAAACACACACACAAAAACAACAACAACAAAAAACAACACACAGATACACATACAAAATCAATAAGTACAGTCGAGTATACTATTCTAAAATTGTAATTTTTTTCTTCCCCCGAGCCTTAGCGACAACAACAGACATTTTTGGTAGTTCATTCTGCTATTTCGTCCCCTCTTTCATCATCAAACCCAACCCAACACTGCACGCGCCATCTCCCTCAAGTAATCTGTTTGACTCCAAGAAGGAAACACATATATACAGCATTTGAATCGTATTTTGTCCCCACTATATATATATATATATATATATATATATATATATATATATATATATATATATATATATATATTAAAGCGTTGGTGGCCATCCATGCAGCCAGCAACTAAGAGTGACCATAACAGTTCGTCTAGACGTGGTTTATAGATTTTTTTCTTCTTTCTTTCTTTTTGCAATACTACCTCGACAAGGCTTGCAAAGGGAACCAATGATCCTAATGTCTGTGATCTTGCTAACGTTATTGAGTGACCTGAAAAATCTAGAATGAACCATTATTAAGGTGTAGTAGTCTTAAGATCTTTAACACTGTCCCCATTTTAATAATTAGCCAACAAAAAGGAGTGGGGTGGGAATAAACACATTGACACTGTTTGAGGTGAGTCAAAGAGGTCTGTGTCGTTTTGTAATCAATCGAATCTTCTAAACAGAAACAATTTACTGGTTATTCTTCCGCAGGAAGGGAAGATCTATCGACGTCCTTTCTTCCGGATAACCATTTTTTTTTTATTACAGCTAGTATTATAAGCAAACAATTTAAATTAACATTCTTGAAACATTTTTTTTTAATTTAAATTCAAAAATGTGTTAAATTATTATAACTCTATTTATGAAAATGAATCAGGTAAAAAAAAGAAAAACAATCGATAAATAAAACTTAATGATGCTTGTCCAGAATCCCCACCCCCATATTCAAAAACAAAGAAAAATCTGTATGATGTATGTACCTGTGACAAAAAGAAAATATCATTTTCGAAAAAATTACATACATTGATCAAGCAGTTTTATTTTTATAATTAAAATATTTTTAAGTGATTAATAAGAATTTGTAGGCATTACAACAAAAATCTCGGAAGATTGAATTATGTGGAGTTATCTCCCTTGTTCTTTGAGACTGTTTTCAATATGACATCTTGTGACAGTCGTACCATAAAATTTAATTTTCTTATTTAAAAATAAAACTACTTGATCAATTTATGTGATTTTTGGAATATGATATTTTCTTTCTGTCATAAATAAGCACGCCATACATATTTTTCTTTTATTTTTGTTTTTAATATGAAGAGAATTCTGGAACAGCTGACTCAAAGTATCACATAAAAGTGAAGATTGTTTGTGATCGCTTGATGCAAGCATCTATAAAAGACAATTAGAATAAAGCTAATTTTGATGATTATGAAGAAGTATTTAGTTTATTATTTCAAAAGTTTGCATATTTTTTTATGATTGATATCCAACATTTCTGTTCATCATTTTTGACATAACGTATATCCTGGCTTCAAACATAATATGTATTGTACCTCTGTTTCAATATCTATAAGTATAAATAGCTATTTATTTATAACACTAAGAGACGTTATTCAGTATATATTCAAGCGAATAAAACAAACCTCTTTCCCACTTTAGTAGAAG
>NC_136483.1:58683428-58710928 GCF_053919585.1 Euprymna scolopes
AGGTAAAAGCTCCTAGACAAAAGCCTTTCTCTCATATATATATATATATATATATATATATATATATATATATATATATATATATATATATATATATATATATAAACAACCTTCTAAAACTATCAAAAGAAAAAAATCCTACACGTTTTTCTCTTTGGTTCAAAGTGTTATCTCAAGAGAGAAACTATGTTATAATTTGGATTCTTTTATTCCCTTTCAAGAAGACAACTTAAGTTATCTCCCTTGGGGCTATTTAGTTCTCTCCTACTGCAAGAACTGTGACACCAAGGTCGGAAAGTAGGAGTAAGAAGTCATTGTTCCCGGCATTCCTCGATGAGGCGGCTCAGGTGATTAGCAATGAACTAACCCCTTCTCAAAGAGAGAAGGCAAAGCCTAGGAAGGTGAACCTCCTAGAACTATACAGAATCAGCATTACACCGCAATCAACAGAAATTAGGTCATTACAGCAATGATTTAATATCTGTTATCTCTTTCGAGACTTAAACAAAATAAGAACATTAAAAAACTTGTACTTACACCGTTACGTTATGTGAGGTAGTTATAATATGCTAAACTTCTATAAATGTGATGTTGAACCAAAGTTAATGTATTTCATAGCCTCTACACTGTTCAAATTTGTAAGAATCACATCGATTGATTAGTGTGATTATGGTTCTTTGTCTCTTTAATGAGCGTGTTCATTGGCGCAAAGGTACACACATATAACTGCTCCCTTCAGGGTCAGGTGAATCAGCCAATAAACTCAAATGCTTAAAGCTTTTCACTACTGATTGACTGTATTATGATGCAAGCCGTACACATTTGCTGAAAGCAAAGCGGCTCTCCCACGACTGAAGAGCCAAAAACTACACAAGGCCAGAAGTATACACACTTGTTAACCTAACATTTCTTTACATAAGTTCCACAGATGCATGGATTTGCAACCCTACTTTTGTATATATAACTTTTTGCCATTTTGCATATCATTCTTCATTGTTTGCTTAAGTTCAATTAATATACATGGTTGTTATTCCTTTTCTTTGAAAGCTGACCTTCTCATTCGACTTTCTACACTTTTCTTTGACTGCAATTTTTTTTTTTCTTTAGTTCTAAAATTTCTTTTGAGGATAGAGATTCTCACATTACAAAGGCATAGTTAGACACAAGGTCGGTTTAATGAGGAGAATGTAGCTTTTTAAAAAGGAGAACTCTGCATTAGATACAAAAAAAAAACAAAACTTTTATAGTCAGTTCTTCATGAATGCGGACACATTCGTTGCCAATCGATAAATTAACTCCTTCTATAAGCACATGTATGAAGTATTTAATAAATATCACTAGCAATGGTCTATAAAGTCAACTCATTATGTACGATTCTTCTTCTTCTGATCACTTTAATGGCTTTATCAAAACTGTATGAAGCGTATTTTGGATTACATTCATTATCTGGTTTGATTTTATAAATGAATTGATGGTTATGAATGCATCCGGCTTGCATTTTAATACTAGCTGAGGATACATTCTCTGACAGCCTAAGGACTAACCCGAACTTCAAAATCCTTCTTTGTTGTGGGTGGTGAGGAGCATGGTCCTAGGAGGTGTACTGACTTAACTATTTCAAAACTATAACATACCACATGATACAGCTCGACCAATCACAGCCTTTGATTGCCCATTAAGTCATGGGATGTAACAACTTGTCTGAACTAAATTGTTATGGCACAAGTTTTCCGTTAGTTTTGGGAGTGGGGCTGAAGAAACCGAATAGAATTTGCCTATTCTCTTTAGATAATTTCATCCCAACTTTTCATAAGACAGAATATATTTAAGTGAAATGATATAAACATCACAAAAATCCTACGCGAATTAATATTTCAACGATGTTAATCATCTCGTCAAGGGTTCAACAGTTTGTAAGGAATTAAGAAAAGGTAGTTAACTTTAGTGAAAATGCAACATTCTGGTCGTTGAATACTCTGTGACTGTTTGCTATGTATGCCTGATAACTTAACATTTGTAGGCACTCTCCCTCACTTCTTGTGTTAATTGCCGGTTGCCTTGAAATAAAATGCTAGGGTGATTTTGTGATTGTGTTGAAATCTGACAAGCAATAATTATCACTTTCTATACTGATGCTTGTGTAAGCATGAAACACTAATGTTTGTAGGAATAAAATAATTAATATTTATTTGAAATATTATATATGTGTTTGTATGTGTATCATTTTTATGCAAAATGGGTGAAGAGAAGTGGAAGCACTTGTTGAACATTCAGATATTTTTTGTAAAATTATAGCAATTAATAAGTAGTCCCCAAATTTCAGTTTCTTCAGAGTTTTTAAAGGGATTTTATAGAGACTATAAATGAGCACAACCTCCCATTTGAAAATTTAAATATTTCAGATCTGTATGAAAATTGATCACCAGAACATTGGGACATAAAGCCAAATTCCCTTAATTTCTTAGGACTCTTTAAGCATAAGCCTTAAATTTTAGACATTTTCTAGAATGAAAATCATGTAATAGATTTTGATCAAAATTGGAATAAGGATTCTAGACATAAGGCCGAGGACTTTTATATTTTGATTTTAATCTTCACAAAGAGACAAAATTCGTGCAGAATTGTTCTGATTAAAGAATTCATTTTATCCTGAGATGGGTATTCTTCTAGTTTGCATATGATGACAAAAAATGTTTGGAAAGGTTAAAAAAAATTAAATGCCTGTTGAAATAACTCTCTCGTACTTTCTTTCAAATACGTTCAAAACAAAACAAAACAAAAAAACAAACAAAAATGCTGTACAACATTGCGAAACCTGATGAGGCACACAAAACGATTTGAGCTTTATTTTTAGCGCAGGCAATCTTCTATCTTGACGAGAAAAATAAATGAAAAATAAGAAAAAAAACAAAAACGTCTAACAGATAGACAGACCGACATACTAACATGGAAATATGGTCTGTCTACATTTGACTGTCTGCAAGCCAATAGGTATAAAAGTGCATTTAATTTACCACTTGATGATAACCTGCAGTCAAGGTAGGAAGCTGAGGTAGAGCAGGATGGTTGGGTGAGGGTGTGATGAAGAGGGGGCGCAACCTGCTTTTTAAGCCCAGAATTACAAATCTCTCCTTTTCTTTCATATATATATATACATATGTGTAATTGTTCGAATGAGGAGGTGCTTGTACAGTTGTTACCCCCCAGACATTGTTACCTATAATTGATAACATTAGTTGCTAGGCTGACATAGATACATCTTGCACTTTTCTATACTAGCAAGTGTGCTTCTGTGGAGAAGGCCACAGCTTCAAGGCTTTTAAGCTTTCCCTTCATCTCACGTATCAAGGTGACAGTATTCTATATCTGATTTCAAGATTTAATAATAGCTTATCCTCTACCTTTATCCAATTGTTATGCATATATATATATATATATATATATATATATATATATATATATATATATATATATATGCACTAAATTGGAGGTAAATGAACAATGAATTAGTGTAAGTCCATTTATATGTTCAAAGAAATCGTGACCAAACACACCCAGGGATAGTGTACGATTGTTTCAGAGACAATATCATATTTGTTTAGATTTCCTCATCAGCACAAGGAGAGGAAGGGTTGACACCAAAATAACAATCAACATTATATATATTACTAGAAGATGTACCTGGCATTGCCCGGTAGTAAAATACGCATAAATATTATATTTTAATTAACACAGAAATTGAGTATTGTGAGTATCATGTTTTGTTTTCTAACCAGTTCATTTCTTGTAAGTAAAAAAAAAACCAAATACTCGAGCTGAGATTGAAACCAAAACCTAAAGGCGTTAAGTCAAATACGATAATCATTACACCAGCTTGGCACATTTACAAAGTGTTTTCAAATAATCTAATCCTTAACATAAAGAAGCTGTCATGTTTCTCGACCCCGCATGTACAGTCGTGAAACAGTTAACTAAAAGATAAATAACCGACAGCTCCCACATACGAATTTACTAATTTTGACTCCTTAGCAGCCTTCTTTTCCGGATGAAAACGAATTAAAATGTTTTCCGCATGTCTGAATATCCTATATGCTAAATTTCAAGTCTGTAGATCAAATATTAGTTTAGTATATAGGTTGAGAAGTGCCGTCACACACACACTTCACATTTTCACTTTTATAGATATATAGATAATCTCAAAACGCTTACCATGTCTAGCCACACTGAATAGCCACAATATGGTGAAACCGCTTTTTGTGGATAACGATATATATATATAAGAGCTACAATATGGCGAAACCAATCTCTGTAGATATATATATATATATATATATATATATATATATATATATATACATACAGTGTTTCACAAAAGTGAGAACACGCCTCACATTTCTTCAAATATTTAAGTATAGCTCTTCATGGGACAACACTGAAAAAATGATTTTTTGACACAATGAAAAGTAGTCTGTCTGCAGCATGCACTTAATTCATTTTCCCCTCAAAATAACTTAAAATATAGCCATTAAAAACTAAATCCCTGGCAACAAAAGTGAGTACATCCCTTACGAAAAGTTGTCAATATTAACATATAACATGTCAACTCTCAATATTTTGTGTGGCCACCATCATTATCCAAAACTGCCATTACTCTCCTGGGCATGGAGTTTACCAGAGCTTCACATGTAGCCACTGGAATGCTCTTCCACTCTTCAATTACGACGTCGTGGAGCTGGCGGATATTTGTGAATTTGCACACCTCCACCTTCTGCTTGAGGATGCCCTAAAGATGTTCTAATGGGTTCAAGTCTGGAGACATGCTTGGCCAGTCAATCACCTTTACCCTCACCCTCTTCAGTAAAGCAGTGGTTGTCTTGGATGTGTGTTTTGGGTCATTGTCATGCTGGAACACTGCTCTGTTTCTAGAGGGAGAGAAAGAGCATTCTACGCCCAGGAGAGTAATGGTAGTTTTGGATAATGATGGTGGCCACACAAAATATTGAGAGTTAAAATGTATGTTAATATTGACAACTTTTCATAAGGGGTGTACTCACTTTTGTTGCCACTTTTAATGGCTATATTTTGTAGTTATTTTGAAGGGAAAATAAATTAACTCTGTTATATATGCTGCAGACAGACTACTTTTCATTGTGTCAAAAATCATTTTTTCAGTGTTGTCCCATGAAGAGCTATACTTAAATATTTGAAGAAATGCGAGGGGTGTACTCACTTTTGTGATACACTATATATATATATATATATATATATATATATATATATATATATATATATATATCAGTTCTGTCATTTTTGTAAGGCTATTTTCAAATATGCATTCAAGCTCACATGTGGTGTAACTGATAATAACTGCAACAAAGAATAAGAGAAAACTATCCGACAATATAAACTGTTTGGTGTTGTTTGGCCGAGTTTAAATCTTGTGATATGGAAGTGTCAAACATGTTCTTGAAAGTAATGGAAACATTATGACACGATGAACTATCGTATTGGTTAATTATATTTGAAGCTGACAGTATAGATAAAAAATATAGTGGATCGAGGAAAGCTCATTGGTAGTGATTGTTTATTGAAAGCAGTGGTTAATAATCCATTCAAAAACCATTCAAAAACTTGCTATGAACGTCTGCACTAGCCATAAGCAAATGGAAGAAATAGGCAAGATATTGGAAAAACAAAACGGAAAAATATATTCCACACGAACTTCATGAATTTATAAACTGTTTTACCCTCTTTATTGCGTAAAGCAGCACAAATTCTCGATTTTTTTAAGTTCAACTGAAACTCATTTATCTATTTTATTTTACCTTGCCCATTTCTTAGATTATTGTAGCTATGAGAATTAGGACATTAAGTTCAGCAGCATCTTTCATATTCTTTCAATATTTCAACAACAGATTACTACTTACATGCGTTTGATATCCTTAACATTTATTTCTTTAGAAATATAAAAGACATCAATTCATTTACTGGATTTCTAACCATTAAGTCTAAAGATATTTTTGAATACGATAGGAATAAAAAAAAAATGTATTTTCATCACTATATAATAGTTTCTATGTTGCCTCTTTACCAGCAAGGCTTAAGCATACACCTAAATTGGCCCTTTCAAAATAATAGTTTGGCAAACACTTCTCTAAAGGTCTAAAATCCTTTCCGCTTTGAAGAAAGCCAAATACAATTATTGAAGGTCGGAAATTCGTTAAATTTGGCTTTAAAAAGATCAATCTTGCAACCCTGGACAAGGATATGAGAGTGACCTTCCTTTGATGTACCCTAGTTTTCGAATATCATTATAATATATGATCATTGTTGTAATGGTATGAGAAAGATACTAGTAATTTTGACATGCAGCAGTTCTTCACCAAAGAAAGTCAGTGAAATGTTACGTCAAAAAAAAGAACATTGTCATCCAAGAGGAGTAATTTAAAAATTGTCTCTAACAATGTGGTTTTATTATTTGTATTAAACTATGTAGCACAATATTACTTTCAGGGTATTTATTAGTACTTATTGATTTATCTCATTTGATTCAGTTCTATATTTAAAATACAATTGACACTATTTTCATAGAAATGTTGACAAACCTGTATTTGTTGTGTGCTACTGGTTTTTCTGTCCAAAACCTAAATTTTTTGTGCTATCTGAAAAAATATCAGCTTTGTCAAAAACATATTTGTTTATTAATTATATTTCACATTTTGTGAAATTTCCACAGGTTCTACTAATACGACTACTAATAATTTTGAATTATTAAGTAACGGTTGGTATAAAAACACCAAGCAGGTTATAATAATAATGAAATGAAACTGAGAGTACTGGAAATCTGGAAAGACTTGCTGTCACTCAGACATCGGGGAAAAGGTTGAATTTGTTCACTTCACATCTCTTCTGTTACTGTGACTGAGCTTTGAGAACTAGGACATTTCAGGATATTTTCATCTTCGACAGATAAATATTTTAAATAGATACTGTTTGGAAATAAAAAGTATCACTGAAGTATGCATAATTGAAAAAACAAACAAACAATAACCCTTTTTAAAACTAAAAAAAAATATTTTCACACAGATTGCCACAACAAATAACATCCTACCTGAGAGCTCATCCTTCAAACTCCTCGACTTAACATTCACAGGTAACATGAATTAGAACAAATACATCAAAGATATTGCCAAGTCTGCTGCAAATAACATTGGCTCGCTCTACCATGCTAGAAAATTACTCGCACCAGAGAGTATCTTATACCTCTGCAAAGCCACAATTCATCCATGCATGGAGTATTGTTGCCACATTTGAGCTGGTGCATCTACCACTAGTCTCTTACTCTTAGATAGGGCCCCAAAACGAGTCTCCAACCTACTTGGTCCTATACTATCAAGCAACTGCCAACTCCATCCCTGTGCCTGTTTTACAAGTTCTTTAATGTGTCCGCTTGGTGTACATATTCTCAACTAAACTGACAAGCAGCAAAATCCCACCCCTTCACTGTTCAGGTTCCTAGATGCCAGAAAGCCTTATACTCTAATAGTTTTTCCTCAGACTGCTAGACTTTGGAATTTCTTCTCTCTTTCCTGCTTCCCTGACTGTACTAACCAGCAGAAGTTTGAATTTAATGTGGTCAGACATTTCGCTGCTCAACTCCACATGATCCTCCGTTCGACATGATCCTAAATAGTAGCCCTTACGTTCCAAGTGGCACTATACCTTGTTTGGAAGTGAAAAGAAGTAAAAAAAAAAAAAAAAAAAAAAATGACTTCTTGAAGAAAGATTTTAAAAGGTACCCAACTTGTACAAAGTGATAAATACCGCTCTTGTCCATGGCTCCAAAAAGTGCAAAATGTTTAAACAAGAGACCCATGCGTGTTACCGAAAAGTCTTAGAACTTGTCAAGTAACGATGATGAAGAAACCGATGACAACGCAGTATTGTTTGTAGGTAAAGCAGACGAAACGGGTGTTACTGTCTAAGGTCTAGACAGACAGTGCTACTTCTTGGCCGAAACCCAAGTGAACAATGTCAGAGCCACTTGCCTGTTGTTTTACCTATCAAATAAGCCACAATCCTTGCCCTTGTACAAAAAAGAAAACGAAAAAAAACAAAAAAAAAGAAAACAAGAAATGCAAGGTAAATTGCGCATATGACAGAATTTTCATGTAAGACAATCTTCCACATCCGGTTCTCTTAAGAAGAAAGACTTACTTATTGTTATTCTTTTCTCATGTTTTTTCTACTTTTTTTGTCGTTTTTATTTACTTATTTATTTTTTGTTGTAATTCAGAGTCATTCTTTGCTTGGTAGCAGCTTCATGAAGGTGAAACAAAATTCATTTTTAGCACGTTTATCTTAGCACGTTGACACACTGGTTCCCATTACATCACCAAAGTTTAAGCGATATTAAGTCTCACCAGTGCCAGCTGGGTAACCATTTTGAAATACCAAGCGCTTGATGTGGAAGGACGGTAAAACGTGTCTGCCCTACAAAATACACCTCTGAAAAAGTCTGTAGCAAGTACGTCAGTATAATCTTCTATTTACCTCCCTCCCACAACGGGGAGATGTGATACAAATTCAGAAGGTGGGCACACTGAGCAAAAGCCCCTAAAGAAAGAACATCCTGGTCCTGAGTAGCCCCGGCGGCATTCTCCGGTGAGGGTGGGTGCCTCAAAAAAACAAGCAAAGCTGGGGGAGTGGACCACTTAGAGCAAGTCCAAAACGGATTCCAGCTGCCCTACAAGGTTAGTGTACCAAAATCAGACCATCAGAGTTTAGGTTATTTAGATGACTTGCCCTTTGTTGGGCTAAGGTATAAATTTGTGCAGTTCTAGGAGGTTCATAATCCCAGACTTTATATTCTCACCGTTTGAGCAGGAGTTAGATTGTTTCTAATCGCCCTGACATTTTTGTTGGCCAAGGTGCTCTTTCTCTAGGGCACTGACATTTTAAATCCTACTTTTCCGACCTTGTGTTATATCTTTCCACAGTGGAATGGAAATAAATAAAATCCATATGTATTGATACAATAGAACAACCACTCCGTGAATTCTAGTCTCAATCATGTGGTGAAGCTCTCCAGAAAGAGTGTTATTTTTTATGTTCGCTTAAACCCAAGTAATTGTAGAGATATTGAAATGAAATCTAATATTTGAAATTTTGCAAATAAAGTTATCAAACTTTCGAAGTGAGATCCAAATAGTATTTAAGCTGACTTTGCTTCTGACTAGCCAATTTTTATTTGTGATTGTTGCACCATGTTATTAGCAATATAATAATGTACTTCGCTACATATTACTTACAAAACGATAAATGCAATTGTTTGAATCTCTCTTGCACTTAGTTCACCGGACATATTTGCCAAGTAGTTTTTTAAATTCTTTTTCATGAGCCCAGTTGCTCCTATAATAACTGGAATGATACAGCATATATGTGAAGAAGGCCAAAGAATGTATCAGCCAAAACAATATTGTAGGTATCTATAGTGATGACGGTAGCAACCCGAAAAAAAAATAAAATAAAAAGAGGAACTGTTTTTGAGTTGGGTTTCTGTATTTGAATTTAATAACATTTCTGATTGTTTCGAAGGAACTCTGATAGATTTCATTGAATTGAAAAGCAAAACACAAGTTCATAAATTGTTGGACTTTTGTTTTGCTGACTTCAGCAGACAAAAACACAAACAGGAAATAAATAAGCATGGACAACATAGAACTTTGAAAAATAAGAAGAAAAGAGCTGACAAAAAAAAAAAAAAACACAGAATATTTATGGAATTTCAATGTGTTCAGCTGACATAATTTGCCTTTTTGTTATTATTATTGATGTTAGTGTTATTGTTGGTGATAATGATGATGATTATGATGGTGGCTAAATAATCTCAGCATAAAAGCACCATCAGCAAGCTCAGGAGAGAGAGAGAGAGAGAGAGAGAGAGAGACAGACAGACAGACAGACAGACAGACAGACAGACAGAAAAAGAGATAGATTGATAGATAGATAGATAGATAGATAGATAAAAAAAATGAGAGATAAGGAGGCAAAGAAATATAAATAGAAAAAGAGATAGATAAATAGGTAGATAGTTAAAGAGTGTGACCTAGAGAGAGATAGAGAAAGACAGCCATAGAAAAAGAGGGAAATAGAGATAAAAAGAAAGGGTTAGATAAAGAAAGAGTGCCAGAACGAGGAAAATAGAGAAAGAGAAAGACAGAGAGGCAGAAAAAAGAGATAAAGATAGAAAGAGAAAATAAATAGGGAGATGAAATTGTGTATTTTTGTTTAATTCTATGTACATGGCCATTTATTCCTGGGATAGATAAGGAAAGATGGTTTATATCCGTATTTAGTTCTGTATGTGTGTTCATATCACATTGTCAGAGAGAGAGAGAGAGGGGGTATTTATGTGTGCGTATGTGTATTTATGTATATGGATATTATGCAAAACAGAGAGAAATGATGTGTGCCTTTGTTTAGTTGTGTGTCTGTGTATATGGATATTTCATTTATTTTTGCGATAGAGAGAGATATGGTCCGGTCCGTATCCATTTTAGTTCTGTGTGTGTGTGTATGTGTGTGTGTGTGCGCACATGAGCATTTGTCCTTAAGAAAGAGAAGGTATTTGTGACAATACCATTAGTTACATGAGTCTGTGGGGAGAGGCATTTATGCGTGTGAGTGAAAGAGAGAGAGAGAGAGAGGGGTTTTACTCTTATCCTTGAGTGGCCTTCAGACTTTGATAAGCTGTGCCACATCATAAGTTTAAAAGAAACTGTCAGTTAATTTATACACAAGCATTTGCACCTTAAAGAAAGAAAGTAAAAGAAAAAAAAAAGTGTGTGTGTGGGGGGGGGCTGTCGCATGGCAGATCCCTTCCGTTCGACACATGAGTGCATGCATAATTGTCTTTTAGTATTTAAATTCTACTCACTGCAAATCAGATCAATCATAATGGATGTGATTTTATGGGATCGTTAATTTTAGAATTTTATTAATAAAGAATTTATGGATTTTTTTAATAATTACTAACACGATATTTTGTTTATTTTCGATTTTTTTAGCGATTAACAAGGCTCAACTATTCAACCATTCGAAAGAGATAGGACCAAAAAAAAAAAAAAAAAAACATTGTCTGCCAAGAGGTACTGGACCGAGAGAGTAATGTGATTTTATTATTTGTATTAAATTACTTAGTACAATATCATTTTCTGAATAATTATTAATACTTATTAATTTATCTCATTTGTGTCAGTTTTTTTTTTTAAATACAATGGACATTATTTTCATAGCAATATTAATAAACTTATATTTGTTGCATGTTATTCGTTTTTCTGCACAAAAAAAAACAACACTTTTTTTGTGCTATTCAGTAAAATATCAATTTTATCAAAACATATTTGTTGATTAAATATATTTCTCATTCTGTGGAATTTTCACGAGTCCTTCTAATAATAATAATAGTCACATAATCCAATGGGACATAGATGTATAAACAGATAAACCAACCAAGCAAGAAGATCGGATGTCATAATAATTAAAAAGGAAAAGTCCTGTCAGATCCTAGATTTCGCCATACCAGAAGACCCCAGAGTGGAGATTAAGAAGACAGAGAAGCAAAGCAAATACACAGAACTGTCCGGAGAGCTCAAATGGATATGGAAGATGAAGAAAGCCAAGATAATTACTAAAAGTAGGCATATTAAGAACAATCCTGAAAAACTTTGAAAAAAGAATGCGAGATATTGGAATCAGAAGTATGGCTGAGAAGATGCAATAAATAACAATAATGAAATCAGCTGAAATATTAATGAAAATTCTTGAATGCGGAAACTAATAGACATGAGCTACAGGTGCAAGCCGGAGGTACAGAAACTGCTACAGATGTAAAACATACAAAAAAAAACAAAAACACCACATGGAATCATGAAAACTCTAAAATTGCAAGCCCACCCTCACCCCCACTCCCCCAAAATTATAGTGTTACCATAAATTGATGCCACACTAAATAATCGTGGAAGGTCAAGGAGGATGGAAAGACTAAGGAGAGAAAGTACTAACCAGACTTCCATTGGATGAGTGCAAAAAAGACTGGCACCTTTGGGAGGCTTATTGCCACCCAAATTCCAGTGAAGACCAATGGTTGCTACCAATGAGAAATCAATATTAAACAACTATTGTGATAATGCAAACTAATTTGCAAAGTTTATCAAAAGAGGTAGTGAGTACTAGAAAAATTGGTGGTGTCGGCATAGACTTGTGGTACACAAAATAGTCGTGAAGAATCAAGAGAGAGAGAGAGAGAGCACTAACCGGACTTCCACTAGAAGAGTGCAGAGAATACCGAGTCTTTGGGGAAGAGGGAGCATTTTGACACCCAAATACCAGGGAATACCAATGGTGGTTGCCAGAGTGAAATCATTGCTAAGCGGCTGTTGTGATAATGCAAAGTCATTTGAAAAGGTTATTGAAAGAGGTGGAAAGCACTGGAAATCTGGAGAGACTTGTTATCACTCAAACTCACACCATAGGTTATTGTTGTTACCTGTTAAATATATCTGTGGTATGATAAAATAATTATTCTGTTTGCAAAGAGTAAAATAAGTTTTGCAACTCTCAAAGTTTATTCTCTGAATAAAAGAAACTCGAAGAATGCTGCAGAGTATCATGACTGAAACATTGTGACCATTAGAAGTGACACGAGGATGCAAGTCTAAATGATGTAGACGCAGTTAAATTATTTGGATGAAATGGGGAGGGGGTACGTGTGGATTTAGAATAATGTTGTTCAGCAGGCAAGTGGCTGGCAACATATAAAGGAGAACAAAGATGAGAAGATTTTTCTGTCATTTAATGCATTTAGCTATTATATATATATATATATATATATATATATATATATATATATATATATATATACACACACACACACATATATATATATAACAGCGCAAGGTTAGATGGGTTAGCAGATGGATTTTGAAGAGTTCAATGTCGGGTTACAATCGATAAAACAACAATAAAACAAACAAAAAACAGATATGCAAGGCACTTGGCTGGCCGTACACATTGCTCAGTCAATGAAATAGAGAACGAAGGAAAGAAAATTGAAAGAGAGAAAATCTGAGAAAAAGATGAAGGTAGTTTGTCTGTTTTATGACATATTAACCCTTTTTAGTTCACGTGATCTCTCTCTCTCTCTCTCTCTCTCTCTCTATCTCCATTTAACTTCACTTTTCCCTTGTCCAGAGGTGCAGACAATTTTTGATATTTTCCTTGCTCACTTTCCAGTCCTCATGGTTCAGTGGGTCAATTGTCTCCAAATTGTAGTAATACCTATAATAAATTTTTCATTGTATACCAGTAAACGAATATACAACATAATCATGTTGACACACCGTTTCTCATTAGACCACCAAAGTTAAGCAACATTAAGCCCAGTGAGTACCACATGAATAACTATTTGGGAATACCAGGCGCCGTATGTAGGTAGACCTCAACACCTTTTTCGCATGAACTGCAAAAACCTAACATTGTTATTGCCCCTGATTGGGATATACATGTGACTGGAGACTTCTTATGAATTTAATATTCTCATGACACTTTCTCTTTTGGAGGAAGCTGGTTCGCCTAGGATAAATGCCGCTGGTTATTCTTTTAACTAAACAAACACAAGTTGCTATTTACTGATACCTAACGAGATGGCAATTTGCAGAATTTTTTAACAGGTGTGGTTTTTAAGTGAATGTAATAGATCCAGTAGGATTGGAACCAATTTCATAGTCTGAGATTGTATCCATTAGATCAATCACACATCAGAAATAGAAAGTAGAGATTATTTTGTAGAAACAGGTTCTTCAGTAGACTAGTTAAATGTGTTGTTGTTACACTGATCCTAGGCTGATATGATATTCTGTCTGCAAATTATGTATTCATTTTTTATGGGTATTATGCGAGTATAAAACACTAAACATGTTCTTTTGTTTTGGTAACCAAACGGTTTCTAAATCAAAATGTCAAACAAACCCAAGAAACAAAAGAAAAAAAAATAATAAAAAATAAAAACGTCATGTTAATTCATAGATTTCTTCAAAAAACTAACTTTTTGCACTATTTGGATTATCAGATTACTGTTCTCATCCTCGATGTTATTCTCATGGCATTTCGACCGATGTAACCTCCGACCTTTTTCAGGCGAGTCTTGTCGAACTCTGGAATCTTTATGTCAAACTCGAGAATCTTTATTTAATTTCAAATGAACTGTTTATTCAATCTACAGGTAGCTTGCTAGCACCTATGGTACAACAGCTAAAACTGTTATATAGTAATGAATTCTAAATGACAGTCTTTTGGAGGTTGAAGGTTCAATCCTCAGCATGGGCGATACTGAAATTACAATTATGAATTACTTAAGACTTCTTCAAGCTCATGACTGACGAAATAAGCTCAAGTTATTCTTGTGAATGGAATAAAAAGTTTTGTTCCAAATTCTGTACATCCAAGATGAGAATAGTAGTCTGAATAATTAAAAAAAAATACCAATTATATATACCTCATCTAAAAAATTCTGGAACATAGTAAACATTTTGTTCGTTAAAGTCAATTCAAACATGTGTTACAATTTTATTTGCTGGATTTTCTATAATAGTATTTTTTATGGATTAATCTGGTAGTGAAATTCTGGCAGATTTAAATGAATGAAAGAAAGAAAGAAAAGAAAACAGAACAAAGGGAAGGAAGAAAAAAATGAAGTCAGTCATGAGCTTGAAGAAGTCTTAAGTAATTCATAATTGTAATCTCAGTCTTTCTCTTTTGGTTGTGTGAATGAAGACGGAAATGAATGAAGAAAGAAAGGAACAAACAAGCAAAACACACACACACACAACCAAAAGAGAAAAACAAATAAAGGATGGAAGAAAAGGAAGTTCGAAGGAAATGTAAAAAGAAAGGACTATATTATAAGAGGTAGAAAGGAAGGAAGGAAGAAAAGGTAAAAACAAAAAGAAAGAAAGAATGAGAGAGAAGAAATTAAATACTTTACAGAAATAGATTTTTCAGAAAGAAAGTGCACATATACTGCATTGATCCTATTCAGAAATGACGAATCCCTATACATGAATAGATATATTTACAAGTAAAAATGGATAAAACCATAAGAATCTAAATAAAGGTGATTCAATCAATTTTCAAAAACAGTTTGTTCTTAGTGGTTGGTTTAAAACTAAAACACTTTATCTGTGCTTAGCTTCTTTTCCTGTAACAATCGCAGTTCCTGGTATTATTGTGGCAAATAACTAAGCACTCCATTGACATTATACCCTTCTTCGCCAAAATGAGGTATGGTTTAGTTAGGTTCCAGATTGGTTTCCTCCCAGGCATTACCTATTCCTTTGTGAGAAAGTTGGTTTTGTGCCAGTCATCTGTGGCTCCCTCACTGAGGAATGCGGCTGGGTCCATTTACAGCTATTTCTATAATTTCCACAGTACCCTATTGAGGGATCTGACCCTCTCCCTACATTAAAAAGACATGTAGTGTTTGCATGGATGTTGATTCATAGATGTTAATCCAATGAAGATATAGTGTTTATAATATAATGCTTAATAGTGAGTAGAGCTGTAGTTTAGTATAATTTTTTATTTTGATTTATACAAATAATGTTTGTATAAAAAAAATCATGTGTGTATATATACAAACAAGCAAAATTGAGCAAATCTCTCAAAATCGGGACAAAACTGAGACAGTATATCTTGAACGAATGTAGGACTCAATAAGAGCCGTTGATGCTAGTAGTAACAGCAGCTAACATCAGCAAATGACCAAGCCGGTTTCGTGAAGTGACTTCACAGCGGAGATAAAAGGACACAGATGTTCAGAAAAGAGGTGCGAGACGTGACGAGTTCGAGACACATGGGTGACGTCACAAAAGAGACAAAAAGTCACATGCGAAAGGAAAAGGAGAAACGAACTGTTTAAATGTTTAGAAAAAATGCGTTGTTGGAAATACCAGATATAAAGGCTTTTGTTAAAAAAAGAAAGTTAGTCAAGTTTTTTCTTTTCTTCTGTTTCCTTGCGACGGAGTCTACAAGATGTTAGGTTTGTTAAAATGTAACGACACTGTTAAAAAAGGGCTGTCCTCTAAAGAATACATTTCAAATACCCTATGAAATAGAGCTATGTCAGTAGTAAATGATAATAAAATGCACTTTTCAGCATATGAGAAAATGAAAAAAAAAACCCAAAAAAAACAATAAAATACAGAAATTTGTGATGCTAAATCTCAGACCGGCCTTTTATTGGACACTTAGAAGCAAGTAGAATTATTCTATTTTATTTTATGGGGGGTTGAATAAGCATTGTTTGAAGCTCTTAGGTTATTTTTGTTGCATGTAGATTTTTTTAGACCCCCGAGAAATTAACAAAGATTTATATTGGTACTTGCTTCGAAATGTCTAACCAAGAGCCGGACCTAGACTCATCAAAGCAGTGAGTCACAGATTGTATTCTATTGTTTTTTTTTATTTTTTATTTTCTCATAGGCTATATGGATGAACTATGCGTTGATTATAACTGTATACAACAGGGAATGCCATGACCCATTTTTCTTTTTTTTTTTTTTTTTTTTTTCACCAATTGAATAGTTTATTGATGTTTGAAGCCAATTTTATAACAAAAGGGGCGAGTAGTTTAAAAAGTGAATAGTTTAGAACGTTGGTGAAGAAGAAGAAGAAGAAGAAGAAGAAGAAGAAGAAGCAGAAGCGAGTAAGGTTTGAAAGAAGGCAATAGAAAAACAATGTGGTGCGAAAATAGTTTCATTTCTAGAATAAAGATTGTGACTGCTATCTGATGATTGCAGATAAATGAGAAGTTTGAAGATTTTGGATTTTGGCGGCAAAATATTTGGAAGAAGAACAAGGAAGGAAGAAATGTTTGAGAAGAGGGAAGAAGAAAAGGGGAAGCAAAAAGATTGAAGAATTGTAATGAGAAATCGGAATCGAACAGAAAATGATCAAACTATTTGAATCAAAGAAAAAATATTGATGAAAATTAGAAGAAAAAAAAGAATTAAGCGAAACAAAATGTATTCATTTAATTTGTACAGATAAAGGAAATAATATACAAAAAAAAGAACAACAACGAAAAAAAAACAAGAACGTATATAATCTTAAGATGGGCCCATTTAATCTGTACGCTTAATGATGAAACTGTCAATTAAGAATTAAATATGACAGACTAAATAAAATGCTATTTTAAACTTGAGTATGGTAGACCAAAGAAAATTCTAATTACAACTTAAAAATGACAGACGCTAAGATGCTATTTTAAATTTAAGCCTGACAGACCAAAGAAAATGCCATTTCAAACTTTTATGTGACAAAGTGACTTCCAAAGAGAGACTTGAATGTATTAAAAATAGATAAGTCCTTCAGTCTAAAATGTTTTTTTCTATTTCCTTATGAGTTTGTATAAGCTGTAGATGAGGCATCCTACCGGATGCCAGACATTCACTCGCTCTCCCATATATCATATCTAAGAGATCATTTTAAGATTCTAACCACTCCTTTAAGTGTAATTGTTTAAATCTCTCTTGCACTTGATTCACGGGGTATATTTGTCAGGTAATTTTTGAAATTCTTTTTCATAGGTTCAGTTGCTCCTATAATTACTGGAATAATGAATATTTTATTTAAAACGGAAGTGTAACCGATCCCATTGATTGATCAAAGGCCGAAACTTCTCAGAGATGCACGGATCTAAAACTAATTAGAAATGAATGCAATTTAACAGAAGAAAAAAAAAATGAATAACTTATTTTTGTAAAAACAAAAACAAAAACGAATGAATAACATTTGTCTTACTATTTGTATTATGGTCGTTAATTTTTTTTTCACAATCTTTCGGTTGATGATGCAGCCTCCAACTTTATTCAAGTTTACCATTTAATACTTGGGAACTTTTTGGTTGAACCTGGAAATCTTTATGTCGAATCCAAGTTTCAAACTTGAACATATGGTCTAATGGCTAAAGCTATTGGTTAACAATAAGTTCTAAATGACAGCCTCTGAAAGTCCATAGAAAAGTATGATATAGTCCTTAATTATTATCACCTGCAGTAACTGCAGGTGATAATAATTAAGGACTATATCATACTTTTCTTCGTCTGTTTGTCTGTCTGTCTGTCCATTCCACTTATTCTTGGAAACTACTGGGCTCATCTAGCTGCAATTTTGTTATGATAAGGTTCAACGAACTAAGTATTATGGTATCCGGTCGAACAGCTAGGGATTAATAGAATTAGTGTTTAATACAAAAATGAGCACAGATGTAACCATATTCGACCATCAACTTTACATTAAGTCTAACGGGCTATATAACTTTTGCCCGTTTTTAATGGGTTAATGGCCGACAAAATGAGAACAATCCAGCCTCGTAGATTAAATTAAAGATCCAGTTCAAATTTCTGTATAGGTTCCAAAGTTTGACAGGAAGATTATTAAGTTTGAGAAGATGCATCTTAAGAAGGTCGGATGTTTATATCGGCTGAAATGTTAGGGATATAAAAATTAAAATGTTAATACTTTGTCAAATAATTGAAAGAATACATCTTTATATATATATATATATATATATATATATATATATATATATATATATATATATATATATATATATATATATATATCCGAACAGTCAGCGAGGTGGACGAGGGTAAGGGTTTAGACTTCTTACCATGGGGTCCCGATTACGAATCTCGCTAGATTCAGTCACTCTGATGAGTCGTAAACGACGAAACACGTGTCAGTGGAAAATTATATTTTAAAAATAATATATATGCCGCTCCCCATGTAGGGGTACCAAATTGGTTAAGGGGAAATTATTCCCAAATCGCATTTAGGTAAAAATGCACTTTCGTAAATAATTGAATTCATTCAAGACATATCGCAAAAACAAAAACAAATAACATTATATATATATATATATATATATATATATATATATATATATATATATATATATATATATATATATATATATATATAAAAAGAATAAAGCAGAACGTATAAATAAAAACACCTCAAGAAATGTGCAAATTTGAACGTCACTGCAAATAATCACACTCGGATGATCTATGGCCTGGACGTGTTCAATATTGTAACCACAGGCGGAATGAGTTCTGCTTCATTGTTCGTGATGCATACCAATTCATAACAGAGTATGGGACGTTAAACTCCAATCATTCCGTGAAACTAACAGCAAAAGTGGACGGAGGTGCCGACGGTGTGGAGCAAACACTAGCGCACAATGCGGCAGGGCTTTTTGTTCAGTCAAAAAAAGGAGGAAAGCAAAAAGAAGAGGACTGCTTGTCTTAGTAAACACGACTATTACAACTACCAGTGCCCTTGATGATACTAGTGGTACTGATACTACTACTGATGCTGATACTAACATTTTCTACAAAGAAAAGTAAGTAGCAAGTAGTAAGAGTAATCAGTAGAAAACGATCAATGGGTTTATCATAAGGTACACGAGCAGGAGGCAAGCCAGCTGAAAGGAAGCCTACACTCAATTTGGAGGGCTTTTTATTTGATTTTGCTTTTCAGGCGCAATAAACATTACTTACGTTGTGAAAATTTTGAAATCCATCTCAGTTAAAAAACCTATCTGTTATCTACCTATCTAGTTCGGTAAAAAGCCCTATCTCAAATCTATCTGTGTATATCAGAGTCTGTTCTTATATATACATCTATTTCAGTTTTGTTATACCTATCGATCTATCTAAATGTTAAATCTATCAATCTATCTTAGTTTGAATATATCTAAGTAAAAAAACCTATCTCATATCTAACTTCATGCACACACAAGCACCATGCATAGATGTAAATATGTTGTATCACTTATTGGGCACTCTTACAGTTTACATTACACACACACACACACATATATATATATATATATATATATATATATATATATATATATATATATACATATATATATACACACATATACAAATAATTATATATATATATATATATATATATATATATATATATACATATATATTTGTTATATTTTTTCATAGGACACACGCACATGTATAATAAGAAACGTCCCATATATGCGCAAATAGATCAATAGTGTCATTTTAGCTAGAAATTGTTACGTTAGTGTTAAGATAACATGCACGAACACTGACACACACGCACACGCGCGCCCGTGTGTGTGTGTGTGTGTGTGTGTATTATCAAAATCTATCTCAGTTAAGCTATCTCTTTATCTAAGCATTTTCTTTATATATATATACATATATATATATATATATATATACATATATATATATATACACACACACACACACCAGTTTGCTTATATCTATCTACATATACGCATCTCATATAAATTACTAGAAACAGACTGATAAATAGATAAGAATGAAGGTAGATAGAAAAAGACTTTATTAATATGTTACTAAGATCAAATCCTTGCATCCATATTGCTTAGTTCAAGTGTACCCAAGTCTAAATCTCTCTTTCTCTCTGTATATAATTATTCCATGTATCTACATGAAATGTTATCAGCAGATATGTTTTATGAATCAATTTTCAGCATTTACATATTGCAATTAAGCTACACAGAATCTTCCAATTTTCATCCCCATAAAGAATCGTCATCCTAGCCTGATGATTTTCTATTGGGAGTGAAACGCAGAAGATTCTGTGTATCCTTTTATAAATTTATATATATATATATATATATATATATATATATATATATATATATATATATAGTAGTAAGTTATAAAATATATATGGCTTACTATATACTACCTAGCTCTACCTATGGATTGAGCACTGTTGAAGTAAATACTTAAAGTTTACGCATAAATTTATACTTTCGTATATTAATTTATGCGAATAAATGAAGTAGTTATATATATATATATATATATATATATATATATATATATATATATATATATATATATATATGAGATAACTGCGTGTCTCTCTCAATAATATATAGATAATGAGAAAGAAATAGATAGAGACAGACAAAAAAGAGAGGGAAAGAGAAAGCAACTAGAAAAAGGAAAGGGTGATAGATAGATAGACCGACAGACAGATAAATAGATAGGGAGAGAGTAAGAGAGAGTAAAACAGTATTGTTGTTTTGTAATATCTATCAACAAAGAATCACTTTTTATCTCTTTCTCATTGTATTAAGAGAGAGAGAGAGAGAGAGAGAGAGAGAGAGAGAGAGAGAGAGAGAGAGAGAGAGAGAGAGAGAGAGAGAGGACTGGGTGGGGGTGGGTGGAAGAATAGCAAAGTTAGTGAAAATGTACCAAATGACCAAGATCCGGTGTCATTGTATTATTATTCCTTAAACTTAGGCGACGACGGGTGGACAGGTGAGTGGACAGGTAGGTCTGTCCACCAAAAGTGAAACGTACCTGACACATGGGCATCAGGCTATGATGAAACCAATCTAGAAAATTAATCTAATTTAGCTTGTCTAACTTTTGTCAAGAATGGCAACAATAAAGAAAGAATGGCTGAACTGAAGACTCACAGAAAAGAGAGAATGGTAAAGCGAAAGAAAGCAGGAAGAATTCAAAGGAATAAAAGATTCTCTCAATTCCTGCCGACACAACAGTAATTGACTTAATTATTATACGACAATGACCGTTGTTTCGATAAGATTCCTAATTTCTTTAGTCTCAACAATATTCCGGACAAGTTCTGAGGAATCGGTGTCTAAAACTGCGTTCTTCCTTTTGATAAATTTTCACAAAAGTTTGAGTTCGAAAAATCTGTGAAAAACAAACAAACAAAAAAACAAAAACAAACAAACAAAAAACACAAAAAAAAAACAAACAAAATAATTGATAAAGGAAATAAAAAATATTAAATAAATCTTTTTATACATTATTTCATTTTAAAATGTATATTTATGACTTGTGCTGTTATTGTTTTAAATTTAGTTTTAAACATATGTATCCCGATAATATTTATTTTAAAAAATGCTTTCATTTAATAACGACATTACTCACAAACATGTGAATCCACTAGTGATGGGACGATTCCAATATTTTTCCTGATTTTGATACAATTATCGATTCTGATACTTTTTGCAATCTGTAAATATTTAGCTATGGAGTTGGGTTTTTAATTTTATGATTTTCGGATTAATATATGCATATATTACTTCAAATGCAAAAATACACTTGGTTGGTAGTGGTGGTCTACAGATTTAAGTTTTGTTGATAATTTAAAATCAATAAATATTCCCCATTTTATTATTAATATCAGCAAAGGGAAATTTTATTAAAAAAATAATTAAAAAATCGTTTTTTGGTATCGGAAAATAGGAATACATTTTTTCTGATTCCGATACCCCAAAAAGGTCTGAATTTTCTGATTCCAATTAATCGTCCCAACACTAGTATAGATGGAATGTTCTCTCTCTTTCTCTCTCTCATATATATATATATATATATATATATATATATATATATATATATTTATATATATATTTATTTGCGGACTGTTATCCTCATCTTCATAGTTGTTGTTTCACAACATTTCGGCCAATTATTCCTGTGACCTTCGTCAGGTGATTAACCGCAGCAGGATAGGAATGCTGAGTCTCTTAACTGTATCCTCAGTAATTACTGCTTTCCATAGTTGTTGTCATCTCACCATGTTTTGGCCAACTAATCCTCTGGCCGGCTTTGGGTAGGATTAGAACCACTATCTTCAGACAAAGCTCACCTGGAACCGTAGAGATTCAATGCCTCTATCCACTGCACCACGTATGCCATTCATAGCTTGAAGTGGTTTAATTTTAAATCTTTCTTATCTATCTGTTGATAGCTCAAACAGTAGAGAACATAGCTGGTGTGCTAAATGTTTTGGTTTTGATTTTTGCTGATGGTACTCAAATCATTTTTCTGCTTTTAATCTTATGGAATCAGTACTATGTATTAGGTACAATATACTATTCAATAGAGTACTGGCTCTGTAATAATAATACCAAATATGCATGAAATAAAATATAAGCATATTTTACAACCGGACAAGGCGAAACAGTTCCCGCTAGTTTAAAATACAATGAACACTATTTTCATAGAAATGTTAATAAACTCATATTTGCTGTATATTATTGATTTTTGTGCCCCCCCAAATAATTTTTTGCACTATCCAGAAAAATATCAACTTAATGAAAATATATTTGTTAATTAAATATATTTCTCATTTCATGAAATTTCTATGAGTCATGCTAGAATATAATAATTGAGTAAATGTTCTGTATTTGTTTAAAAACATTTTTATTCATACAATTGCTTTTGTCTAATTAAAAATACACATTTTTTTTCATTATAAATTCAAGATGTTTTTAAAAGACTTCTCTAGTGTCATTTTATAACACCGTATTTTTTTAGTGCCGTTTAACAATAGATTGAGTTATTTACCTACATTAAGATGCAACCAGGAATGTTTTTCATTGTTTTGCTTTGGAAAAGTAAAGGATAACTAAGTGGAATTAAGTGAGCAATACTGATGTTTACGGTGCTTGTTTTTTTTTTTGGGGGGGGGGGTAATTTGATGGGAGATAAAAATTCACTGTAGAAACCTTTTGAAAACATTTTGAATTCATTTTCAACAAAGAATGCGTGCTTTGAAATGGAGCAGAGACAATTGTGTGGATAGGATCATTCTTTAAACAAATTTGGAACATTTATTAAATTATCATATTTGAGATCTTGTAACATATACACTATTAAGCTATCAAATTTTCAATTTATAGGAATTTCATTAAATAATATGCATGTGTATATGTGGATATATAAACATGGAGAAAACATAATTTGTTGAACTACTTTAATAGGTGTAATATCCTGATACAGAACTGGTATTTCAATATTTAAAGAAAAGTCATTTGGATTCTCAAAGTCAGACTTAAACCGCATTGCATCTGAAGAATCGATATTTGATTCCATCTAGCCAATGAAACATGAACATTTTCAATCAGTATTCTTGGGCTAATCATTGACTGCATATTTTATCCAACCCAATAATTCTTTTGGTAATAGACACAGACATTCAAATACTATTTAGTACAAATACTCTCAGGCAATATAAGAAAATGGTTGGGTTGTGTAAACCATCTTGCTACACTGAGTTTTGTGGTAATACAATCCTGAGACTAAGTGCAATGTGTCACAAAATGGATAAGCGTAATACTTAAGGAGGTAACAAAAATAATTAAACAAAACTAAAGCAATCTAAATACTCGGATAAGTAAAGTCATTTTGATTATGGACTTTAAAACAACAATGCCAAAAGTGCTTACTGTATATGACAATGTGAGTTATATTTAAATAGAGAAAGAAAAAGGTAAACTAAATAATTTTTATAAATAAATTGCAACAAAGAACGTTTTATTTTGCTAATAACATGTACAAATGAAAATTGGCTAAGTTTTATTTGTGAGCTTAAATACTATTTGGGTCTGATTTTGAAAATTCAAGAAGAATTTTTTTTTTATGTTAGATATCACCTAGTTGGAAACTTTAATGTGCAAAAGATAAACCCCTCCAGTATTTCAAAGCAATAAAATAATGTCAATGGAGTGTGTGAAACTGCAGATTACACAACTGAAGTTATGAGCTTAGAAAAGTTTTTAACTTTGTTAAGTTTCCATTATCGGAAACATTTTATAAAATTATTGAAATCTATATTATACTTTTCCCTTTATTTCCTTCTTTCTCAGTCTACTATGGTTTATTCATGACTATTTACTTTCCTTTGTTGTTTCTCTTTTTCTTCTTTTTTTTTTTGCTTATCATTCATCCATTTTTCTGTTGCTATCTATTCTCATACTCCTTTTTTCCCCTCTTAATCTTCCTTCGTAGACCTCTCTATCCATCCTCATTTATTCAAACCTTTCTCTCTTTTTCTTTCCTACAATTGTGGTTCATTTTTATATTTATTGATCCAGCCAATAAAGCCTCCTTCATTGTAGATTATCCATCTCATATGCTAGTCAGGCCATTGAAAAACAAACGGAAAAATATTCAATGTCATTGTTGTCCCTCTGGACTCTATGGGGGAAAAAAAACGAAAAAAAAAAAAATAAAAATGAACCACTGATATTTACCGTTCAAGGCTTTGAGTAAAAATCCTCACATAGAAATAGAAATGGAAGAAACTAATAAATATAATGATTAACAGACAGGAGAGAACACAAAGTACTAAACAAAAATTTTGTAGTTTTGTTCATTTTTATACAAATTATTCATTAAATACCTACCAAGCGACGAGCAATCCCAGCATATTAAGCATCTACTTGCAAAACCTTCCATGACATATATATATATACACACTAAAGGTATAATCGTGCTGACACACCTGTTCCCGTTTGATCACCAAAGTTAATCAACGTTGAGTCTGGTCAGTACGAAAATTGGTGACCATTTGGGGATAATATGTGCTGTATGTATTCTTTGCTTATCTCAGCATTGTTGCCAGTAATTCTGGACTTCTCCTTTCCACTGGACTCAAGCAGTGCTGATTCAGAATAGGTGTGGTTAAGACTGTGCAACTCTTGCCTCACAATTTCATGTGCAACTACCCTTATAATGGGTATTCATTGTCTTTTGAGACTGAATGGAGGCATCGTATATAGACTAGATGAGTCTTAAAAACAATACTGCTGTCTGTAGACGAGTATATTTTATAAATGTCTATGTATATCTCAGTCTGTTTATATATCTATCTGTATATTTTCATGTATCAATGTCTATATTCTGTTTCAGTCTTAATTGATGTATCTTTTCCTTTTACTATTAATGCCATTAGTTATCAAGGCCAAAAGTTACTAAAAAATCATGGTTAATGACACGAGAATGTTGTGTGCTGAAAGATGAAGAGTACTAACATTCATCAATGGTATGAAGAATTTGTGGACACGACGAATTTAATTAACATCGTTATTATTTAGAATTTTTAGGGACTTCCTTCTGTAGTGTTTGAATTAGAAGTGGGAGGCATTTTTTTCACAGGGTCCAAATTGTAAATGCAATGATTCAAAGAAAAAATAATGTAAGAAAGAGAGATACAAAAATGAGAAAGAGAGGGAGCGAAAGAGAGAGTGAAAGAGAGGGATAAACTGTACGCAAATGAGGGGAAGGGATAAAATGCAATAAAAACAAGAAAAATCATTAAGATAAAAAATTAAGATGTCGACAACTTACGACAGTAAAAGCCAAAACAACAACAACAAACAATAACAAAAATAATTTTTTTAATTTTTCAAGCAGAAAAGTACGAATATTTGATGAAAATTTCTACCTTGTTTTTTAGAAGTGGAAAACGATGAACAGAAAAAAAATAGACGAGGAAAATTAGAAGAACAAGTACAAGAAGAATAACAGGAAGAAAAAGATGGAAGAGGAGGAGGAGACAAATAAGGTGGAAAAGAATATGATGAAGAAAGATGAGAAGAAGGAGAAAAATCTAAAAAGGGGGAGGAAGGAGAAAAGGCGGAGGAAGGAGAAAAGGCGGAGGAAACAAAACAAAAAGAGAAGGAAAAGCGGGAAAAGAAGCTTGAGGTCACGGCGTTTGCAGCCAAAAATAAAACATACAAGAAACAGCTGTAAAAAAAAGAAGAAGAAATCTTTGGTTTTTACCTATTTTTCTATTTATTAAAGCCCATCCCCAAGATTCACCCACACAGCCTCCAGTTTCAACAATTAATGGTTACTATTCATTGCATCTCTCACTCTCTCTCTTCCAAGAGACACAAAACTAAATCAATAGGAGATAGAAAGGGTTCATCCCCAATGAAGGAAATTCCTCTAAAGTAACAGTACCTAAAAAAAGTAATTAAGATTTTTCTGTTTTTTTTTTCTTCTTATATCCGTTGTTGTTCAAATATTTTTTTTTGGTTTTCAGTAAGAAATCAGCCTCTTGCATATATATATACACACATATACATGTGTGTGTGTATATATATATATACACACATATATATGTGTGTATGTGTTCTCAGATATACACATGCGAGCATTCACGTGACTTCTATCTCTCTCTCTCTCTATATATATATATATGTGTGTACACAAATAATTATATAAAAAACACGCACACACACTTGTGTGTGTATTGCAGCAGATCAGAAGAATATGAGTACCGTCGGTTTTAAATCCAAACAATGAGGAATAATATCTGGACATTTGTCTCCTTTGTTTAATTTGAAACCAACGGTACTGAGGGTTTTCTGATATTCTGTAACACATAAATATTGCGCTTAATTTTGAAAGTTTCTTAATAATCGCGCTGGGTTCTCTCTCACTAACCTTACATAGGTGGGTTTGCGCACGCGCATGTACATACATATATATATATATATATATATATAATATAAAGCTGTGTGTGTGTGTGTGTGTGTGTGTGTGCGTGTGGTCACGAATAGGCTCCTATATGGTTGACTA
>NC_136483.1:58715928-58738428 GCF_053919585.1 Euprymna scolopes
GCATTCTATATCTTTATAAAGTCACAATTCACCAATACATTGAGTATTGATGGAACATCTGCCACTAGTCTTTCATTTTTTAAAATATTAAAAAAAAAAAAAAAGAGTCTAAAATCTAATAAATCCTGCATTATCAGTGAAGCTCCAGCCCTTGTCCCATCGCTGCAATGTCGCACCCCTCTGCCTATTTTACAATTACTTTAATGGAATGTGTTCTGATGTACTCACAGCATTCATGCCCTTTCAACAAACATACTCCCGACTAACCTGAGAAGCAGCAAAATCTCACTCTTTTACTGTTGAGGTCCTTAGCTGCTGGAAAGCCTTCTGCTCTAATAGTGTTTTCCTTTCGGACTGCTGAACTTTGGAATTTCATTTCCTGTTTCCTTCTTCCCTGACTGTACTAACATGCAGAAGTTTAAATGTGATGTAAACAGATGTTAAGTATGACGAATGATTACTGAAATCCTTCTTAAAAAAAAAATACAGGTTGTCTTCGATGGTCGTATATCAAAACAATATGATATAAATGCGAGTTTACCTCAGGGGTCGATCCTTGGACCTTTATTATTCCTGATATTCATAAATGACCTCTCTGATAAAATTGTCTCTGAGATGGACATATTTGCTGACGACATAAGGGAAAACGAATGAAGACATATCCAAGGCAATGGTGGAAACCCTAGAGGAAGACCTTCAGTCTCTAGTAGAATGGGGTCAAAATAGATGGCAACGTTCAATGCTGCCATTTCCTTTAATAATTACAAGAAACCTTCTCAACCACAAATAGCTATGGCTAATGATACACTATCTGAAAGTACTTTGTTCAACCTCCTAGGCTTAACGTTCACAGGGAACATAAGTTGGAACAAATAAATTGAGGGCATTGCTAAGGCTGCTGCGAAGAAGGTGGGCTCTCTCTACTGTACCAGACAGTTACTTATGCTTGAAAATATCCTGAACCTCTACAAAGCTATCATTCACCCATGTATTGTTGTCACATTTGGGTGCATCTGCTACTAGTCTCTCACTCCTGGACAGGGTAGAAAAGAGAGTCGCCAACCTAATAGGTTCCGAACTGTCAGCTAAGCTTCAATCTCTGTCCCATCAACAAAATGTTGCATCTCTCTGCCTGCTTTACAAGAATTTTAATGGTAGATGCTCCAACGAACAACAAATCCTCATACCACCCCCTTGACCAAAATACCCCCAGCAAACCTGATAAGTATCAAAATCCCACCCCTACACAAATGCCAGAAAGCCTTCTACTCAAATAGTTTCTGCTCTCAAACTTCTAAACTTTGGAATTCCTTTCCCAGTCTCTGCTTCTCTTACTGTACTGACATGCAGAAGTTCAAGTGTAATGTAAACAGACATCTTACTGCTCAACTCCCTACATAGCATCCTTGGAATTATGTCCCAGATAGTAGTCTCTACACCAAAGTGGCACTGTGCCTTGTTTGGGGTGAAAAGGCAAAAAAATAAAAAAAATACCCCCCCCCAGATATCTTACTGCTCAACTCATCTCTGTTCCCTACTATACCTGATCCCAAATACTAGCCCCTTTATGTCCAAGTAGTTTTGATTGAGATGAAAATGAGTAAAACAAAATGGTTGGGGATGTGATATCAGCGATGACCACTGTTGAGCATATCTGTATCCGTGTTGATCACCATATTAACGGCTGTCTAACATAACAAAGGTGATAAAATTTCTTCAATTTAATTACTGAATTTATCCATTAATTAATTCTTGGATTTTTATTGGTTCTCATATTTTTAACATTTTTCATAAAAAATTAGTCATTCTTAAAGTATTATTGCATTGTATGATTATATATATATATATATATATATATATATATATATATAACCAGGGAGTGATCATCTCCATATTTCTAAGTAATGTATATGAGGTTATGAGGAAGAGTTCAATGAAAAAAAATATACACAAAGAAACTGCAGCTTACATATTTTAGCGTTGGGCCGATTAATCAGAATCAATAATCAGAACAATTACAAATTTTTGGGATATTGGAATCGGAATCAAAAAATTCATACCTAATTTTCGATGCCAAAAACGATTCCTTTCTATGTGCTGCTGATACTAATGATAAAATGATGGTTTATTGATTTGAAACTACTAGTAAAACACAAATCTATGTATTCTGGCATAAATTTATATTTTTATGTTTGCAAAAATATATGCACATATTACATGGGTTTTACGTTCCTCCTCCCCAAAAAACTTTGTCGTTCAACATTTAGACGTTTTAAAAGAATCAGAATCAGAAATTTAGAACAGAATCAGTAATTGTATCAGAATCGGGAAAAATATTGGAATCGTCACATACATCACTAATATAATTTTATATATATAATTTTGAATAAATTTAAATGCCCAAAACAATATTTCATGATAAACAACTGATGATCCCTGAAATAATATTAGGGCAATTGTGAATTCATATAAGCAAATTAGTTCAGAAATTGCAGGAAATTAATTGATTTGATTATAATTTTGCAACGAAGGACTAAACAAATTTTTTTTATATAGTTTTAAAGATTAAAAAACTTCGAATATATATATATATATATATATATATATATATATATATATATATATATATACTCGATACAAATACCACTACTTGATCTACTTTAATTTCATTGGAAAAATTCATAAACTGTGACACACCTGTAAATAAATTCTTGCGTACAATCTAAAAATAATAAGTTTATTTATCTGTATATTATCCATCAAAAATAGAGAGAAATATACAGTATGCTAAGTTTAAGATTAGTTACTTGGTCAGTAAATTTCAAATTACAGCTAATTAGAATTAAAATGGCATATTTTTTGAAACAATGAACTAAGGAATAGTTTAACATATATTTTGAGTGATTCAAATTATGTAGGTAAAAATGCCATAGTGAAACTAACGTTGATTAACTCAATTTTAGTATAATAATAATAATAATAATAATAATAATAATAATAATAATAATATATATCAATCTGTTCATATCTATTTATATATTGGACACACTAGTGGTTAAAATAGAACGATTGGTATTGAAGAAAACACAAAAATAATGGACAATGTCGGTCAAAAAAGGCTACATAGTTTAAAATGGCCAACGAAATGCGAATAGATTGACCAATCCATTTTGGGGAATACAAGTGTTGCCCGAAGTGAGAATTTTGATGTAAGCATTTAAAATAGGAGAAAAGTTGGCAAAAATATAGAAGTTCAATTTGAAAAGCATTCAAGTGGCACATTCACCAAATTGATCTTAGAAATTTCACATCATACAAATTTGTGGCTTTGGGGATTATTTTCCACCCGCATCCCTTTTGATCAGCATTCCCCCCCCCCCACATCACCACATCTTGCACTTAGTGCAAAGAAAGTCTCGATTAGATGATGATGATGATGATGATGATGATAGAAAGCTACCAACTTTTTTTGAGTCCTTATTTCCTTGCTTCCCCATGAGGAACAAGTTAGATACAAAGTCGGTATTTTATGCGAGGCATACCCAGCTCTTCAAAGGGAGCACTGTGGATGGAATAAAAAAACAAAAAACAAATTACTTTAACTGAAAAGAATTTCTCCTCCTCTAACCGAGGAAAGAACAGGTACTATATTTCGATCCCAATCTGAAGGCCACAGACTTTTGAGTAAAATTTTACTAGAAATCCAATAGCAATGATGATTTTGTGTTAAGAGGTTTTAACAATGTGGGGTCTGCATTAGTATTGAACTTTGATAAACACTAAAGACAATATAAGACTTTATTGTAAAAAACTTTAAAAAAATAAGATAAAAATGGTAATATAGGGTTCAGGGATGGGAGAACGAGTATACAATGTTTCCATTACATTTCAGGAAACGTAAGAGGTCCCACTAATAAATATATATAGCATAGAGGAAATGATAGTTTCCACTTAATAATACTCATTTCGTAAAAAGAATTGAATCCGCTTTATTTTCAGTATAGTAAAAACATTTAAGCAAATGAACAGTTTCATTTAAAATTGATAGATTTTTTTCTACTCTCAGTAGCGAGTGAGTTGGTCCAAATACAAGCTGGTAGTAACTGGTGTCCGATTTTCAAATCTTGGGGTCGATGTGCTTGCCATATCTTGCCATACTGTGAGTCGTGAAAAGGCGAAATACCTGTCTGTGGAAAATTTTACACACATATATATATATGTTTTGTATAATTTTCTTTATTTACACAAAAATTATTAGCTACGTATATGCATATATGTTTCAACTATGATTTCTTTCAAATTCCAGTGTCATCAGACCACTAGTCGCAACTAGTTTCAAGTGCGAAATGAAACAAGTTGAAGCTAGTGGCCTGAAGATGCTGGATTTTGAAAGAAATCACAACTGAAACATGTATGCACATATGCAGCCAATAATGGTTGTATGAATAAGAAAAATTATACAATAACACAACTCTACTTTTACTGAGCACTATTTTGTAAACATCAGGGTTTCATTAGATTAATATCTAGGAAACCACAGCAAATACAATCATTCTTATATATATATATATATATATATATATATATATATATATATATATATATATGGAACATTTTTATTTTTTTTTTTTATGTGTGTGTGTGTGTATGTGAGTTCGTTCCCTAAAATGGCTTGGCTGATTTTTATGAAATTTCACACAAAGGTACTTTATGTGTCTGGCAATGTTCCTCGATAGGCTTTGTATCAGAATGTTTTCAATAAGTATCGATAATCGAAATAATCCAATGAAAGGAGGAACAAGCGATTTTGACCAATCTAACATCACAAGTGCATTTGCAAAGTTTTATTATCATACAAGCCGAAAGGCCTGACATATAAAATCAACAGTAGATTCTTTGATATGGCAATGGTGCGTTCGGAATGAATGTTTCAGTTTAAATAACAACTGTACTTTGATACTTGACTTTCTATTTTAAACTTAAATTCAAGCCATTATCACCACATAAGCAGTAAGGCCTTTCATATTAAATAACAGTGGGTTCTTTGATATGACAGAGGCACGTTCAAAATGAATATTTCTGTTTAGAGTACAACTGAACCATGATACTTGACTTCTGCTTTTTAATCTAAGCCATTAGATATAAAAAAATAATTTTATAAAATTAACAGTACGTTCTCTACAGTGCAATGTAGACAACAATGTATTGTGGACTAAGTCATTGCAGGGAGGCATGTGAAGCTTCCTCCTGGCGCACTGTGATGGGTCCCCAACTAGAGCAGGTAATCAATCGATTTGACTGAAAAATGGTCGATTTCACCAATTTCGATGAAAATAAAAATATTGAACTGTGAAACATTCGTTGATCATCATTCAATCTTGGGTAACGTCTAGTCATCCTGCTAGTATATATATATATTTTATTTTTCCCAGACTTTCTAATCAAAGTAAAAAAATATACTGAAAGATGAAAAATAAAATAAAAGCGAAAGGGTGAAGTAAATTAAAATCAAATCGAGATAAAATATGACATCCAGTCGGCCGGTTTTTTAAACAAACAGATAAGTTTACTTATCGTAGGAAAATAGTCTGGATACAAGTATACACAAGACGATGCAAACAGCATCTAGTCTTATTATTAGTAGTATCTTTTATTATTATTACTCTTGGTGTTGTTATTGTAAGTTACCAACGAGTAGCTTCGCAGTAGAGAGGTGAAGAGATCACTTTGCATGTGAAACTGTATGCATTTGAATACGCTTACCTCATGCATTGCCTGGAAATATGATTTTAAGCAATTCTTGGCCAGGAGAAGCAAGTTTCTTAATTTTTAGATCAGGATTGGTAATTCGTATTGTTTGGATTCTTCCGACTACTGTTCTCATGTTGAGTGTTATTTACATAAAGTTTCAGGTGTATCTTGTCAAACTCGAGAATTTGCATGGAATTTCGAACGTAACCCTTTATTTAATCCACGGGGGTAGCATGCTCTCGTCATGTCAGCCATGATTGAGTAAAAGTCCTAAATAATTTGTAATTGTATTTTGATTGTCACCTGCACTGAGGACTGAACCATCAACTTCCAAAAGAGTATAACTTATGGCTGAATTGTATCAAGCACTTTATCCGTAACACTATACATGTATGAATTTTGGAAACCTGAAACCTATTCTTGTTTTCGGATGTACAATCTTACGACCTATCAGTATACAACAGTAGTTATTACTACAGATTATTATATAATAGGTTTACAGCTCCCAAAATTAATACAAAAATTATCTATGGCGTACTGGATAAAGATTCCCGAGTTCGGCAAGATATACCTAATTAAGTTCGGTGGTTACATCGACCGAAATGTTGTGAAAATAACACTCAGTAGTTCTAATATTTTAAATAATAGGAAATGAAGTAAGGTTGGTAATTGCTCAACTCTTGCTTCATAAATTCGTTATTATGAAGACACCTCTTCTGAAGGTATCCATTGTCTTTAGAGACGAAAGTAGCCACAGAGAGATACTTGCTATACAGCATCTTTGTCACAGACTATTTGACCAAGATAGGCATCAAGACAGCTCCTTACCCTCCCTATAGTTCAGACATTGCTCTCGGTGACTTTTGTTATTCGCTAAGCTCAAGGAAAACCTTAGAGGCTGCCGTTATGAGAAAATTGAGAAGATGAAAGAAGCTGTGACGAAGGTCATTGACACACTCACACAAGAGGAATTCTATGGGGGCCTTCTAGAAGTTGTTGGAACGGTACAACAAGTGCATTGCAACCGGAGGAGATTACTTCAAAGGGAAGTAGAGTTTTATGTGAGAACTATCAATAAAATTGCTCATACAAAAAAGTCTGGAAGCTTATTGGAGGCACCTCGTATAAGTACAAATAAACTTTAGTCTATTCCTGACTTGTCCATGAAGTTTGAACCATGAATGTCCAACAGTTCTTGTTTTATCATCGTTTAATACAGGAAGACACTTTGGTATCGTCTCATCAGTATGAGGTCTTATGCTGAATAAGTTTCACACTCATCGAATTTTATTACCCATATTCCCATTTGTGAGGTTATTTCAAAGATAATATCTATTAAAATCATCTCCTGAACGAAAGAGAGCCATTATCGCTGCCAACAGATCAAAAAAGAAAATTTTCAGAATTATTGACAAGCATGGTTATCATTGAATGGCAATAAAACAAAGACTGTTGAACATTCATAAATGAAACTTGGCGGCCAAGTCAGGCAACTGTTTTACGGATTCACAACTTATCAGCATAGCTAGATATAGTGAACACATCAACCCTGAAAATTGAAACGAGGTCTCCAATCACTATCAACCGTGTGTGTAGATAAATGAAACAGTAAGTTACACATTATTTATTTAGTCATCTATATAAAGTACTATTTCGTGGTATCACAACTCATCAGTGCGGCTAGACTAGCACCGTTCCCTAGACATGGATTGAACCTAAAACCATCGCGTTGATAGTTAGCAGTTCTAACTACTGGATAGGTGCTCGTAAACGACCTCATCAAATGTTCATTAAATAAACATTCGCCCACCGCTTATATATATATGATATATATAATATATATATGATATATAAATGTATAATGATATATATACAAATATAATGATATATATACAAATATATGATATATATATACACAAATATATGATATATATATATAAATATATATATATATAAATATAATGATATATATACAAATATATGATATATAATATGATATGTGTATATTGTTATATCAAAAAAGTTTACATGCATTAATTGCTAAGTTCATCCCTTTTTTATCTATACTGTTGTATTATACACACACACACACACACACATCGGTGTGTGTGAGTGCTCAAACACTTGCCTCCATACACTTGTGTAAGTAGGTGTATTGCATTAAATCTAAAAATAAGTTTACCTAACTGTTATGAGGTTGCTAGGTCGACACTTTGAAAGGTAGTACATGCTATTTAGTTTTTAGTCTGCTTTGTTTTATTGAGGAAATGAATGTTTCAGCCCAAGTTTTTTTTTTAGGAAATGATGAGACGAATATCCGATCATTGAACTGAGGGCCAAAAACTTCCCGACCATAAAATTAATAAAATACAATTTTATCCGGAAAAACACGCACACACAAAAACTAAAAAATATGTATTTATTTATTATACGTTTTTAACATTGCATATTTTAATCAATATCCTACTTTTCTGCATTAAGGAGTCAACACTAAAGCCAAAATTCACTCGAGGATCAGAGTTAATGAGGTGAACAATACTATGAATGGAATAGGCAAACTTTGATTACTTAAGAACAAAGGCCTCCAAACTACAGCGTTTATAGTTATCCAGATAAAGTACTGTTTCGTTGTATCACAACTCATCAGTGCGGCTAGACAACACCTTTCCCTAGCCGTGGATTGGATTGAACCTACAACCATCGCGTTGTTATCGATCCCGCAAACCTCTTATGGAAAACGTAAAATTATTCAGGAAAAGAATGTGAAAATAGTGTGGTGATTTTTATTTTTGTTCAAAAAATGCGTAAAAAAAATGAGATTTTGGAGAACCAGTTTCACCAAAAGGAAGACAAAACTAATAAGCAAAACAGTATAAAACACGTCCAGGTCATTTTTTTTTAGTTTGGTCCGCGTAGCTCTAAAAAGTTAGTAATATGCCCCCCCCCCTGGGACCGAAAACTTTGGAGACCCCTGCTTAAAAGGATAGTTTAAGTATTTGTGGACATAATTTGTTGACTCCTATCAATTTTTTTTTCTATTGATATTCATATCAAAAAATCCTTTTTTCTATTTATTTGAAAAGAAAATACAACTTTGTTATATATGAATCGTGGAATTGCATTCATTTGCAAAATATCGAGTTAATTTGCATAATCTTTTAAAACATTCATTTTAATTAATTCCCTATTAGTTTGTTCGGTTTTCTCATAGGATGATCACCTTTAGTTAACTGTTACGTGTAATTATATTCATGCAGATATTCAACATGATTTATACTTGTGTAATATTTGCGTAAAAAGCTTATAGTAAACAAAAACTCTTTCTATATATATTTATGTATGCGTATATATTTTCGTTTAAAAAATTTTACCTACCAAACTCCTCCGTCAGTTTTTGGTCTATAAACATGAAACTTAATCTATTCGAACCCATGCAAAATTTTATATTTGGGTTTTAGCCGGGGAAAATCTGTACAAAAGTGTGAAAATTAAAAAAAAATTAAATTTGCCAGGTGAAGGTTGAACGACGCCATTACGAATATGTATGCGTGACGTAATAACTATTGGTTCATGTTTTAATTTTTAGCCTTGCAGTAAACATGTTTTCATAGTACAGTCATTAACGTTAAATGAAAATGTTAATCATAAGCTAAAAGTTTTGGTTTCAATTCTCGGTTGTGGCGCACAAGTCATTTTTTTATAAACTTTAAATCATTACTATATATTGGATCCAATATTATATAATAATAAATACGAAAACTGCATTAATCAAAATATCATATTTAAGCGTATTTTACGACCGGGCAATGCCGGGCGGCCTGCTAGTGAAATCTATAAAAAACAGAAACAAAACTGACACTTTCAAACTTATATGAACTATTATGTGTCTAAATTTAAAACTCCAAATGTTCTATCACTCTTCCAAATAACATCTGAAAACAAAAGTCTTTTCATAACGAAGACAATCTATATATGTATAAAAGTAAACGTGTCTGTGTGTGTGTGTCTTTGTGTCTGTCTATCTGTCTACATTTCCCTACGCAATAACTCTGTCAATTTTCAGTCTACAGACTCGAAATTTGATATACAGGGTACTGAGATTTGAGAAAAACTTTGTAATCCATTTTCGACCAGAAATTTTGCTGTTAAGAGGTCAAAGTTCCATGATTTGATCTTTGAGAACTCTACCAAACTCCTCCGCCAATTTGGGGTATAAACAATTGAAATTTAAGATATAGGTTCCTTGGACATGGATCTAACTAATAACTTGATTTAAGCCCAAAACAATAAATGTTAAGGGGTCAAAATTGACCGCTTTTTTTTTTTTTGCTCAACATACACCTACAAACACCCGGGCAACGCCGGACTGAAATGCTAGTATATTAATCTGTATCTGCATTTTTCCATTTATTTCATTTAAAAAAAAATATTTTTATTTCTATATATTACTCAGTCTTATCCAAATATTTCTTCACACACAAAGATGGGACCATTCCAATATTTTTCTAGATATCATTACAATTACTGATTTTGTTCTAAATTCCTGATTCCGATACAACTATCGATTCCGATTCTTTTAAAATCTTTAAATATTTAACTATAGACTTGTTGTTTGGGGGGTGGGGGTGATCTATAAATTTTAATTTTATCCATAGTTTAAAATCAATAAATATTTATCATGTCATTATTAGGAAATGGAAAATTAAATTAAAAACAAAAACAAAAAACAATTAAAAGAATCGTTTTTGGCATCAGAAAATGAACACAGATTGATTCTGATTCCAATTAATCGTCCCAACATTCTATATATATATTACACACTAGTCTGAGGAATACAATGCAAATAATTACTACTCACTATACATTGTTGACCCCCTGTTGCTGAGAGAGAGAGAGAGAGAGAGATTTTACATGAGAATAGAATGTTGCATAAATACAAGAGAGACAGAGAGAGAGAGAGAGAGAGAGAGAGAGAGAGAGAGAGAGAGAGAGAGAGAGAGAGAGAGAGAGAGAAAATAGAAAATTGCTTAATTTCGGATTTTATCTTAATTTTTTAATATTCAACTAGTTTTTAAAACTCACTTTTTCCTAGTTCAAACAATCTAAGTCGAACTCAATAACTAACAGAACGGGTAACATTTTTACAATATATATATATATATATATATATATATATATATATATACTCGTAGTCAAATTGAATATTGAAAAAGCTCATATCTTGAAACGAAACTGCATGAAAATTTACAGCATTTTGAAGATTATAATACTATTCTATAGTTAAAATTTTATGACAGTTGGTAAAAAAAGAACCTATATTTTCAAACCAATAAAATATACAAAATTTGCCTACATTTATATATAGAGTGTCCTGGCAAACCAGTTTTAGTTTTGCTGCCTTGGAGTGAATTTTGCTTAGGGTTATTTTCTGCTAGGGTGTCTCCGCTCTGACTTTGCCAGGCCCCACATTATATATATATATATATATATTAGTGATGGGACGATTCCAATATTTTTTAGTGATTCAAATGCAATAATAAATGTTCTATATTCACGATTCTGATATAATTACCGATACTGATACTAAGATCGCCTAACACAAGTAAGATTTCATTTGGGGAGGGAGGATTCAGAAAAGAGTCCTCATCTTCTTTTAAATCTTTATATAATTTTCTTTTGAAGTTTTAAAAAGCTTTTTAATGTTTTCCTTTCATGTCGTATCCAGGATTTTAATAAACTCATTGTGTGATTTTCATTAACATTTTTCACTTAAGCCAGCAATAGAAAATTACTTTTGAACAAAATGAATGAAAAAGATAAAAGAATTGTTTTGAGAATCGGAAATCAGACTAATTGATTCCGATTCTGATGCTCCAAAATGTTCTGATTTTTTTTATTCCTGAATTCGATTAATGCCCCCCCCCCAACACTATATATATATATATGGAAATTCGAAATCTTAATTCATTGTTCTAAGGGAGTTAATTAACCCTTATCCTTGAGTGGCTCCAGACCTTGATAGGTGGTGACTTCCTAGTATAAAAAAAATTCTAACAAAGTTATTTTTTTCTATAACTACTTTATTTAATGCAACAAAGTTTTATAACATTTATAACAAGAAATGTAAAATGCGACAATATTGTAATTTTTCTTGCACAAAACATGCGAATAATTGTTTTTTTTCAACTACTTTAATAAAATAGAGTTACCTCCCTTAACACAATGAGTTCAGATACCAAATTGCTATATATATATATATATATATATATATATATATATATATATATATGCACACACACATACAGAGAGAGACAGAGAGAGAGAGAGAGGTGGGGCAGCCACAAAGAAAGTAAACTAGAAAATAAAAATGTCTAAGATGCCTTACATTCCTGCTATCCATTTTTCTGTGAGAGCCTTCTCCAAATATAAACAATTCCAAAAGTGTCTGGCATTAACGGAATGGTATTCATCATCAGGTACAAAACTTTTTCCTTTCCACAACTGAAAAATGCACACCCATGAATAACTCTTATTCTCAACATGTGGCTCATCTACCTGGCAGCGTCGGGCGGCGTTCTCGTTAGTCGCAATACTGCACACATTTTAAGATAACGGTCTTTGAAGATTTAGGTCATTAAAAACTGTTTTTGTTTTTATTAAAACAACATATATCCCCATTTTAGAATGAGTATCTATTTATTTGTCTCCCTACGAGAGTAAAAGTTAAATACAAGGTCAGTTTTTAATGTGCGACATATCCAGTACTTCACAAAGAGGTGCACTGGACAGGAACATTGTTCATTCCACTCTCGTTTCCTTAAAATAATCCTTGAAGAAGAAGAGTTGCGCCCCCTACATTCAATGATTGGGGTTATTTTACTTTTCCGAGACTAGTTGTCCAACAAAAGCTGAAAAGTCCAACCTACCCTACTAGTTCTCATTAATGACGTGGCGTTGTTCTCTCCATTTATTTCAGATTATTTTTTTTTCTTTTAGACTAGTTGCTCTAGCAAGGCTTTAAAATCTTTTCTATACTTCTATCTTCCTGAATGTAGTATAATCGCACCCCAAGTAGGAATTGGTGTTCCTATTCACTTGCCTCTCCACAAGAGAAAAATTGGAGAGACCAACAGTCTTTAATGCGAGGAAAATCCAGCTCCTGAATAAGGGGCACTCTGGATTGGAACAAAAATTAAAACATGCCTACAAGGTGGAACGATAAAATTGTTGCTATAGAAAAGACGACATTATTCCATTTCCCTTTGATGTAAACCGGTTTTCTTTTTTTGCTGCAGATCATCTACTAGTTGACCAGGTGTGTACAAATCCCAAGAGAAATAGGAGCCTTCTATCATGTCTAAAAGTGACACAATGTTCAACGAGCGAGATCAGAGATGTGCCGCTGTACAACTCATACTCTCTTCCAATTCAAGTTATGACAACAGGACCATTGCCAGCACCATCAAAATGCAAATCTGGACGGTTCAATGCTTGAGAGCACGGCTCAACAAATTTTCTGGCTACGATTATGGTCTTTGGGGTGGTTTCAAGTAAGAGCCATATTATGCCACCTCACATCTTCAAAAACGTACATGGATGTGCTGATCAGCGTGGTGATCTCCTAATGCAATCAGGTGACCGTGACAGACCCTGGATGTGGCAGCAAGACTCGGTGCCAGTCTACGCCCAAAAAAACCCAAGCTTGGCTTCAGAAGGAGTGCTATGACTTTGTGCCCTTCTCTCACAGGCTCCCGTCTTCCCCCGACCTAAACCTGCTGGACTATTTCGTTTAGTCATATGTTGAGAACATCACCAACATGATCTCTTACAACATCAATGCCAGCCTGATTGCCACCATCCACTGAGTATTCATCGAGCTTCTGCCAGCACTTGTGAAAAAGGCATGCTCCCAGTTCCAGACCCGTACTGAGGCGGTGATTGAGGCTGAAGGTGGCTACATTGACTAGATGTCAGCTCTACTACATAATCAAGTTACCTGAATTGATTTTTCAATTAAAGTTTTTAAATAAAGTTGTAGTGTTGTTTTGTTTAGGGCGACAACTTTATCGTTCCACCATGTAGAAGAACTTCTTCATAGGTGGCGGACAAAATAGATTAAGTGTAGCATCAGAACAGATACTACACTTTGTTCATAAGAGTGTTACTACTTTTAAACATCTTATCTGGTTTTACAGTATCTCAGTCTTTTTCTGGTTTATTTGATGTCAAAAGATAATATCTGATAGGTTAGGACTCTATATTTTGTGGATTATCAACTAATTTTTTTTTTATGGCATGTCAACATTTTTTTTTTCACTATCTGGATGTGAAACCACAATACTCATTTCCAAAATGAATTGATTGGTTTGGTTTGTTTGTTTTGGGATATTATTTTTTATGGAAAACGCTTTAAACAAGGTATGAAGCCACTTGATATAACGAACTAACAAGAACAAAAGATGATTATTGCAAAGACAGGAGAAGTGTATTGACTTGATTCTTGAAAAAAAATCAAGGCTGTATGTAGAAGGAAAACAGTCAGTAAAAAGAGTTCTACAACCCTGCAGTCCTTGGAAAGAATCTACTGGAATAGAAAGCTGTATTACAAGATATTAAAACAGCAAATTGATAGCGACCACTAGACCAACAAGTAAAACGAGCTGGAACAAAGGAAGTAAGGAATAGACCAGACAATTCTGAGGAACACATACCATAATAGAATTTTTAGAAAAGATTGAGATTAGCAACATCAAGTATGTTACAGTGAGGAAGAAAGTTTGCGGCCAATCAAATTGAAGAGTAGACAGTGGACGTTGGGTTAACTTTTGGCAGCTTTGTAATTCTTGCTTCTCCATATTTTATCTTTTAGTTCTCACCGAGCGATATTTCTGACATAGAGGAAAGAATTGCTTTTGTCTGTTAGTTGAGCTTAAAATTATATACGTAAATGTCAATGCCTGTGTGTGTGTGTTCCCTATAAAAAGAAAGATTAGAGAATCTACATAAAAACTAAAAGTGTATTTATATCTAAACTTTTTAGAGGAAGACAATGGAAGTGGGGCCCAAAATCTCTTTGTGGACTTTTAAATGGGGCATGAGAGTAGAACCCATCTTAAAACTTTAAATGTATCACATTTTAATGAGATTTATGCCATATTTATAAAATTTTACAGGGGAAAAAATGGAAACAGTCCCAAATCTCTATATACTCCTCAATGTGCCACATGTAAGGGAACTATGCAGGCAGAAACCCTTTAAGACTTTAAATCCGATTCTCAGGAAATTTTAATCACATTTATACAACGTTAATTTTCTAGCATTTCAATTTTTTAACAGGCAAAATGGAGGTAAAAGAAGGGGACTAAAAAATCTGTTTTCAAATCTGTTATTTTATTTACCTCGTTTCCAACAAGGTCAGTTGTAGGTTTGATGAAAGTGTTTCTGTGGAATGAACTGGATTCGAACTTGGCACACACAGGTTTTCAGTCCGTGTTGTTAACCACTTAGCTAACGTTAATCACCTGCCCTCGAATATGTTATGCATCCTGCAAATATTTGTGGGATTTGTGACACCTTCATCTGGGGTTAAAATTATAAATAAAGCTTTATAGCAAGATCAACCACAACTTTTCCCAAGTAAAAATTTATGAAAAAACCGAGGATAGTATCAATTTAGTTTAGATGTGTGCTGCTAAATGATATTGAATTCTTGGCGGATATTTATAGCAAACATGTATTATTTTATTTCAGTCAGAAGTAGAAACTTGAAAATTATAGAAATTAAAAATGTGATAATGTGGGATTCACAGCTGAGAGCAGGAATGCATAACATTCGCAACATACACACCCGGGATAAAGCGAACGCGGTGGAGGTGTCTATTAATACAGACGGGACAATCTTCACACTGTGAAATAAGCTTTATTCACTTTCTACGACGTTTCGATTTACTTCATGCCTTATTCAGACATGTAACAGATATTATTTAGGAAATCAAAATTGTACAAGAAATCAAATTTTAAAAAATAATGTCGCGGGGGTATACGCTGGTGTCGAATATCTACAAACGGCAAAAAACGTTTTAGTGCTTTGAGTGATAGATATGAACAGATTTTAGATAGACATGCTGAATCTCTCTCTCTCTCTCTCTCTCTCTCTCTCTCTCTCTCTCTCTCTCTCTCTCTCTCTCTCTCTCTCTCCCTCTCTCTCCAAATAATCTTAGTTGTTCGACGTCTCTTTAACGATGGAACCTGGTTGACAAACGTGTCAACAGCTGCGCTAATTAACTAATTCTCTGTCGTGGTAACGCAACTCGATTTGCATGACAAAACCAAACAGCAAACATACAACGCGCTGTAGCACGGGGGAGACCTGGCTAGAACTTCCGACTAATTGTACCCCCCCCCCTAGCTTATTTTAAAACTGAAATAAAAATACTCCCACCTCCTGGCACACCCTTGAACCCCTCCCCCTCTCACTCCTAATCCTCTCGCGATGTCTTTCGTTGCTTCAATCGGCTCCTCTAACCAAGGGGATATATTAGAGTTACTGGTCACAAAGTTTGTTTTGTCTGACTTAATAGGTCTGCACTAGGCGTTTGATTAAATTACAAGGTACGAGAACGTAACGCATTATTGTTGAATTATAGGAGAAAGCCTATCATATGTATTAGTGTTTTGTTTAATAAAACTAATAAACGGTGTTAGTAAGAATTAGTCCAAGTGTTTTCGCAATACTCTCACCTTTACTCAATCTGTGTTTCAATGTGTGTGTGTGTGGGGGGGGAAGGGTTGTTTTGTTTCTAATGAATGTACTATGCTCATATAATAGCGCTCAATCTCGCACTATATTTTAGTATATTAATTAATCATACTAATATTTTGGCTACATATACGCATACATGTTTAGAGTACAGTCTTATTCAAGGTCTATTTTAATCAGGCCACTGATAGAAAAGACTCTGAAAAGACACACACATTAAATATATATATATATATATATATATATATATATATATATATATATATATAGATAGATAGATAGATAGATATATATATACATACATACATACTAGAAAAATACCTGTTCCAGGACCGATAAAATTAATTCCCGTAACAGAAGAGGTTTACCACTTATGTCGCCTTCCAAAGATTAAAATCAGGATATAATAATACTAAATCTTAATTCAAAATTTGATCAAAATCTTTTGATTCGAAGGAATGTCTAATTTACTCCTTTGTTCCTAAGAAGAAACCAAAATCCAGGTAATCTTGATAATTTATTGTCTAATCAAATTTAATGCAAATCCGAAATATTTGATTTTTCAAAAAGGAGGTTGAGTACATATTATCCCCACTAAAACTCTTTAAAATAGCCTTCCCCAAACCTCTATGAAATTTGGAGAATATTTATCAAGTGATGCTAATTGTTAACATTTCATACTCATCACGTCTGAATTTTCAGTTCCATCCCCTTTTACACCTTTTGAATCAAACTAAATATAGCCCACATTACAACTAGTGGTGGAATAATTCCATAATTCGTTTTACTTTTTGGAGTCTTCGGACTACATTTTCATCTTGAGTGTCATTTTCACAGTGTTTTGGTTAATGCAACCTCCGCCCTTCTTCAGGTGTATCTTGTTGAATTTGGGATTATTCGACAAGATACACCCGAAGAAGGTCGGAGGTTGCATCGACCGAAACGTTGTGATAATGATACTCAAGATGAGAACAGTAGTCCGAGAAATACAAATAATCAATCCTCATCTCAAAAGTTTAAAAACGTGATTCCATTATTTTCACCAATTCCAATACAGTTATCGATTCTGTTCTGATTTTCCAATTCTAATATAATTACCAATTCGAAAATCGCTTAAAAAAGTGGAATTTCATAGGGATCGGAGGAATTAGCAGAGCTTCTTTATCTACTTGCAAATATATCATTTTCTTATTTCAATTTCTTAATGTTTTTCCTTTATTTATTGTATCCAAGATTATGATAAAACTCGTGAGATGTTGTCCGGGATTGTATGAGGATCAATGAATATTCCAATATTTTTATCGTAATCGAAATTAATGAAAGCGCCAATGTTTCGATCAAATCGATTGCTTGAACCTACCATGGTGCACCGGGAAGAAGATTCACATGCCTTCCTGCTGTGACTTAGTTCACAATACATTGTAATCTACATTGCACTGTAGAGAACCTACTGTTGATTTTATAAAATTATTATTATAATATGGTTTGAATTAAAGTTTAAAATTTAAAAGTCAAGTATCATTTTTTAATTGTGCTCTAAACAGAAACATTAATTTGCAACACACCTCTGTCTTATCAAATAACCTACTGTTGAGTTTATACGCCAGGCTTTTCTGCTTGTGGCAATAAAAATTCTCAAATGCACTTGTGATGTTAAGCTGTATAAGGGTGTTAATTGAATCAAAATAGGACTGTTTCTTTAATCAGATTGCTTTTTATTATCGATTTTCGATACTTATCGGAGGCATTCCGATACAGAACCTATCCAAGGACATTCCCAGATACATAAAATATATTTGTGCAATATATCCAAAAATTGGCCCAGCTATTTTGGAGTCCATAGCAAACGAATTCACACACACACAAAGTGCCTTTTATATATAAGTAGATATATGAAGATCTTACTAAAATATTCATCCCAAATTCTAAAATTATTATCATTCTTGAAAGTCTCAAGAAAAAAACACACGATTGACTTTTTATTACAGAACGTAGAATCTTTCTCCGAATTCATCTCAGCCAGTGGGGTAAGTCTGAGATAGTTGTTGTTTGCTTTCTCGCTTCCCCTCATCATTTAAAATGGCTTCATCTGTTTACTAGAAAAAAAGTATGTGTTTTACTTGGTAACTTTTGCTTGAAAGGGTGCAACTGCACATATTTATTTAGATACAAATAACTAAACATTGGTCTTTATTATAGAATCGAGGATACAACGACAAAAATTGTGACACGTTGGGTCATCGATTGAAATCTAGTTAGATTGCTTGAATCTAGAAAAATTTCATTTGCAAAACCGGTTAAATTAAAAATATTAATATTTCCCTTCTCCAGCTACGGATTAAATAATATTACTACATGTAGTGATATTTTCTATGGACTGTTCTAATATTTTAATGCAAAATGTGATAAACACCATTTTGAAAATTATGAATTTATCATTACAAAAAAGTGTTTCAGTTTTAACATTGATCACACCCGGAAATTATGTTTTACCTGATATATGATACTGGCATAATTTATGTTTTCTTTTAATTAAAGTAAACTTTTAGTCGAATTTTAAATATATTCATTATTTTATTGTGTGATGCGTCAATTTCAACAAATTGGATTTATCGCGATTTGCATTCAAACTCTTCAGTTTGTTAATAAGTAGGAAAAAAAAAGAGAAACAGTAAGTGGATAAAATAGCAGCAAGTGAGGGGATATCAAACGATGTAGATTGAGAGAGGTTAAAGGTAATATACAAAAATTTGGTAAGAGATATTTGATTTGCTAAATAAATTACAAATTATGGCCAATTAAAACTATTAAAATAGATTAAAAACCCTAACATAACTCAATTCCAAAACCAAAGATTTTTAAAAATATTTGTATTAAATATGATTGAAAGATATGTGAAAAAAAAAGACCTTAGGGAAACAAACGTTGATTAACTCAGCTACTTGAAATACTTGAAACATTAGTTTAAAATAATAAACATTTCCTTAATTTTGGTGCAAATCACAAAAAATCTTCCTCGTTTATAGATAAACATTAACATTCTGTTGATTTTCAAACAAATTCATTCGTCTTTTAATGTGACCGTAAAGAAAGGAAAAGAAAGAAATCAAATTGCTTTTTTCACTCACAAGTTAGAAATAGATTGAAACTTGCTAAAAATCAAGTCAGTCCCTCTAAAGAAAGGAACATTTGAACAAAAACGCTACATGTTTGTCTAGGACAGGGGGTCTTTAAACTACAGCCCACAGCCCAATCTGGCCTGCCAAAATCTTATGGAAAACATAAAAATATTCAGGAAAAATTTGTAAAAATGGAAATGTATGAAAATAATGCAGTAGTTTTTCTTTTTATTCAGAAAAAGATTAAAAGAATGAGGTTTTGGAGAACGAATTTCACTAAAAAGCAAAGCTAATGAGCAAAATGTTATAAAACACGTCCAGGGCATTTTTTATTTTTTATTTTGACCCATAGAGCTCTAAAAAGTCAGCAATATGTTCCCACCCTCATTTGGAAACTTTGGAAACCTTTAGTTGAGAAAATTAAACAATATTGTAAAACAGAACTATTTGCTATATAAAAACCAAAACAATCATTTTATTCATATTATTTAGATTCATCAGACTACGGTTCTCATCTTGAGTATCATTTTCACAGTTTTTACCCTCAATGTAACCTCCGACCTTCTACAGGTGTATCTTGTCCAACTTGGGAATATTTCTGTCAATCGGAAATTTGGACGGAATTTCAAACCGAACCCTTTATTTACTTCACAGGGGCAGTATGCTCTTATTCCGCCAGCCATGACTAGATAGAGGTCCTAAGTAATTTGTAATTGCATTTTTCTACAAAGACCAGTGGCGCAGTGGTTAGAGTACTAGGAAAAATCAATCATAAAAGTTATATTCGATTGAAAGTTCAATTCTCAGTGTAGGTGACTGAAAAATACAATAGCAAATTACTTAAGGCCTCTATCCAGTCATGGCTGACAGAACAAGAGCATGCTACCTCTATGAAGTAAATAAAGGGTTCCGTTTAAAATTCCGTCCAAATTTCCGAGTTTGAGAGAAACATTCCAGAGTTCGTCAAGATACACCTGAAGAAGGTTGAAGGTTACATCGACCGGAACGTGAAAATCACATTCAAGATGAGAACAGTAGTCCGATGAATCCAAATAATATGAATAACCAATCCTCATCTCAAAAATTCAGAAATGTAAATCATTGGAAAAAAAAAAAATAGTTAATTAATAAAATTTCTTTTTTAAAAACGAATATGCAAATTAGTTAAGCTTACAATTGATATCGCATTATAAGTTAATTTAACTTGATACAATAAATGCACCATATTTTTTTATATACTTCCAAAATTACTTACGTTGTTTGGAATTGTATTTTTTTTTATTGGGGGAGGGGGATTCTCATGAACGTTACATTAAGTGTTTTTAAATAATTTATATAACTCTCTTTTTCAATTTATTTTTTCATTCCATATATTAACCTTTCGAGCAGATTTTTAGGAGTATTCATTCGTCTCTTAAGGAGTTGTTTAGTGATCTTTCGCTATCCAACGAAACCTGGGAAAGACGTAATCTAATGAAAATTTAGGTGTCTGCATAAAATGATAGAACAAAATACAAAAATTAATAAAAATTTATGCAAGTTGATACCATCTTTTGGCATGTGAAATTGTAACTCATGGTACACACACACACACATGAGTTTCCTTCAATAAGTTTCCAGACATGTTTAATACAGACATTTAAAATTGTTATAGACTTTTGAAAATTCAATGTTATTGCTATAAATCTTATGAGATGACCAACCAATTTTTATGATTTCAGGTTCAAATGAACAGCTACAGCAGGAATTGGAATACACCCTACTAAAACCTGATTGTCACAGCTGGTGAATTTTAACAATGCAGTCTGTGTGGAAGAACACGTTAGAAGAACGATATGCAATAAAATTCTGTTTTAAACTTGGAAAAATGCCACAGAAACGTATGGAATGCTTCAGACTGCTTTTGGACCATCTTGCATGAATCGAGCATCAGTTTTTTGAACGAGATTCAAGAAGGGAAGGGAGTTTGTGAGGGATGATGAGAGGTGTGGGAGGAGTAAGGAAGTCAGAACACCCGAGTTGATTGACCAAATAAAGAATTTCATGGCTAATGACCTTTATGTGTCTATAGAGACAATAAATGCACAGTTTGATGTCAGTGTGGGAACTGTTCACAATTATTCATGAGAAATTGAAGATGAAGATTTGCGTGAACTAAAGGTGGTCAGAGAAAATCAGAAATAAACATGTTGTCATGGGAATCGATAGTTCCTCACCTTCCCTATAGTTCAGACCTTGCTCCTTGTGACTTTTAATTATTCCATAAACTTAAGGAAAACCTTAGAGGCTGTCTTTATGAGACAATCGAGGAGATGAAAGATACTATGACGAGGGTCATTGGCACGTTCACAGAACAGAACTCCCATGGGGTCTTGCAAACGTTCTGTAATGGTACAACAAGTACATTGCAGCCGGAGGAGATTACTTTGAAGGGAACTAGAGTTTCATGTGTGCACTATCAATAAAAATGCCCATGCAGAAAAAAAATTGGAAACTTATTGAAGGCACCTCGTATATATATTAATAATCAACAGACTGCTGTTCCATCATTTCACCACTCATCAGTGAGGCTAGACATAGCAAATTTATTAACCCCGAAATTTGAAATAGGAACGCTGGGCCATCACCAACTATGATAACTGATCATCTCCTCCACACAAATGCTTCACCTATAAGGAAATCTATATACACCGAATTTTAAATGGCCACACAAATATAATATTTCTATCTCAGATATTTTTCTTCAGGCCACTCTCTGTCTTTCTCTTTATATATATATATATATATATATATATATATATATATATATATATATATATATATATATATATATATATATATAATGTGTGCATGTGTGTAAAATATAATTAT
>NC_136483.1:58743428-58795928 GCF_053919585.1 Euprymna scolopes
ATAATTCTTCAAGGTGAAAATGTTTTCTTTTGCATATTTTTAAAGCAAAATCAAAAAAAAAAAAAAAAAAAAAAGAAAAGAAAAAAGGAGGGGGGGAAAAAGAAGAAGAAAAAAATTCGGCCCATCCTTATTTTAATGCGTCCGTCAGATGAAAAGCGCTCGATTCGTATTCCATCGGACTTGGACATGAAAAGAATAGATTTTTATTCTACTTTTTTGGGGGAAGAAAAAACCACATTTAGACGGCCATTCAGAGAACTTTTCATTCTTTTCTTCACAGAGACAAATCTTCAGAAAGAACACAACAGACCAGAAGAATATTTGTAATCAGCCTGCATATATATTTGTTTATCTATAAAAAATAAATCTATATATTTATGCATATATATATATATATATTTATATATATATATGTATATTTATATATATTTATATATATATGTATATATATATATTTATATATATATATATATATATATATATATTTATATATATATATATTTATATATATATATATATATTTATATATATATATGCATAAATATATAAATATATATTTATCTTTATAGATGAATAAATAAATAATTTTTTTTCTGTTGGATATATGTTTCTATATATATTTATGAATATATTTATTTGTCATGTTTTTAGAAGACCAAATATTCACTCAAATGCACACAAAATAAAACAACAACTAAACAGAAAAAAAATATGAATCGTAAAACGCATCTTATGAATGCGCTGAGGTCAATCATCATCGATGAACTGGTTTCACTATAGATTTCGAGTTTTAAATCAGACCCTCTCCACTAGTAACCCAAGCATTTCCCTAAAAAAAAAAAAAATGGCTTCCCTCCGTACGAATGCGACATCGTGCTATGCACCACATACGCACGGACAAAAAACGTAACAGAAAAACAAACCATATGGTAAGCAGAAAATGAAATGAGAATAAAACAAAACAAAAACAGAAATTGTTTAATACAAATAATGCCCCGGGAACTCTTTAAATAATTGACTTTGCCTTTGTAATTCCTTCCTTGTTTTCTCTCTCTTAACAACATGCAGAAATTTAAATGTGACGCTAACAACCATCTTACTACCCAATCCTCCGTCTAGATTGCCCGATATAAATCTGACCTCTATCACAGTATCTCTTTGCTCTTCATTGGCAATGTGTTCTTTTTGAAGTGAAAAAAAAATGTATTTGTAACAGTCGCATAATTCAACAAGATGTAGAATAATTAATTTCTTTTTATTTTCATTTTTTTCTAATGTTTAATTATTTATAGTACGAGATGTTTTGACTGTTATTAAAAAAAAATGTTTTACAGTCTATTAAGAAATCAATATGATACATTAAGGATACATTCAAGAAAACTGTTTAATACAAATCACTGCAAAAAAATAAAATAAGGAATTAGTTATGACGTATTCTGTAAAATGAAAAAAAAAAAAAAAGACCGATAAATCAAATCAATTTCATTAACCAATAATGTAAATAACTATATAGATATACACTTTTTTTGTCATTCTTATGTTAATGAATAACACAATGCATTTTTTAGATTTTCAAGTTGTGCAGATGCAACGCATGAAACGATGAGGATGACTTATTCGAGTCGAAAGCTCGGATTATAAGAAATCTACACGTGCGGAAATTTAGATGTCTTGTATTCTTTGTCGCAACAATTTAAAAAATATTTTGATCTCTGAACGACTTTATTTCGATTCATCCGAAACATTAGTTTTTAACCACAATCAATCACAACGCAATCAGGTGAAAAAAGTTACTTTTACAGTAAGAAGATTATTTTATTCGTTACTAGCATTTCAGCCCGGCGTTGCCCGGGTGTTTGGAGGTGTATGTTGAGCAAAAAAAAAAAAAAAAAAAAAAAAGCGGTCAATTTTTTAAAACTTTGACCCCTATTATGGCCCCTTAACATTTATTGTTTTGGGATCAAATCAAGTTATTAAGTTAGATCCATGTCCAATGAACCTATATCTAAAATTTCAAGTGTTTGGACCCAAAATTGGCGGAGGAGTTTGGTAGAGTTCTCAAAGGTCAAATCGTTGAACTTTGACTCCTTAACAGCCAAATTTCTGGCCGAAAACGGATTACAAATATTTTCACAAATCTCAGTACCCTGTATATCAAATTTCGAGTCTGTAGACTGAAAATTGACAGAGTGATTGTGTAGGGAAATAGACACACAGACAGACACTTTCACTTTATATATATATATATATCGATTAATGCTTTAAGTGATGTAATAACACGATTTGTTTTCTCTCTCTCTCTCTCTCTCTCTCTCTATATATATATATATATATATATACTAGCTGTACCCGGTCACGCGTTGCTGTGGCTCAGTTTGTTAAAATGGAACACATGTGAAAGTAGAGAAAAGTTTTATTCTTTTTTTCAAGAGAATGTACAAATTATTTATTTTTTTTAACAGATGTTGAGAAAATAAACAGAAAAATACTTCCATCATTAATTATGCAAAAAAATAAATAAAATGTTGATTTAGTGTTTCAATATGCTTATAAATTACGATAAAACTTGCTGAGTATGCACTGTTTTACGGTTGTTGTAAAAATGGAACGGAAACTTAAATTTCGCTTCATTTTAATCTTTCTTAATTTTTTAATTGTGCCCCCACAAACGAATATAATCAAAACGGTAACATTCAACAATTGTACTTTATGTATATAAAACACAAAATGGGTGTTTATATTACTGTACACATAGATTCGAAAAAGTTGTCAAAAAACAAATATATAAATAAATGTTATCAAAGGCAAGATAAGTTACTTTTCTGCCAAACTGGATATATTTTTTGTGTTTTTATTCAATGTAACATATTTATTCAGCTCGAAAAACATACAGTGTTTACCGATGTATTCGAAAATTCAAGATGGCGTCTCACACCCTCTTTAACACCGTAAGTATGGAAAAAGGTGTTATAAATAAAAAACTATACAAAATACTATTAAAACCCGCCGAATATATGTCAACCTATGTCACGGTAACATATATTAAGCGAGTTTTTAACAGTATTTTATCCGGTTTTTTATTTATAACATCTTTTCCCACACTTACCGTGTTAAAGAGAGAATCAGACGCCATCTTGAATTTTCCAATACATCGGTAAACACTGTATGGTTTTAGAGCTGAATAAACATGTTACATTGAATAAAAACACGAAAAATATATCCAGTTTGGTAGAAAAGTAACTTATCTTGCCTTTGATAACATTTATTTGTTATATATTTCTTTTTGGACAACTTTTTCGAATCTATGTGTACAGTAATACAAACCCCACAAAATATTTATTAAAAAAAAAAAAATTTTTTTTAAAAGTTAATAACGAAAGGGAAAAAATTTCATTTTTAAACGAAAAAGTCAGTTTACCTAACTTACTGTGTTAATGCTATTTTTTTAAGCAAGAAAAAAAAAAAAGGTAAATATCCAGATACGCTACTACAGAACACCGACCACTCTAATTTGTTTTTTTTATAGGTAATTGAGGTCGCTGACAACGAATCTGATAGTCAAACTTGGGGCAAATTTACCGTTTGCATGGTATTTACCCCTGAACCCACGAACTTCTTTCCACCATTTTGCAGCATCCGTTTATGCTACGCGCATGCACGCTGTAGCATAAACGACGGCTTCACCAAGCAAACTATGTTGGGGGGAGGGGATTTTTTTTTCCAGGACATAGAATTTTCTAATTTTCAAAAATACATTATAGCGCTTTTTGGGTGGAAAATTTAAAATTAGCTGAAAAAGAAATAAAATAAGAAAAGGAAAGCACACCAAGTTGGAGTAGGGGGGGGTAATTTATCTGGTTTTTTTTTTACCTGGAACATCGAATTTTCAAATTTTCCGTAAGTAACGCACTGACATTTACCAATTAGAACACCATTTAACATTTTCCGAAGATTTTACTTTGTACATTGGGGGCGCGAGCGGGGGGGGGGATGTGATGTTGGCGCGCGCGCGCCTCAACATCACATCCCCCCCCAACAAATTAGAGCGGTCGGTGTTCTGTAGTAGCGTATCTGGATATTTACCAAAAAAAAAAAAAAATTTAGGTTTGGCTATAAATTCCTAAACTCATTTCACCCTAAATAATTTAGGTGACTGAAATAGGAATCTAATTGAATCTTTAATTTCCTGAATAGTATCCGATAATTCATTTTTCTTCGAGTTATATCGAATACATTAATACGGACTTTAGGGGCTTTTTTCGTAATGTTACTGTAAAAATTATTTTTTATTGTTACAAATTACGATACTTTAAAAAAAGCAAAAATAAATTCTTGCGTTTTTTATTTACTACTGAAAACCATAACTTTAGTAAAGGTATTCTTTGTTTAAACAAAATAAAACATTTTCACTAAGAGTTAAGTAAAAATAATTAGTTCATTATATTTTGCGATCATTATTTGAAAAATACTGCAATTTTCATTAAAATTCGTTAATTTCCTGATTTTTGGTGAATTTTTAAGTAAAGGGAGGAATCAAAATATGTATACACTTTGAGCGTCGGCATTCATTTTGCGACCATGTGTGGTTAATTTAAATTAAAGTTCAATCACATGGTTACATTATCAATAAACCCATTGAAAATTTACCGATATTGTAAGCACATTCTGTTTACATTAAGCCTGTAGTGTTTTTTTAGTGATGCAATGTTGTCAACTGAGATTTAAAAAAAAACCGCGAGATCAGGAGAAAGAAATGTCCAGAAAATCGCTAGCCAGTTTGGCAGAAAAGTAACTTATCTTGCCTTTGATAACATTTATTTGTTATATATTTATTTTTTGACAACTTTTTCGAATCTATGTGTACAGTAATACAAACCCGTGTACAGTAATACAAACTCCTTCGGGGAGATTGGAATGCCCCCCCCCCTAAAATGTACTTGGAAAAATCGATTTTATAGTGAGATTTAAGAATGGTTAGTCGAAAAGAAGGTGAAAAACAAAACAAATAATCAATAAATAATTGTTACCAAAGGCAATAAATGCTACTTTTTTTTTACTTACATGAATGAGTTTATTTTATGTTTTAAAGTATTTTCAAGCAATCTAATGCGGGTGTCTGGGTGCCAAATACCTCCAGATTTTCTAGAATTTCCCGCTAGATTGTAAACGAAATCTCCAGATCTAGCAGGAAAACCGCTAAATTGTAACACTGGTCACGTGACAGGAAGCGGTAATAAATAATTGTCCCTAAATAAAAAAAATGGCCTCTCGGTACAAAGAAATCCAGCTATTTATCATAGAAAAATTAAGTATAATGTTATAATTAAAAAGAAATATATAAAACACACATGGATGTAGTAAACATATTATACCAAAACGTGGAAGCCATCCGTCCAGTGGTTTTTTAGACAATTAACTCCGAACGAACCAACATTTACATTTATATATATATATATATATATATATATATATATATATGTGTGTGTGTGTGTGTGTGTGTGTGTGTGTGTGTGTGTGTGTGTGTGTATTTATTTGTGTGTGTTCGAACGTTCTGTTCGAGCATAAAAATAAATTTGCCATAGTCACGTGCGTTTTCGACTTCCATAAGTCGTCTTCAGGCGAGTGGTGAATTAAAAATTCCGTTTGATAAATTTATTGAAAGTCAATTGAAATCGTTTAAAATCATTAAAAGCACTTAAGCGTGACTTCCCCTTCATATTGGGTCTGGTTGATGATCGGTTTGTTCATGCAAATGAAGTGCTTCAATGATTAGGAGGTGCTTATCACAATGTGAGACGGCTAAAATAGCAGTGTTGTAATTAATATGGTCCTAAATTCGTTTTTGAGGATGTCATGTGCAGCAAGGGGCTGGTAAATGGAACAGTTCGGGGAAAACAGGTAGAATGTTAGCCGGCGTGATATACTGGTTTTATTCATGCCGATGTACGAGTTGTTTTTGGAGGCAAATTCTCCTATAGGGCAACAACGTTCGAACATTGGCCCGCCAAAAAGAAAAAATGGATTGCAAGAAAAACAAAGAGGAATTATCTCTGCCGTTCAACGAAATATGAATAAGAGAAAAAATGCCGCCCAAATTAGTATCTATACTCCTATATCTTTTTTTTTTAGTGTGTATTGGTATTCACATTAAAACCATTTTTTCTATTTATTTAAACAGAAAATACAACTTTATTATATATGGGTCGTGAAATTGCATTAATCTGCAAAAGATCTACCTAATTTGCATATTCTTTTAAACATTCATTTTAATTAATTTCATATCAGATTTTTCGGTTTTCTTATGGGATGATCATATTTAGTTAACTATTACGTGTAATTATATTCATGCAGATATTCTACATGATTTATACTTGCATAATATTTGGGTAAAAAGGTTCTAGTAAACACAAACCTCTTTCTATATATATTTATGTATGCGTATATATATTTGTTTAAAATGTTTTGTCTACCATACTCCTGTCAGTTTTTGGTCTACAGACATGAAACTTAATATATAGGGTATTCGAACCCATACGAAACTTTATCCTTGCGTTTTAGCCAGGGAAAATCGGTGCAAAAGTGTGAAAATTGAAAAAAAAAAAAAATGGAATTTGCCAGGTGACAGTCGAACGAAAGCATTACGAATATGCATGCGTAACGTAATAGCTATTGGTTCATGTTTTAATTTTTAGTTTTGCAGCAAACACATTTTCATAGCAAAGGCATTAACCTCAAAGGAAAAAGTAAGTCTTAAGCTAAACGTTTTGATTTCGATTCTCGGTGGCGGGCACGAGTCATTTAAAAAAAAAAAAACTTTTTAAATCATTACTATATATTGGGTCCCATATGATATAATAAGTATGCAATCTGCATTAATCAAAATAGCGTATTAAACATAGTTTACGACTGGGCAATGCCGGGCGCCCTGCTTGTATATATATATAAATATATAAAAAAGGAACTATGAAAATGAAATATGTGTGTGTGTGAATTCGTTCCCGATTTTTTAAAATTTCACCCGAAGGTATTTGATGTATCTAGGAGTGTTCTTATGTAGGGTTTGTATCGGAATGTCTCCGATATATATCGAAAAATCAAAAAGATCTCATTATAGAAAGAAACATTCCGTTTTTGACGAAAATTAACACTTTTATACAACCTAATATCACAAGTGCATTTGAAAAGTTTTATCACTATACTTGATTTTGCATTTTAAACTTGAAGCCATTATTTACAGATAATTTTATAAAATCAACAATAGATTCTCTAGAGTTCAATGTGGATTACAATGTTTTGTAGACTAAGTAGGAAGACAAGTGAAGCTTCCCTCCAGGTATATTGCGGGGGCGGGGTAACTAAAGCAGGTACTCAATCGATTTGATTAGAAAAAAATGTGCGAGTTCACCGATTTCGATGACAAAGTATGCGAAGGTAGAACATTTGTTGATTCTCATTCAATCCCGGACAACAAGTGTATATATATCTCAGGCATATATGCACATATTTACGCTTTATATATATATATATATATATATATATACACTTGTGCCCGATATTATTCATACCCCTCGGATCTTTGAGATTTCTATAAGAATATTGCTCAAACCAGAAGATAGACAATATTAAAGGGATTTCAAACAATAAATCAAGCATAAGCATTTAATTTAAACTCAACAAATAAATAAATTATGCAAGTTTGAAGCATTATACTAAGAAAAACAATAATGGCACTAGTCCAAAATTATTCATACCTCTCTTACTAATAGTCAATAGCATGCCCTTTATTCTTAATAACTGCCTGTAACCGTTTTGGATATTTATCAACAAGGTTTTTACAAGCATCAGCACTGATTTTTGACCATTCTTCAATGCAGTAGTTCTCTTAATCCCTCAAATTTCTAGGTTTCCGCTTTTTAACCTCAGTTTTCAATATGTGCCAGAGGTTTTCGATAGGGTTCAGGTCAGGACTCTGGCTAGGCCATTCCAAAACATTAATGTGATTATCCTCAAACCATTTCTTGACTATTTTGGCAGTATGCTTTGGATCATTATCCTGTTGAAGGACCCAGTTTGGTCCTAAATGGAGCTTCTCCGCATCCTGTCTAATGTTTTTCTGGAGTATCTCCAAATATTGCTCCTTCTTCATGGTTCCATCTATCTTGATCAATCTACCTGGACCACTAGCCGAAAAGGAGCCCCAAAACATTAGGCTACCACCACCATGTTTCACCGTGGGTATGGTGTTCTTTGGGTTGTAAGCTTCTCCTTTCTTCCTCCAAACGTAAGAAGTATCCATATGGCCAAACAATTCAATTTTTGTTTCGTCAGTCCACAAAATACTTGAGAAAACGGACTCTGGAGAATTCACATGGGTCCTAGCAAACTTTAGACGTGCTGCAAGGCGTTTTCCGGTGTGCAATGGAGTCCTTCTTGGTCTTCTTCCTTTCAGACCATTTTCATGCAGAGTCCTTTGCAATGTTTGCCTTGATATTTTTATGCCAGAAGACTCCAGATTTTCTAAAATGTCCTTAGTAGTGGTGGTTGGATTTGCATTAACACTTCTTACAATATTCCTGGTGGCTCTAGCAGACAGTTTCCTTTTCCTTCCTCTACCAATCAAGTTGTTTGTTGTGTGGTGGCTCTGGAATTTTTTGATGATGCTCTGTACTGTTGCTGTAGGGACCTCAAATTTCTTGGAAATTGACTTGTAACTTAAACCATCCTTATGTGAATTCACAATTTTAGTCCTAAGATCATTACTAAGCTCTTTTTTCTTCCCCATTCTAATAATTTTTATTCTTTTTTTTTGGTTTTCAGTTGATATCATTTTAATTTCTGAAAAATGCAAAAAACGAAATGAAATTAATCAAAGGTTGTATAAAAGCATTCAAAATAAGAATCAAACAGGAAACAAACAGTCAGAAACTCGATTAATACTGAAAAAATAAGGGGGTATGATTATTTTTTAACATTGCAGATTTTATAAATAGCTGTATATTTCTTTTATTACAAGTATCCCGAGATTTTAAAATGACGAAAATGATCAGAAGAGGTTTATTAAGAATATGTATCAATATGGACGTAAACAATAAATTCTTACAAAGTTACACCTAATAAACTCAATTTTCAAGAGGGGGTATGAATAATATCGGGCACAAGTGTATATATATATATATATATATATATATATATATATATATATATATATATATATATATATATATATATATAACACTTTCATATACAGGTAATCATTAGGGCCGTGACAATAGCATATATTTTTCAGTTTTTTGACTCTTGATTATATATATGTTAACATCGTCTATGTTTTTATATAGACTGATGTGGTTCTCGGTTGATTAAGTGTGTCTAACTGTGTCAGATATATACTCCGGAGTTAAAAGAATGAAAAGAATATTCTGTTGTCACAGTCCTAGTAATCATATATTATTCATATATGCACACGCAAACACGCATGTGTGTGTGTGTATATATATATATATATATATATATATATATATATAATCTTATATGTACACACACAAAATTAAAATATATATACTTTGATATATATATATATATATATATGTATATATATATGTATATATATATACACACACTCACTCATATATTGGTATACGTTTTATTTATTTTATTCAGGTATCGCTACACAATCATGAGTATATTTCAGTCAACTAGTTATAAATATCTAGAGGCATCATCAAGCTTTTCCAAGAATTCAAATATTTATACATAATATACATGTATACAATATGTATGTATGTGTGTGTGTGTGTATATATATATATATGTATACATATGTGCATGCATATTCATATAAACGTATATTTATATATACGCAACTATTGTTGTATCTTTATGCATATCTACACAAATACACATTATTATTTATATACATATATATATATTTATACAATTATCAATATGCACATACATACACTCATAATTATGCATACATTTATTTATGCATGTAAACACTTTCTTACATGTACAATCACTTATCCATCGTTATGTATGTGTATGTATATGCATTTGTGTGTATCGTTATGGATTGTACATGTCTTGTAGCCACATTCTCATTCCTGTGTGCGTGTGTTTGCAAGTATACATATAATATTTATATATAAATATATCCGTATCTTTTGCAAATGTTGAATAATCCATTTTTTTTGTTCATTACGAACGGAATGAAACAGTTTAATTGTACGTTGACATTGTTTACAATTTGAAAAAACAAAACAAAAAAACAAAAAACAAAACCAAAGAAAAAACAAACAAAACAAAAAAAACAAACGAACAAAAGATTAACATTGCTTAACACTCAATGCAATGAAGTGTTTGATAAACAACACGTGAACTTTCGGTACGGCTTGGACCCGCATCCATCGTCATTGCACGTGCATATGTTTTCTTTTCTGTTTCGTTAGTATTGCGTGCATCTGTCATTCGAACTTCACAAATAAACAGCAGGAACTATATGAAACGAAGTTTGGCTCACACACACAGTGGTGATTATTAGCGTAGACTCTAAATTCAGCATGCCAGGTTCGATTTCTCTACAGGCTTTGACATCACTTTTTCACTAATACCCTTAAGAAATGTATAGCTATAGATTAAAGAGTAGAGTAGACTAGACTCCAAAGCCATGGTTGTGCAACTAGCCTAGGATAGGATAGGGTAAGGAAACTCCGAAATAGCATCGATCTTTCCCTACTTATCCCAGTGTTTCTAATTGCTCTGGATTTCTCCTTGCCAACGGACTCAAGCAATGCCGCTTCTAATCCTTGCTAAACTCCTCTCAAAAGTACGACATTTATTGTTTTTGGAGACTGAAAGGAAGCCAACAGAAAGATACATATACATATATATTTTACACACGTTTTGATCTTTTTTTTTATTTAGTTGACAAGAAAGCGTTTTTTTTTTTTGTCAATGTCACCGATACGTAAATATTTAGAACTAATGCAAAAAAGAAAAATATATAATTTGTTTTAAAAGTTAGTAAATGGACTATGTATCTTGCTAAATTTAAAATAAATTAATATTTATTGTTTTTTTTTTTACCATTATATATGTAATTCCTTTTTTTACGGATAAGTTTTGCAAAATTCCGGTGAAGTTCGCGAAAAAAAAAATTTTCAGCGTAAGAATTTCTTTGCATTTCATTTTTCTTACACTTCGTGTGTGCATATATATATATATATATATATATATATATATATATATATATAAAATAAACATGTTTTATTAACTATTTGCTCATATATATATTATATATATATATATATATATATATTATATATATATATATATAGAGAGAGAGAGAGAGAGAGAGACACTAGCACCCCCCCCCCCCAAAAAAAAAAAAGAAAAATAGATGACTAAACAAGATTAGCTTCTGCTAGGTAGGTAAAAATCGTTCGCAAAATGAACTGCTGGTAAGTAGCAAGATACACAGACCACACATACACACACACACACACACACACACACACACACACACACACATATATATATATATATATATATATATATATATATATATATATATATATATATATACATTATTTATTAGTGAGTAAGTAAGTAAGTAAGTACCTGAACGGCTACTGCAACTGCGGCCATATATATTACTACTACTTAATAATAGTAGTAGTAGTATCTTGGAGTTGTCATCTTCGCAACGCTTGTAGAGTGTTAATAGTATTAGTAGTCCTGGAAAAACGGAACGAACTAGCAATTACTAGTTCTTTAGTAAATTACCTATCGTACAATAAATACATAGCTCACACTCTCACTCTGGTGAAGAACTGAGAGAAAGCGAGAGATGGAGAAGGTGGGGGGGCATCTCAAGAGCTTAGTATTACTCAAACTACTACTACTACTACTATTGGTAGTCTCTTCTTCTTCGCCGTTTCCTTCTCCTACACCCATATCCTCTTCTCTCTATTTCGTGATGGTAAGCTCTTCTTCTCTTTGGTGCGCATGTACGTATGGTGTCGTAGACAAGTCGATACTTTTTACTTACGATTGGGACAACCAAACTAAACTACCTATCCTGCTTACTTACCGGAGAGAAAGAGACATTTGAACGGACGGATAATGCAGGAGCCCCCGCCCCTCTCCCACACATTGATTTTTTTTTTCTTATTTTACTATTTTATTTTCTTCAGTAATCTATCGAGCCACGGATAAAAAAGTAAATACTAAATTATTTGTTCAATTTTTAAAGGTGTGTAGTTTTATCTGTAAGTTCAACGTAAAATGATATCCAACTTGATTTTTTTTTCTGTCGGCATCAGTCACCCAAACATAAAAACGAAAACAAAACAAAAAACCCTTTTTGAAATTCCGAGTATTTGTGAAGGAGAGGGAATACCTATTTGCTAGCCTCCCGACGAGGACAGAGTTAGTCACTGTGTCGATTTTTAATATGGGGGAAAAATCAAACTCCCTCAAAAGGTGCATTTTGGATTGGGATAAAAATTGCCTTAGTATAGAAAGATTTCATTCCACTCACTGACGTCCCGTGGATAGAAAAGGTGAAGTTTAGTAACAGAACAGATACTGCACTTGGCTCCTAGAAAACGAGGGGTTCATTTTACGTTAAAGTTACATTTCAGACTAATATCACTGGAAAAATAAAACCGTGAAAAAATACTTCCATCAAATAATGTGAGGGTTTGGTACCAATCGAAGATTTTTTAAACCATAAATATTTTAGATAGTAAATTCTGAAGAAGTCTACACCGGATTCTGCGAGGGGGGGGGGATTTTGTATTTTGCGTTAGATTCGCATGACAAACTGAACACCCACTTAAAATTTGAACAAAATTTAAAAAATAAATAAATAGAATTAATAAACATACCATAATTTAAAATTTGGTTGCTTAATCGATAATAACCGAAGTTGTTCTTACAAAAAAGTTTACAACAATTTCTAGAGAGGCCGAAAGTTGAATGAATACGTTTGCCGACATGTGATATTTCTAACCTTAATATATACTAGTATATAAGACTGCTAGTGCAGTTATACTAACCCGACCAGTTTTTGCTCCCTACCCTCCTTAGATCATCCCTTCTTTTCTATTCTTTGAATGGCAACGCACTTGTAAATAATCAGACTTAATCTTTTCAGCGAATCTCTGTAACTATTGAGCGTTTCGTGTTCGTTAATTCTACGAAACAGTTCAGCCGAAAAGTTATAAAAGCAACTAGTAGCAGTACTCAACAAGTTAGTACAACTAGCAGTCCTCCTGCACTACTTTTACTCGATGTAAAAATAAGTTAGTTCTGTCACGAAAACCAAAGTCAATGCAGACGCTCAGCTTTACATATAGAACTACAGTTGGGAACTCTAAGATTAATAAAACTTTTCTACCGACTTTCGATCTTGACTTAAAAGAACTTTCCTGTTTTGCCAAACTAAATGGTTATGATACTGCGAAACAGTCCACACACACACACACACACACACACACACACACACACACACATTGTGTGTGCGCGTGCGTTTTGGCGATGTAAATAATTTTAAAATTAAGTTTCAAATAAAGAGCATGCACAAAGGTATTATAGTTTTTTACAGCTGATTCAAAGGAGTGTTTATTTTAAGTCAGTGTTTAAATGGTCTAAATTGCTAAAACGCATTAGTGATATTTGCAATTTTATTCATTGGGAGTTTTCTAGAGGATTTAATTTGAGGGTACATGTATATCTGTATATATATAGGTACACGTGTAATATACGTATGTAATCTTTCTCCATTATATATATATATATATATATATATATATATATATATATATAGGTTTATATAAGTATGTACATGCACGTGTGTGCATTCTGTAAATCCTACAGTATATTTTTGGAGCAGATGCTACTTTTTAAACGGAGGGTATCAATGTTTTGCGTCGACAAATTCTGTATTACAGTTTTATCTGGTCTTTTGGCTAAGATAAAGATTGATTTAAAACCATTTGGTGATATTTTAATTGTTAAGCCCATAGAGTAAATGTGGTATTGTGGTTGAAGTTATGGAAATGTAATGTATTAAAAAAAAATAAAATAAAGAAAGGAACAGCGCTTCAACGAATGGCTAAAATGCCTCTTAAAGACAAAGGATGACCATCGTCTGTCTCACTCCCTACACTTTTGATGGTTTTGTGTCTAAGTTCTAAGTAAAACTGATTTTTATTTGCACATAAATAATTCAAACTCTAGTATCTAATCAGTAGGAGGTCAACCTCCTAGGCGTTACCTTTTCTTTTCAGCAGGATAGTGCGCGATATGCGCACTTATTTTTGAAGGAGTGCCGATTGTACTAGTTTTGTCCCTATCTAAGTCATTTTTTTTTATAGTGAGGAAAATCCGACTTTCCAGGGCCTATAGTACTTAAAATATCTCCGAAGTGTTTGCTCTTTTAAAATCGTATTTCCCAGAAGTATAAATTTTTACAAATTCATTGATAGTGGGAAGTGACTTTTATTTTAGCTAGATCAGAATACTACGCAGGTTATTTGCGTTTCCAGTTCAGAGCACCGTCCTTTTAGGGAACTGAATTCGCCCCGCATTAAAAAAACTGGCTTGTATCTAACTTTGCCTTAGTGGGGAGGCAAGGAAGCTTGGTAGTTAATTCAGGAAGATGCCACCCTCCCTTCTCCTCTTCCTTCAACATTTATTTTTGGTGTGGGCACATCTTTTTGTAATTTTTTGCTTTCTGGCTAGTATTGTGATGTGCACCCAGTGTCCGAACAAGATATGAAGAGAACAACATCATTGACGACTGCTTATTCCCGTTTATTACAGGTGAAATAAAAAAAAAACAAGGTAAAAGCAAAAAGGATGTACTACCCGCCATGCGTCTTGGGACCCAATTTCACTTCCATCACAAAAACAAAAATAACTAAAATAAGATGTCTGCTTCTTCTTCTTCAAGACATTAAAAAAGCCTTTTTTGTGCTGCCTTTTTCGGCGTCTCAGGCAGTTTTATTTATTTATTTATTTTTGTTGGGGGCGAAACACAAACGCTAGTAGTGTACTCGCACTGAGCGCGGAAATGGGACGAATTATCCACTATTTTTTCATCCGACGCGCGTGCGCATGCGTGCTCTCTCTCTCTCTCTCTCACACACACACACACACACACACACACACACACACACACACACACACACACATTTTAATATTTTGTGAGATTTTAAAAGTTGGACCGAAATAGCATTTAAACTGACATAAAAATCTATTTTATACTAGCCAATTTACATTTGTTATTTTGTACCATGTTATTGGCACTATATAGCACTTTTCCACAGTCCCATCCGCAAAACTTTATTAATATTTTTAATTTAGACCGAACCCCCCCCAAAACAAAACAAAACAAAACAAAAAAATGATTTTTAATTGAAGAATATAAAAATATTTGTCTCACAACTAAAATGTATTTTTTTCTGTATAAGTTTTTTAAAAATGTAAAAAAGAAAAGAAAAGAAAAAAAAACAAAGAATAAAAACTAAGACGACTTCACTGCACCCTGGAAAACATTTGGTAGGTGTCTATCTATAGGATAAAAAGAAAGTAATTGACAGCTTTTTTTTTTTTTTTTGATTTGGGACAGTAAATGTTAATGGACTATATTGCCCTTATTTTTTTAAGGCGCAAAAGGACTAGCCCCTACACTCACTGAAAGTAAATGTTCCCAAACATTCAAAACTACTAGACAGATATTTATAAAATTTTGTAAATAAATATCCAGCATGGGAACAGATATAATCTGTTGTGTAATATTTTGATCACAGAAGGTACAATAATATCGTGGGGTCTGCGTTTGCACCAGACATCTAAAATCGAGATACGAACAATCATAAGCAAACTTTTAACCATATCTCTTATCTTCCTTATATTCTTATATGAATATTTTATTTGTGTGTGTGTGTGTGTGTGTGTGTGTAAAGTAAAGCGCCACACTTTGTAAACAGGAATTGATCTCTCTAGGCAGTCGATAGTTTAACCAAATTATAATTTTCTTTACGCTCGTTGTGGACAAAGTCTTCCAAACAACTGTGTTTCTAATCTCAATTTGAAAAACTCGTCATGTCTAGTTCAACTGAAGATTATTATATATACGCAAACACAATAAACAAAAATAGATATTAAAGCTAAATGCACACATGTCAAGTTTGATCTCTGATCTGCTTTTAAAATATTTTGTTTATCTTCTATCTCTTCTTATATAAAAGTAACTCTGTGTGTGTGTGTGTGTGTGTGTAGGAGTTCGTTTCCTATGGACTCGAAAACCGCTGGGCCGATTTTTACGAAATTTCACACAAATGTATTTTATGTATATAATAATGTTCTTAAATAGGTTTTGTATCGGAAGGTTTTCGATAAGTATCGATGATCGAAAACTCCGATGAAAGAAAGAACAGGCGATTTTGACCAAAGTTAACACCTTATACAGGCTAACATCACATTTGAGAAGCTTTATTACCACAAAAGTCGAATTGCCCAACGTATAAAATCAACAGTGGCTTCTTTCATATGACAGGGACGCGTCTGAAATGAATGTATTTGTTTAAGGCGCAATTGTACCATGATTTTTTCATTCTAAACTTAAATTCAAGCCATTATCACCGTACAAACAGAAAGGCCAAGCATATAAAATCAACAGTAAGTTCTTTGATATGGCAGGGCGTGTTCGAAATGAATGTTTCTGTTTAGTGCACAATTGAATCATAATACTCGACTTTTGCATTTTAAACTTTAATTCAAGCCACTATGTATAAAATTAGTTTTTATAAAATCAACAATATGTTCTCTACAGTGCAATGTAGACTATACAGTATTGTGGACTGCAGGGAGGCATGGGAAGCTTCCTCTTGGTGCACCGTGATGAGCCCCTAACTAGAGCAGGCAATTGATTGATTTGATTGAAAAATGTTCGATTTCACCGATTTCGATGAAAATAAAAATATGGGAGTATGAAAGATTCGTTGGTCAATATCGGGCAACGTCGGGTTCCTTACTAGTTCATTATTATGCACTTTTTTGTACAGATTAAGAAATATCACGTTTTAATCAAAATACTAGTTAATTGAAAAAAAACAAAAACAATTGTACTTGGTGGTTATAAGAACACAAAAATCGCAAAGACTAGATATTAACAAAACTTATTACCAAGGTGCATACAAAATTCCAGCCAGATGAGCCCAGTACTATCCGAGAAAAGGTGAGAGTAAATATGATATTGTGATGCCTAGTCCTATTAATTCATAACTGTGTATCGAACGTATACCATAATACTTAGTTCTATACAGGGCAATGTATACTACAATGTATTGTATACCATAATACATAGTTCGCTGCACCTCATCATCACAAAGGTCTAAATAAAATTCCAGTTAGACCGACCCAGTATTTGTCGAGAAAAAGTGGAATGGACAGATAGATAGAGAGACTAAGATACGTTTCTGAATTTTTGAGATGAGGATTGGTTATTCGTATTATTTGGATTCATCGGACTATTGTTCTCATCTTGAGTGTTATTTTCACAATGTTGTGAAAATCACACTCAAGATGAGTATCCGATGAATCCAAATAAGACGAGACTAAGATTATATATATATTCTTCATCTATCTTCAGTGCCGCTAGATTATATATGTGTGTGTGTGTTTAGTAGTACTGAAGAACTGTGATACAGTGAAACAGTCTGTCTGGGGATGCCCTCTCCTTGGGTAGAGCACTGTCGTAAGTGATTTCACCCACTGTTTGCTTGGTGTAACGCAAAGTTCTTTGTAAATTAATAAACAAATCGAGCACTGTAAAAGCGCCAGTAAAATATTTATATAAATAGACATTTTCGAGCCTCGATCCCATAAGCCAGAGGGTAGAACTGCCAATTATAAACTTGATGGTTGTAGACTCAGGATGGGTGCTAGTCTAGCCGCACTGAAAAGCTGTGATAAAGTGAAACAGTCTGTGAATGAACTATACATAGGAATAAACACTTTAAGACTGTAAAAATATATTTTACATTAATTTATTGTTCAACAGGATACTCAAATAAGACATATACATATAAATATTTCAATATATCCTAAGTGAGTATTCTTTCGAACAATAAATTAATGCAAAATATATTTTTACAGTCTTTAATTTTTTATCCTTCTATAAGAAGCTCTATTTCCTATCTTGGTTGTGTTGAGCTTTTGTATTTGGTGAGAATTTCTATATACATATTAATATTATATTTATTCTAGGTTTACAAAATCTTTTGGATTCTTAATCTATACTGCTTATATATCTTGTAATATAAAGCTGAACGTCTGCGTGTGTGTGTGTGTGTGTGTGTGTGTGTGTGAGGTCACGAATAGGCTCCTATATGGTTGACTTTTTTAAAAAACTGATTACATATAATGATAGAAGATGTATCAAAGATCAGAAATGGGTATGTTTGATCTGGCAGAACGGTGGTTCATAAAAATTGTGGGGGTTGCGTTCGTACCTGGCCCCCAAAGTATTGAAATAAAAAATGAAAAAAAAAAAAAAAAACGTTTACAAGTGTTTTTGATATAGATGTCCATAAGAATACTTTGATAAGTATGTTTCAACTTAAATAGGGGTGGTATAATAAAATTGTGAGGTCTGCATTCGCGCCTGTACTCCATGGAAATAGGCACAAACTTTAACAAAGACTTTTCATATCTATTTGCTTAAGTATACTTTCATAATTATGTTTCAGTTTGAAGAAATATGGTACAATAAAATTATTGGGTGTTCGTTCGCGCCTGACCTCCATAGAATGTAAATATGTCACAAAGTTTAACAAGGTTTTGTAAAAGGGGTGAAGGTCCACAATAACACCTTAACTTTAATCTTAATTCACGTTAGCTTTTATTTATTTTTTTTGAGTTGAATCATATTGTGTCGAATAAATTCGCCTAATAAATTCACGTGCTTATTAAAGTGAAAGCAAAAAAAAAAAAAAAAAGTCGGAACATTAGATAATTCTCGACACAAATTTTGTATAACTGTTTTCTTTTTCTTCTCCACTTGCACGTGGCACTCTTTCGAAAATGGATAAATAGATAAATAATAAAAAATAAGAACGTTATTTGTTATCGTGTCAAAAGAAGGAAAAAATCCTGCTCACGTGATTACAAGTCTTTTTAAAAACATTTACATAACCTTTTTATTTTTATTTATATATCTGTTTAAGCTTTTTTTGTCAGTGTACTAGAACGAATTCAGTTGATTACAACCCTTTCTGCGTGTTCTTTACATTACAATAGTACAACCCAGAATCCGACAGCGCAATACTACACCGTTCAATACTGTAAAACTGAAACGAAACTGTTCTTCTTGAAAAGGGAGCCATTTTCTTCTTATTCATATTTATATCGATTCTTTGTTTTAAAAAACTAAAGTAATTACGTGTTTACTTTTTAAATACCCCCATTTTGCTGTTTCGGATTATTTTACTAAAGTAAGTAAAGCTTCATTATTTTTAAAAACTGTTTTTGTTTCTTTGTTTTTCGATATTTCGTCGATATTATTTAGTAAGAGTGTTTAGCAGAAAAGCCAACAAACGACTGCCCCCAAAAATAAATATACAAGAAATAAATGTTACCATAGTCAATAAAAGTTCATGTTTTTTTTTGTTTTGAAATAGTTTTTAATGCTCTTTACTTGAAATAATTTCAGCGAACCGAAATTAAAAGGAAATTTGAGGCGATAACTACTTAACTAAATTTTTATATAAACTACACGTGCCATAATCGAATATTCCTCAAGCACAAAATAACGGAAAACATTAAAATATGTTTAAAATATTCCTTACGTTGACGGAACTCTCTTAAATTGTTAACACAGAATGCTCAGGTGCCCCTCCTTCAAATTGAAAACGGGGCTCTCCATTTCAAAGTCGCTGGCATTTTGATTTTTTAAACCGGTTCATGAATTAAAAAAAATTTTTTTTTACAAACTACTTAATACAAACCAATGAACTTTCCTACCATAAAAAGGAACTTTTATTGACTATGGTAACATTTATTTCTTGTATATTTATATTATTATTATATATATATATATATATATATATATATATATATATATATATATATATATATATATATATATATATATATAACATTTTCTCTTTGTAAGGAAACATCATTTTGTTGGTCACTCTTGTCTACGAATGGAAACAAAGTTGATATAAAAAAAATATTTTCGCGAAAATTATCTTTACTTTCATCATATTTTGCTTAGGGTAAAATTTTTTAGTATCAAAACCTATCTCTTTACAACCCCTCCTTTTCATAACCTATCATGCTTTCATCAATCACAGTCCATTTTCTGTAGGCTGTTTTTGAACCCAGTCAACGAAGGGTACTTCTGCTAGTATATATCACTATATATATATATATATATATATATATATATATATATATATATATATACACTAGTACCCGTCGTTGACTGGGTTCAAAAACAGCCTACAGAAAATGGACTCTGATTTATGAAAGTATGATAGGTTATGAAAAGGAAGGATTGTAAAGAGATAGCTTCGAATTTGGGGGTGTCAAAACCAAAGCAAAATATGATGAAAGTAAAAATATATAGATAAACCCCATAATTTATTATACCATACCTGTTCACACTGAAACACTAATCACAATATTCTGTGGATCTATATAAAAAAAACCTTGTTAAACTTTGTGATATATTTCCATTCTATGGAGGTCAGGCGCGAACGAACCCCCCATAATTTTATAATACCATATTTCTTCAAACTGAAACATAATTATCAAAGTATACTTACGCAGATAGATATGAAAAGTCTTTATTAAAGTTTGTGCATATTTCCATTTTATGGAGGCCAGGCGCGAACGAAGACCCCACAATTTCATTATAACATCCCTATTAAAGTTAAAACATACTTCTCAAAGTATTCTTATGTACATTTATATCAAAAACCCTTGTAAACGTTTTTTTTAATTTTTAATTTTGTATTTAAATTTTTTATTTCCATACTTTGTGGACCAGGCGTGAACGCAGACCCCACACTTTTAATGGATCACTGTTCTGCAGGATCAAACATACCCATTCCTGTGTCTCGATACATCTTCTATCATTATATGTAATCAGTTTTTTTAAATAGTCAACCATATAGGAGCCTATTCGTGACCAGACACACACAGCTTTATATTAAAGATATTATATATATACATATATATATATATATATATATATATATATATTATATATAATATATATATTATATTTAATATATATATATATTATATATATCATAATATATATATATTATATTTAATATATATATATATTATATATATCATAATATATATATATATATATTATATAATATATATAATATATATAATATATATATATTATATATATAATATATATATATTATATATATAGTATATATATAATATAATATATATATAATATATATATTATATATGTATGAATAAAAAATCAATACAAAAAATATATAAATGTTTATATCTTTTCTGTATTTATTTCCTGTGTGCTGACGTGTAGGAATACAAAAAGTCTTTTGAAAAGAAACAACAAAACAAGAATTTTTCCCTCAAAAGCACATTATATATATATATATATATATATATATATATATAATCAGCACGTTTAGAAGTAAAGATCGAGTTCAGTGGGTTCGTCAACGAACCAGTCTAGTAATAGCACACTACCGAACCATTTCTGAATGTATAGCACCGTTGTGACTAGGCGACACACCATTATTTGACAAAGTGTCTTGAGGGTTCAATCGGCCTCTGTATAATAAGTAGATGTATATTCGTCTTTTGTGAAACACTAAAGGTTGCGTTAGTGTCATCAATTGCGAGTTGTAAGATGCATTTATCATCGTCGTACGCTCGAATGTCGGTGTGTTGTGAGGAGTGATCGATAAGCTTGACACAGATTGAGTTTTCGATCTGAACTTTTGACAGGAGGAGGTTGATCGTTGGTCCAATTTTGAGTAGTAATAATTAGAGACTAAGGTTAAGTAGTGCGTTGAAAGAAGGAGAGAAGAACGAAAGGAAGGAGTAGAGAAAGAGTAAGTAAGTAAGAATAAAGGAAAGGACGCGCAAGAAATAGAAGAGACAGAGAAAAAAAAGGAAGGATGAGAGAGCGAAAGTAAAAGAGAATAATAATAATAATAATAATAATAATAATAATAATAATAATAATAATAATAATAATAATTACAAAAAATTGTAGTGCCGGCATAGACTGGCGCCACACCAAATACTAGTGAAGAGTCAAGGAGGATAGAAAAAGCACTAAACAGACCTCCACTGAATGAGTGCAAAGAGAACAGAGACCTTGGGGAGCCTTGATATCACCCAAAATTCCAATAAAGGACAATGCTTGCTTCTAGCAAGAAGTTAATGGCAAACGGCTGTTGCGATAACGCTAATTCACTTGCAAAAAAATTATCGAAAGAGATAAAGAGTACTGGAAATCTGGGGCGATTTGTTGTCACCCAGACTCCAGAGAACACAACCGATTGTTGTCAGTGAGCAATTTCTGATGATGACATGTGTGAAACTCCTAGTAACTAAGATAACGAGTACTTTTATGGAATGTGCTCTGATGGACCTATAGCACTTGTGTTTCCTTGACGTACAAGTTCCCGACTAATTCAACAAGCAGCAAAATCCCACCCCTTCGTTGATAAGCTCTCTAGATGCCGGAAAACCTAAAATTCTAAGAGTGTTTTCTTTCGAACTGAGAAACTTTAGAATTCCCTCCATGTACTAACCAGACTATACTAACCTGAAGAATTTTAAATGTAATGTAGACAAACGCTGGCCAACTACTCGTAGTTCTCTGCTAAACACTATCCCAAATCGCACGCTCCAAGTGGCAATATTTCTTGTTTGGGGGGGTGGGTGAAAAAGAGTACAAAAATCCCTTTTTCGTGTATGAGCGACGAGTTCATTAATATCTAGAAAGGGTCAATTGAAAGAATACATTATTAATTAAAAACAACCCAAAAGAACGTACGCACACAAGAATAAATAGGAATATATATTTTGCCTTTCAACTCCTATAAATAAATAAAACGAAAATAAAACCGAAATGTCATAGTTATGATGAGAGCTATCAATAGCTTGGAATGAAAAAGTGAAGGAATGACAAGATAATAGCTCAAAATCGAATTATAAACAGAGAGAGAGAGAGAGAGAGAGAGAGAGAGAGAGAGAGAGAGAGAGAGAGAGAGAGACTCTCTCACTGTATCACCACAACTCTGGAGTTCCCGTTTTTCTTTCGACACACAAGGAGAAGAATTGTGCATGGGACACTGCATAGAGCTCAGTTAAGAGAACATTTGAACACACGCACGCGCGCGCGAGAAGGGGCAGCTTTCTGGCATCCTGAAAATGAGAGTTTCGGCAGCGCTCTGGAGGCCCTATTATTTTGTTATTGTTGTATCACTGGGAAAAGTATTATGTAGAGTCGCTTATGCATGATAACAACCTATTAGGAAAAAAAAAAAAACGTTCCTGCGAATAAGCACTAGTCTGGCTCGTACTTAAATTCCATCGAACATCTGCTATTCGGAAAATCGTTAGGGGATGAAACGCGGAAAATTCTGTGTAGCTTAATTGCCATACATATATTTTCATAATATGAAACTATAGTTCTTATAAAATAGTGCTTAATAACAAGCAGAACTATATTTTAGTCGACATTTTTATTTATACAAACATTTCGGCTACATATCAGCTTACACGTTTCTTCTACGATCTTAGAAGAGTTTTTTCTGCCAGTTGCCTGATAATGCTCGACTTGAAATTATATGTATATATATATATATATATATATATATATATATATATATATATATATACACAAACTAGAAAGCTACCCGGCGTTGTCCAGTCGTAAAATACGCATAAATATATTTTAATTAATGCAGATTTCATATTTATTATAAACAGAAATACCGTAAGTATTAAATGTAACGTTAAATTCCTTTAAAAGTAAATGAAGTAAAAAACAAAAACAAAACAAAACAAAAAAAAAAAAAAACGGAAAGAAACTGAGACATGTGGATGCGAGTATTATGCTTTCACTTCTTGTAGGTAAGAAAAAAGCAAAACTCTCGAGCTGAAATCGAAACCAAAACATAAAGACAGTGAACCAAGAACGATAATCATTAGACCAGCTCGCCACGATCTTTAAAAAGTGTTTCCAAACCTACTTATTCTTAACACAAGGAAGCTGTCATGTTTTACGACAGCGCATACGCAGTCGTGAAACAGTGGACAAACAAATAAAAATCCGATGAGCTCCAAGTTACTAAATGTTCAATTTTGACTCCTTAGCAGCCTTTGTTTTTCGGATGAAAACCGATTATAGAGTTTTCCAAATGTCTGAATACCCTATATAGCAAATTTCAAGTGAGTAGATCAAATATTCGTTGAGTATACAGGTTGAGAGTTGCCCTCACCCACATCCATACATTCTCACTTTTATATGTTTATAGAAGATATATAATCTGTTACCTAATCTGATTCTAGATACGTGCATAATACACGCATGGAATCTCGTACGCCTCCCTCCCAACGGACCCTCTTCGCATCACTCCCTATGAAATAACAAAAACAAGTAAGTTTTAAGACAGTCGAATAGTACGGATCTAGAATTGGAGGTTTTTAAACTTAAAGAGAAAAACTAGGTTGGGGAGCACCGCGGGCACAACTTGTCTCCCCTTCCTAATCGTTGTAGATTTTTTCCTCTGGGTTGGGATCAAGGTGTAGATGATGAATCATGTAGGCGTCAGACGATAAGTTTAGAAAAAAAAAAAAAAAAAAAAGATGGTGTGTGGTTGAAGAGCAGGCGGAGGAATTACGGGACCGATCGTGAAGATGGAGGCTCGGTGAATGTGGGGAGAAGGGAATTGTTTTTTTTTTTTTTTTTTTGCTTATCTTTTTTATTTATTTTCTAGGCCTAGGCTTGTCGGCCAGTGAGGCAACTGCGGCACGCGACTTAAAGGAGCCGAGAATGCTAACGGCCCGAGGGTGAAGGTTTTCTCTTTATTTATTTATTTTTTTTCAATGAGCCGAGCCTCAGAGACGTCATCAACGGTAGCGGGACTCCGACATACCCGGGCCGGACCTATACCACCTCAAATGATAATGATGAAGAAGAAGTGGAGGAGGAGGTGGAAGAAAAAGTGAAGGAGAAGAAGAATCCCCCCCCCTTGACAAAAAAAAAACCCAAAGAAATTAAAAAAAAAAAAAAAAACACAGAAGAAAATTTTTGTTGAAGATTTGTTTTTCAAGTTGCATAAACTCATGTTTAACAAAATTTAAACTTCCTAAATTTTAATCAGCGATATTTCTCATCATAAACAAAATTACTGTATGTAGCCTTTTCTAAATCACTCTATAACGTATAACCGTGTTAACGGCAATCAAGTAAGGAATACACCCCATACACAGCCCCCAAGTAGATATATCTAATATATAAAGTGAAGTCATCGAAAGCTTTCTTTTTTTGAAAACATTGTCTCCTCGCCTTTTGTACTTTTACTTCATTCATTGTAAGGGAATGTTTGCCTAATATACATATTTAAAAAAAAAAATATTTAGTTGTTATTTCATACCTTCATAGGTTATATATAGGTTTTATCAATTAGAACATTAAATATATATATTGTTAGCCACTTATCAGTCTCCTAAGATAATGGATATCACATGTAAACGTACATGTGTAGCTCGTTTATAGTTAAGCAAGCATTTCATAATCTCCACTGCACCTCTCTAAAACGACATTGCTTGCCCCCAATAGGAAGGCGAAGTCCAAGAAGCAACTACAAACAACGCCGGGCGGAAGAGAGAAAGATTGTTGGTTTATCCGAGTTATCCTTCTAGACTATTTGCACAACGAAGGCATAAAAATCTAGCGTACACAACTATTTACACATAGCTGGAGGAAGAATATAAATATTCACTAAGTTTGCCAATAGTATAATGAAATAATACAGCAACCGCGACAGAACTCGAACCTTGCATAAAGAATCCACAGTGCACGACTGCTATTACTGCATCACGTCGCTTCTATATGTATTAGTCTTGGTACTTGTCAAAATTGGTCTATTTAAAACAATAATTTCCTTTTTAATAGAATTCTGATTTAAAAAAAAGTAACTGGAAATTCTTAAGTACAGAGACTTTACGAGGTTTTAACTATTAAAGAACAAACTCCCCCAAATTGGTCTTTATTTCTCCCCAAATAAAAAGTCACTATAGCATGTCGCTTCTATGTGTATTGGTCTTTGTATTGGTCAATATTAGTCGATTTAAACAATTAATAATGTATAATATACTAGCAAGGCGCCCGGCATTGCCCGATCATAAAATACGCTTAAATATGATATTTTGATTAATGCAGGTTTTGTATTTATTATTATATAATATTGGATCCAATATATAGTAATGATTTAAAAAGTTAAAAAAAAAAAAAAAATGAAAAGTGCGTCACCACCGAGAATCGAAACCAAAACGTTTAGCTTACGATTTATTTTTTTTCTTTGCCATGAATGACTGAGCTATGAAGATGAAGACTGTTTGCTGCAAGGCTAAAAATTAAAACATGAACAAATAGCTACTACGTTATGTATGCATATTCATAATGCTGGCGTTCGACCTTCACCTTTATTTTTTTTCGCATTTTATACCGATTTTTCCGGGTTAAAACCCAAATATAAACTTTCACATTGGTTCAAATACTTTACATATGAAGTTTCATATCTTTAAACCAAAAACTCTAGGAGGATATTGGAAGGCCAAATTTTTTAAACAAAAATATATACGTATACATAAATATATATGGAAAGAGTTTTGTGTTTACTATAAACCTTTTACGCAAATATTATGCAAGTAAAAGTCATGTACAATATTCGCATAAATATAATTACACATAATAGTTAACTAAAGATGATCATCCCATAAGAAAATCGAAAAAAACTAATAGGGAATTAATTAAAATGAATGTTTAAAAGAATATGCAAATTAGCTAGATCTTTTGCAGATGAATGCAATTCCACGACCCATCAATAAGAAAGTAGTATTTTCTTTTTAAATAATTAGAAAAAGGGCTTGCCTTTTTTTTCTTTCGTGGCCTTCGGGTCGTTATCGGGGTGTGATGTCTGTTCTGATGCTACACTTGGGTTAGTTTGTCTTTGGCCAAAGAAGAGTGGGCCCTCTATACTGAGACAATTATTATTGTTAGTCCTTACCAGAGTGCCTCCTTTGTCCTTCTTTTGGGGAGCTGGTTTCCCCCCCCCCCCACTTTAAAAACGACCTTTGTCACATTTTGCTTTTGTGGGAAGCAAATAAATACCAGTAGAAAAAGGGGTTTTTAGTATGATTAACAATACACACACACACACACAAAAAAAAACAAAAAAACAAACAAACAAACAAAAAAACAAAAAAACAAACAAAACCCCAACAAGTTTATAGGAGTATAGATGTTAGGTACAAAACTTTTTAATGGAATTTTGATTGTAAAAAAAGTACTTGGAAATTGTAAATTACACTGAGAGTTTATGCCAATTATTAGAGTACAAACTCCCCCAAATTGATTTTTTAATTCCCCTATCCCCGCAAAAAGAAAAAAATAGCGCTTTTTTATGACAGGTTTATTGTAATTAATCATAATATTTGAAACGTGCGGTGATTTGTTTCAAAGTTATACTTGATTCGCGCAAGAATCTCTTTTACAGTCATTAAATGTCAAAGATTCGTTCTCGACAATTAGTCCAACTCAGTCTGAGCCATTTGATTTATATAGTCTTTATTCTGTTGATCTAAACGATGGCTCCCAGGCCTTACCCTCTCTCATTGAGAAGCAGTTAGTTTAGTTTTAATCCCCAGAGGCATCCCGCAGGGGAGTGTTGACAGGACCACTCAGGCATTTTTGTAAGCCAGAATTCTCTTCCACTAAGGTTCTAATTTTTCAATCCTTACCTTTTGACCTTGTGTCACATTTTTTCGCGGTGAGAGGAAGCTGGTTGAAGTAACTTCCCCCGAAGGAGAAAATTTCATGGGAATATCAAGCTCATAATTCATATCTTAGTTATCATTAGTCGCATGTATATCTCGGTCAAGGAAAATGACGACGTTGCAGGAAGGTGTCGACATCCTCGTACATACAGCGCTTGGTATTCCCAAATGGTCAACTCTCTGGTACTGACCAGGCTCAACGTTGCTTAACTGGAGAGAACCGGTGTGTCAACGTGATTATGCCGTATACGGCCAGAGAGAGAGAGAGAGAGAGAGAGAGAGAAAGAGAGAGAGAGAGGGGAGAGAAGGGGGGGGGGTTAAATACTTACTTCTGTGTGTGAGTACAAAGTTTTATATGTGTAATTTGTAAACGCATTATATCAATCCCAGATACGTCGAATGAGTAATAAAACGAAGGGAGAAGAGACGCAGTAGGAAAGCCCGAAAGAAAACTTGGCAATTTCTTAGAAGAATGAACCCTTTTCAGAGAACGCTGCATGCATTCGACCGTGTCTTTAAGTTATCAATCCTCCATATAAAATCACGGCTATTCACACGATCATACGACTTATCGATATGTATTTGAATGATTCATTGACAGAGTAAATAATATGCGCCCACCTCCGAACACAAATACTTAGTTGGATGGATAAATATAATGTAGACATTACTTTAAATTTACATAAGAAACCGTTGGTTATATATATATAATACATGTTCAATCAGACATGCTTGAATAATGACTTGCTGTCAATATATATATATATTGGCAGCGAGTTCTTATTCAAGCATGTCTGATTGAACACGACAGAGTTATTCCTTTTTCCGATTTTTCTGGATATCTTTTCAATTTGGCAATTTTTATTTCAGCTGGCATGTTGTATAAAATGGCGTCCAAAAATTGTTGTTCAGCCATATTCTTCTCAAGCACTTTCTATCGGTGTATCCGATTATCACTAGAAGCGATTGTTGTTATCGTTTTCTTTTACTTTAAGGCTTAGTGTATTTATAATTTAAAAAAATATATTTATTAATTTTTTTATTGGTTATAAAGGTGGGTGCAGGATGGTTAGGGGTGAATTATTTTTATTTTCGATTTTCTTATTATATATATATATATATATATATATATATATATATATATATATATATCCACTGAAATCCATGTGTTTATTAAAGAATGCTTAATGAAAGCTAAAGCAGCTCATCAGGTGGGTCTCTCTAAATTGACATTCCACTGAAACATGTAGGTACATATGTAGAATTTTGTAGGAATGAAGTTTTATACCTAACGAAAGGCTCTTTTATTATTTAGCACTTTTATATCAGCGCAATAAGAATTTAGTACAATTTACACAGTTAGCGATGTCTCATTAATTTATTTCAACCGTATAGATAGTAGATATTCAGATAAGCAGGCTGCCTGAAGGTCGCAGATTGTTAACCTACATTGTTCAGTCAACCTGCTCATACTCTATTAACTGTAGAGTTAAAAAAAAAAATTACGAGATATGCCGAACTGATGTGGTTGTTTTTCTGCTTTTAACTTTTCTTCTTGCTCTGCTAGGCACTGAGATCTCCTACTTGAGATTTCCTACAAAAATAAACCAATCCTTTCTGGACCTAACACACACACACACACACACACACACACACACACACACACAATCAAACTTTTAAAATCAGGATGGAGCCTTTAATGTCGTAACAGCGATAGCTTGTTTAGCTAGGCAATGTCAACATATATATATAATATTAATTTGTAACCGATATTAAAAACAAAATAAATAACAGTAATGTGTTAACAAACAAATGCGTTTCAAATCAGATAATGTTGTTAGATAATTTGAAAATAGGGGAGACGACTCTAAACAGACAAGCCAAAAAGGGGGGGGGATAAGGTAAACACGAAGCGATGAAGATATTGCGCGTTCATCGCAATACAATAGCGGGAATTTTTCCAGTGCGTCTCACAGCCCACGAGAATGCGACGGATATACACGTGCGCGTGTTCCTTTCGCGCGTTAAAAGCTAGTTTTTGTTTGTGTAAATGACAATGCGTCAATGCTCAAGCAAATTAGCATGCATATATATATATATATATATATATATATATATATATATACATATATATATATATATATATATATATATACATATATATATTATAACCACTATACATTCTTCTTCGTGTATCAGGTCTGTTTCACAAACATTGATGATCATGGCTCATCAATTGCCTCCACGTTCGGACCGTTTCACTATGATGTTCCTTACAGTAAAATACCTACAGTAGGTTGCAATTACTTGTGATAGAGCAGTAGAGCATGTAGTCTTAGCCAGTGTACCTCAGTCAGTATCATTTGCCTAACACTACGAAGAGTTGACCAATTCCGGATTTCTTACCAGGCTCATCGTTGCTTAACTTCAATGATTTGGCGAAAACTGGCATGTCAACGTGATTATGCCTTATATGCATTAATATGATGATATTTATGGCATTCTTGCTTCTACGGAAGCACTAGAAACGTAACCTGCAAGGTTGAAGACATCAAATGTGACCAGTTCCTCAGCTGAGTAAATGATAGTGTGACTTGCAATGATATTTCTTTGTCTGGGAGGAGAATTATCATTGTGAGTCACAATTTTATCTATAGATTTTGGTGGAAATCGGTTAAAGTCTCCTGATGAGAATCTTCATTTTAAATATTAATTGGTTGATGAATTTGTCACAGTTACAAATGTACTTCCAGTCTAATTGCAGATCATCACTGAGGAGTCGTATGTTGAGAAGATAACGTAACTATATATTTCTATAAATTTAATTGTAGATATTTATTTCGATACATTTTCTCTCCATCTCACACATTATATAACATTTATATATGTTACGCAGAAAACTTTTAATTTACGCAAACATTTTTGACTATCTATTACTAATTACTAACAGATATATTATTTGGGTCCTAATTAGAAATAAGCTAGACCTCCGCAGATCTGTTTTAAGTCATATCGTGACCCGAGAAAGCCTAGCTAATTTGCAGCTATGGGCGAAATATGTATGCAAATGTGTAGCCAAAATACTTTATATTAATGAAAAAGTTTTATACTGAATATACGACTTAATTTATTAGTGAGGATTTTCATATAGATACATTAAAGCCATAAATTCAACTGGATTATATATATATATATATATATATATATATATATATATATATATATATATATATACACATATCCATACACACATTATACATACATATATATGGATATTCATATATATATATGCATATACACATATGCATACATACATTATATATATATATATATATATATATATATATTATATATATGCATACACACACACACACATATATATATATACACACTTTAGAATAATGAATGAAGTATTTTTCCTCTGAGGAGATGAATAAGCATCGGAAACTCATGGGTTGGGGAAATAGATTTATTCAATCATATTCTTTGTTTTCAAACTAAATTCTATATTTGAAGATTAACCTTTTCAAATCATAAAATTTAAATACCTAAAATTTGAATTTATATATATATATATATATATATATATATATATATATATATATATATATATATATATATATATATAAAAGCAAATTGTAAAATGATATATGGAAAATCATTTACTTAAACACCAAAACTTTAACAATAACAACCAATCAGCGTACGATTGTTCCTGAGACGATGCAATTTTTGTGTATGCAGTTGCAGACGCGTAAAAAAGAAAGGGTGCTATGAATAGATTAAGACAGATATGAACATGCGTATTAAAAAACAGATGTAGAAATATCTATGAATCGCCCGTAAAATACATATGTAGGTGTAGATATCGTTAAATATGTACATGTTTAACGTAATTTACACAAGCTGCAATTATTGACTCTCAATGAATAGAGCACTCTAGGCAGCTGAAAATGTGAAGCAAACAAATATAAACATTATAATTTCGCCTACTTTTGTAGCCAGGTTTCGAATCTCGGAGTGAAACATTCGCCACTAGTTGGCCCACCGAATAGCGGCGATACGAAGAAATAGTCGTCTGACCCTTGCACACACACACACACACACACACACACACACACACACACACACACACACACACATAGTCAGGTACATGAAGGAGGGAGCTAGGGGATGCATCTTTTACTCCTATTTTAAAAGTGTCCTTTTCAGAGGAATGTAATCCAGGCCTGCACCTCACCGATACTATATTTTTGCCGTTTCTTTCACTTGAGTACCTGCCATGAAAAAGTTCTCAGCACTTCACTGTATATAATACTTTAACAAGTTTGATACTACCGGCATGAATTTAAGATATGTTTGCTCGTGCGCGCTTGTGCTTGTCTGACTTTCCGCATTTACGCATGTGTCTGTGTGCCCGTCTCTACAAACAACTTTAAAACTGAGAAACAGGTACATGAAATGCAGTAGCAATGGTTTCCTACGTACACGTACTATTCTAAGTAGGGATACAGACTGAAGATTCATACTTTACAAAAAATGTATATGCATACTTATAGAGCTGAAAAGTGACATCGATTCTTATTAGATTTGAAAGATATTCTATTATAGGAGTTACGGTTAAATTATTTCTCCGAACCGTTTTGCACCACTTTTATGTGTGCTTAACAAGATCAAAAGCATTAATTAATGATACTAAATTGTATCTTAATTTTGAGCGAAATCTGGGACATGATTTCGATTCGAAATAAATGTCTAAATTTTCAGAATTACATTTAAGAAGCTTTCTTAATTCAAGTAATCTCCCTCAGTTGGTCTTTAACGAATACAAATCAAATTAATGCAAATCTGAAAAAAACAAAAACAAAAAAAAACAAACAAATAAAAAACAAACAAAAAAAAAACAAACAAATAAAAAACAAACAAAAAAATCTTCATATTAGAGGTTATACCCATAATATGTCTTCTTTTAAAAACCTTTAAATAACTTCAAAGAAATGGGAATTTTGGCAACATTTATTAATTGATGTCTAAAACCTCTATTATCAAGTTCACCTACACTCTATCAGTGCCTAAATCTAAAAGCAAATTCCATGAACAAAGTTTCTCTCTTCGAACTACCCGCCTATGGAACTCTGTTCCACTAGCCTCCTTCTCAGCTGACTACGGCATCTTCAAGTCCAATGTGAACAAGTTCCTACTATCCCGTCCCTTTAATTAGACCAATTCTGCCCAATTCACACCAAAAACAATCACTGAGTTATTATCTCATTGACAACCTTACGAGCATTAACCCTCATCCCCGAGTAGCATTCAGGCCTTATAAGTGGTGACTCCCTCATAAAAAATACCTTCTGTTGAAATTTCACATAAGCCGAATGTATCTGATTTTTTTCGAAAACCTTTCACCTCCTTTATGCCGCATTTACTTAAAACTAAATATGGTGATTTTACCCACTCTTGCATCTAGCAGCTTTGTTCCAAAATTCATAATTCTTGCTTGCTTAGTATATCCTGTACAATAAAATACATATAAATTTACCTTAGTAGCCCCCTAAATACACACACACACACACACACACACACACACACACACACACACACACACACACACACACACACACACACACACACACACACACACACACACATATATATATAAATTGTAAATGTCAACTGAATTAAAGGAATACATTATAAGATGGTCAACATCATGAACTTTGGAATATAGACTGTTCATTCATTCACTATATTGCTCTGTAATTACACTGAGCTTCTTAAATAAGGATTGGTATATATTATAAGGAAATAAGATATATTCCTGTGGATATATATATATATATATGCAAAATAATAGTAATAAAAATGTGCCCATGTTGGTACGTGAAAAGCGCTTAATATTTTTTAAGGACCTATCTTAATACTTTACCGTAGTTGCATAATTCTCTAAAAGTGTTTTAATATATTAACAATTAGTAGAATCTTATAGCATTTATCTTTAGTCTTAATTTCGTAGAAGTTAGTGATAAAAACCATGCCAGTGTGGTATTTACGCTCCCCCGGAGATGTGCTGATAAAGAAATAGAAACACGTAAACACGAGCGTATGATATGCGTATATTTCAATATTATAGATTTATTGAATTCCATACCCTGGGTTTCATGGATCAAATCCAACTTAGAAGCTGCATGGCGCAGTAAAAATGCATCTTATCCTTTTTTGGGATAACCATCTGAATATGGGTTGGAGACATGTTGACTGTGTCATGCAGCTTTTTAGTTTCGCCTGATTTATAAAACGCGGTGTATGGAACATCCAAATCTTAAAATAAGCGCGCACGCGTGTGTCTACATAAAAAGAAATTAAAGGAACAAGCAAAGAACTACATAAGATAAAACGAATGAATACAGATCCATGCTAATTTCTTTTTGATGTTTTCGTTTCATTTACGAAACTATCAGAAAAATAAATCATGTTAACTATGGCATATAGAAGCACCTAAACTGTCGAATAGAAAATCATTTCTGACTTTAAACTTCTCAGTCGCCCTTCATTCATTAAAAGTTTTGGAAGATATTTATATCCGACATTTTTATAAATAAAAATGAACAAAACTAGTTATGGTTTTATGACTGTTTCAATTTCATTCAATTAGTAATTTTATTAACATACGCTAAATCATTAAAATATAATTAGGTAAATAAAAAAAAAAACAGAATTTTTAAAAGAAACCAAAAATCATAAGCAAAACCAAAATGAAAATTAAAAGACTTCCGTGCGACACCAAGTAGCTTGTATATTTCTTGTAATATTTACTTCAGTAGTGCTCGATGTATGAATAGTACTTATCATTTAGTCTGATGTGTAGCTTGTTTGCCAAAAGTATCTTTCATACAAGTATATATATATATATATATATATATATATATATATATATATATATATATATATATATATATATATATTAGTGGTGGGTCGATTCCAATATTTTACCGATTCTAATACAATTACTGATTCCGTACTAAATTCCCCGATTCGATAAAATTATCAATTCCGATTCTTTAAAAATCTCTAAATATTTAACAATAAAATTGCTATTTTTCCCCTATTATCGTCAAAACGCACTTTAAATGTGCAGATGTTTTTTTTTTTTTTTTAATCTTAAAAATATACTTGTGGAGTGTGATCTATACATTTTGGTTTTACTGATAAGATTATAATATTTAGTTTTGATCGTTATACTAGCAGTGAAGGATTTTGTTTAATAAAAAAAAAAAAAACGAGCAAATTTGTGCTTATTTTCCGATTCCGATACCCTGAAAGTCCCGATTTTTCCGATCCCCGATTCCGATTAATCGTCCTAACACACACACACACACACACACACACACACACACACACAAATAATACACATTAATACATACGCATATATATATATATATATATATATATATATATATATATAGTCTTTGAAGTTTTTAACCTTTAAAACTATACAAAAACATATTTTTTATCATTCGTTAGAAAACCATCTAATCAGTAAGTCATTTAATCACCTGCAATCACTGCATCAACTCGCTCTCGAATTTACTATAATACCAATAATTTATTTTTCAAGGGATCATCAGTTGTTTACCATGAAACACTGTTTCGGGGATTTTATATATATATATATATATATATATATATATATATATATATATATATATATATATTATTTTTGAGAGAGAGAGAGTCTAAAGGAGCTTTGAATAAAAAAAAAGATGTAAAAATAAAGAATGCATTTAAAATTCTCGAAAAAAAAAACGAACTAACTTTAACCTATCGTAGACTTTGCACCTACATAATTCGACTTCTAAAAAGTTTATAATTACAAAAGAGAATTCAATTATATCAGAATGAAATAAAATTGTTAAACAGAAATAGACTTAGTACTTGCATAAGCTGGTTTCTCAAAAGTCTTCAATTATAAAAGAGAATTTACTATATTAGGATGAAAAAAAGAAAACGTTAACTAAATTTTTCAAATTATATATATATATATATATATATATATATATATATATATATATATATATATATATATATGTATATATATATATATATGATAGATGGATAGATAGAACTGCCGACTATCAACGCAATGGATGTAGGTTCAATCTCAGGCTAGAAAACGGTGCTAGTCTAGCCGCACTGATGAGTTGTGATGCAACGAAACAGTACTGTATGTGGATGACTTATATATATATATATACATACATTAATTATAATGTGTGGTGGCTGAAGCATGAAACAGTGTCGTTATTTTTCAATAATTTTTTATTATGTTAATTCAATATTTCAAACACCTTATGTTCTTCATCCGAAATGGATCAGTGTGGTGAAGAAAAACAAACAAACAAACAAACAAAACAAAACAAAACAAAAAACACACAGAAACGAAGCAACCCGTATTCGGGGTATTCATATGCTCCAAGTTGGACAATCCTGTTTGTTAAGTTTTTTCTTTGGTGGGGGAGTACAACAACGTGTTGTTTAAATGTGTTTGGAGACTTTAAAAATGGGGTGATTAGTTATTTTATTAATATTTCATTATTTACATGTATTTGTGTGTGCAGCCTATGTTAAAAGCACCGACACATAAAGTAGTGTATCAAATCTCGAAGAAACCAGTCAAAAAATAAGTTCAAGTTCAGGCATAAACACACACACACACACACACACACACACACACACACACACACACACACACTAGTGGAGATGGGGGCGCCCGGCTTTGCCCGTAAAATACGCTTAAATATGATATTTTAATTTGTCCAGATTTCGTATGTATTATTATTATAGTCATAATTTCAAAAGTAAAAAAAAAATAGTATTTAGGTGCCATCTGTTAGAATCGAAACCGAAACTGTAGCATTCAAAGCTGGTGATGTTACTACTGTACCAACGCGACACGCATATGAACTGATTAAAAATGGAAAATAAACAAAAATGAATGTACAATATGTTTTGCAATTTTTTCAATTTTGACCAATTTCTGACCCCTTAAAAACAATTTTAACCGGCCAAAGACCCATAAAAGGGCGACCCATAAAAAAATCTAACAATTTGAGGCCCCTAGCACGCTTTGCAACTTTTAGTTTTGGAGGAAACAGACAGACAGGCAGACAGACACACACATATATATTATACGTTTTCGGTATAATATAGAACGAAAAAGTATTTTCTTTTAAAATTCTAAAATTCGAAGAATTCTCTAACTAACATTTTAGGATATGATTTTGAAATACATTTTTACTTTTTTGCGAATGATAAAACAAAACAAAACAAAACAAAACAAAACAAAACAAAACAAAACTGGTCGGTGTGTTGTTCAACATATAAATCTACAGTTCTTCACTCAGGTACATTTTTAGTTCTTTGAGGATTTCCGCCCTTACATCATATCCTCTCATCGAAAGAGAAACCCGCATTATCGCTGCGGGACCTCCTACTAATAAACTTGCTAAGATGTTTTCGTTGCGAAACCAAGGACTTTTTTTTCAGTTTTCTGTCTGCGAAAAAAATTAATACTTTGGCGGGAGAGGGTGAGTGGGATAACTAATGTAACAAATTTCTTATTTTAGCTTTTCTATTTTTTGACTCGACTAATAACTTTGAAACTAACACAATTATTTTATCATTCATTATGACTTTTTGAATACGACGCTAAAACCTTCTCTATAACATTTTACTTAACGCATTCCCCGTGGAATGCATCAGAAGAAACTTACGTTTAAATACTTGTAATAAAAATGGCTCTGTTCAGTCTTTAAATAACTATGGATACCCTTGTGTGAAATTTTTGTGGCAGGAGTTGCACAATCTCCAACCACCTCTCTCCTGATTTAGCAGTTTTAATTCCACTTGCAGGTATATAACTCCAGGACGACTGAAAACAATGTCGAGATAAGCGGAGAGCACATACAGCACCTGGTATTCCCAAATGGTCCCCTATCTGGTGCTAGCCAGGTTTATCGTTGCTTCACTTTGATGATTTAGCAAACAACTGATCTATCAATGTGATTATGTCGTATATATTTGTAATAAGTATAATTTTTATACTACGACTAAGTTAAACTTAAAAATTGAGCACTGTTAAGATGAATACAGAAACAAACAAGTGACGCATGCATGGTCCCCCGTGTGTGCATAAAAAATGACAAAGTTCAGCATTTGCCCCCACATTTAGCCCCCCAAAGCCCCAAGGCCTTAACATATTTAAATTTGAGTCCAGCACCATGCAAAACTGCTAAATAGACATACACATAAAATTTTGGACAAATATGGTAAAATAGTTCCCAAAATGGAGTGTTTTTATTAGCCCTAAAAGAACCTCTAGGTCACACCCAAGAGTTATCGCTAAGTATAGACAAACAAAATTATACAGAAATCAGTTAGTTACAACTTTTCAGAAAGTTTTCAATTTTTTCTAATAAGGACAAAAGTCTCAATTTTAGCCATTTTAACACGAACGGCACACCTAGGGGGGCAACCGCAGTTTTCCCAGAAAATCCGTTCTGTTACTGTTTTTTACTCATATCATGTTTAATGTTTGCGCAAAATTTCAAAACATTCCAAGGTGTAGTTATTGAGAAAAGTGTGGACAGGCGAACGGACGAGGGTGAATTCACGGGTCCACCCTCTTTTTGTCTGAGGACCAAAAATATATAGATAATATATTGTCTTAAGCATATATATATATATATATATATATATATATATATATATATATATAGTGTGTATATATATATATATATATATATATATATATATATATATATATATATATATATATTATACCTTATAATAAAGTGTAACTTGAATGGGTACTGGACAGCACTTGAATGCCTACTAAACACTGTCTGTGAGTGTCTAAGGTATATTTATACAAGGGTTTATCAGGACAATCTAACACGAAGATACTTTTCCCTATAAGGAAACATTGACTAAATGTTGAAATTAACAGTATTCGAAGTCGAAATAAAATCTGTATGGCTTCCCATACACTGGCTTTTACGAGAATTTGTGCACTTTTCTAACAGATGTTGTCTACAGTAACAATACTAAGCTGGATATTCCACCAGATTAGATGAATTCTTGTCCTGGAATGCAGTGAGACCAAAAGAAAGATATACTATAATGTAGTTAACTGGTCAATAAATGAGAGGAAAATAAATATTCCTAACATTTTTATTAATTCAACGTTTGAGAGAAAGAGACTGTAATGGAATATTCGAATATCTGTGTATCTCATAAAGAGATCAAGTGTTAGCCCCTTGCTTTCTGAGAACTCTCTCACAAGTTTGTTTTTACATTTGAGAAAATATATGCTTATTAAACATAGCTTATTACAGTAATCGAGAAAAATAACAACTCTATAATTAAATATTTAGAGATTTATACTAGCTCGGAATCGGATATTGCACTGGATTCGTGAATTTAATATGGAACCGGTTATTTTATCGGAATCGAGAAAATGTTGGAATCTTCTCATCACTAACACACACACACACACACATATATATATTCAATAACGATAATTTATCAAAAATTAACAGATCTATTAAAGCTCAATAGATATGGATTGCAATTTCAAAACATATATCATAAACAATTCAAATATTACAAGTGAATTTAAAACATATTCATATCATTTTATTTGATATGAGGCACGCCTTACATGTGTTTCGTTGAATGGTATAGGTAGATCAAACAACTCATCACACACACACACACACACACACACACACACACACACACACACACATATATATATATCAAATAAATGATCTGGTCCCCCCTCGCCAATCTTTCACGATAAACACCCGTCTAGCTGAAACCACTGTCAATAATTTTCCCCACTCTTTATCTGTGCCTAAATCCAAATGTAGATTCCATAAACAAAGCTTTTTCCTTAGAACTGCCCGCCTGTAGAACTCTCTACCGCTTGCCTGTTTCCCCACCTGACTTCAGCTTGGATGTCTTCAAGTCCAACATAAACAAATTCCTGATGAACCGCCCCCTTAAGTAATGGCACTTTATCAAATCTCCAATACTAATGAATACTACAACACGATCCCACTGATTACTGTACACGCAATAACCCTTATCCATGAGTGGCTTCTGGGCCTTGATAAGTGGTGACCTCCATGTAAAAAAAAAACTTGTTCCATTTGAATTGTTGAAAAATTATATATATATATATATATATATATATATATATATATATATATATATCTGTTTTATACTTTGACAAACTTTTAGCATAAGTTAATACATTAGTGGCCCAACAAGGCTACAGGGGAGACAACCCAGCCAAGAAAAAGAAAAAAGGCCCTAAGCAAAATTCATCCCAAAGCAGCAAAACTGAAGCTAGCCTGCTAAGACACTATGTAGGCAAATTTGCCATATTTTACTGGTTTTAAAATATGGGATCTTTTTTACTAATTGTCATAAAATTTTAACCATAGAATACTATTATAATCTTTAAAAAGTCTGCAAATTTTCATATAGTACCCTGGCATAGAACTAAAGATATGAGCATTTCAATATTCAATTAGGTGACGAGTATATATATATATATATATATATATATATATATATATATATATATATATATATATATATATATATATATATGCCACTTCTATGAATTTGTTTTTTTTTTGTACTGCGTACCTTTTTTGGCAATTTTATAAGTTCTAAATCTCATCAACTATTGATCAGAATTTAACAAATGAAGGCTCGTTGGAAAGGTAATGACATGAATTGTGTAGTAGCTTATGTAACATTTGCACTAAGGTCGCATATTAAGGGGATCATCCATCATCCAGGGCCTATTTTTGGCACATTTTTACAGCCATAAAATGTTTCAATCATTGTCATTTGTTTTCCTAGGTTTTGCATATGAATTACAAAATATTTGTATATTTCTCTCAAACCTCTGGCCTTGATGGAGAGGAGACTACAAATTTCTGCTATGGCTTCAAGTGATTTTAAATAACAACAAGGGGAGAATTCATTCCAAATATTTCTCATATGTTATATCTCCCCTCTTTGGTTTACATACATAAAGTAAATTTCACAGTGTATAAGGATTATTTGATACTGGAGATATTTATAACCGTACCCTATTTCCAAAAGGAGGGAGATATAATATATGAGAAATATTTGGAATCAAGTCTTCCCTTTGCTGTTATTTCTGATCATTTGAAACCATAGCACCAAGTTTTAGTCTCCCTTCCGTAAAGGCCAGACGTTTAGGGTATATATATATATATATATATATATATATATATATATATATATATATATTAAGGTTTGAGGTGTTCAAAAGTCAGAACTAATGAAGACAACGAGGTTGTTAAATAGTGCTCAATAAAAAGAGCAAAGTATTTTTTTTTTATTATTCGGGGTAAACGTTTACATATGGTCGTTACAAATAGACATCTGTTTCAATCAAAGAGACTTCATCAGGCGACCTGGAACCTCTCGACGCCAAAAAGAAAAAAAAAAGAAAAAAAAGAGAGGTTCCAGGTCGCTCTTTGACTGAAACAGATGGCTATTTGTAGCGACCATATGTAACTGTCTACCCAAAATAATATATATATATATATATATATCTCCAGCCACATATGTGTCTTTTGCCGTTGCCACAATTCACTAGTGGCTGGCGTCGGTTTGCTACTGGTTGAACTATCAAATTTGTTACTCACATTATAGGGGGGGATTATATCGTATAAACTGTTTATTTACCTTTTCATTTAAGTTTCCTTTATTTTCTTACGATACTAATAATCGAAATATTAAATTTTTATAAGTTAGCGTATTTCATCAACCCTAACTGGAAACCAATATTTCCTGAACCAGAGTATTCCATGCATAACGGAATATATATATAACTTTTTCAAACGGTAACTTTGAAAATATGTATCACTTTAATTTTTGATGAAATCATTATAAAAAAATAAATGAAAAAAAACGCGTGTACAGTACAAGTTTGATCAATTTGTCTTTTTTTTTTTTACTATTATTTTTATAATTCTGTTTTTACTCATCTCCATAGTTCATTTTTATACTTATTCCTACCATATTCTTCGCAGAAACGTTAATTTCGTCCGTTGTTTGAACAACACTCGTCTAGCTACGACAACTGTTAACAATTTCACTCTCTATCTGTGCCTAAAACCAAAGAAAATCTCATGAGCAAAGTTTATTTCCTAGAACTGTCAATCTGTGAAACAAGGTACCATGAACTTCTTTAGCCAAATGCCATTAAAATAATAACCCTTATCCCTGAGTGGCTTCCGGGCCTTGATAAGTGGTGATCACTGTGTAAAAAAAAAAAAAAAAAAAAAAAAATAAGCGAAAGACGCAGGTGTGTATATATATATATATATATATATATAATTTTTTTATTTATATAGACAAGTATTGTAAACAATTCAAATGCAATATAAACAAAGTAATACTTGTCTATATAAATAATAATATATTTGGCTGTTTTTATTGAGTACTCTAAATAACCTCGTTTTAATTATTGGTTTTACCTCTTGAATACCTGGTACATTATATATATATATATATATATATATATATATATATATATATATATATATGCTTGAAAGGAAATCATATAGATGCGGAATTTAGTTACGGAAACTTCGTTTTAACTAAGCATAGGCAAGGCAAGTCTTCCATTGCCATAAGCATCGTGTTTTTATTGTTCACCGCTAATACCAACGGAAAGGGAACTTTGTAATTCGGATAAAACCAGGAATGGAAGCAACGAACTCTAAACCAGACAACTTCCGCTTGTGATCTGCATACGGTACCTGACATTACCAAACTACCACATTTATGGTACAAACTACCATACATAAAACATCTTTGTTTAAATCCATTTTATTCAAAAATAGTGAAGCAAAAAAACAAAAAACACCCCCCCCAAAAAAAAAGAAAAAGAAACAAATAAAACTAGGTTAGTAAGAACCTTTAAACCCATTCTACGTATCACTGTTTTCCGATTTGCTTGGGACTTAAAACAAACAGGTTAATCTCCAAGTGGAAGTTGGATTTAAGTGATAGCAAAAGAAATGGACAATTGATCTTATACCGAAAAAACTAATTATGTCTAATGCAATGGAAATTCTATTCTTTAATTAAAGTGATCGATATAAAATAATTATTTTTTAAATAAGATTTTCTAATTATTTCATACACAACAAAAATAAATTGATGAAATTAAAAATAAAATGTGTTTATAAGAGAAAAGTTGTTTCAAGAAAATATTGTACGCGTATTAAGGAACATGTTGTCGTAAGTATTCGCACTGAACACAAATCACAAGTTCCAATGAAAACGCTGCCTGGCACTTTTGTCACAAACTTCTGTCACAAATTAGTCGTATCTACCCAACCTTACTAAAGAGTTTCTGTCTTGAACTTATGTTCCGCGTTTCTTTTTTCATTTTAAGTAAGCATTTTTTTTTTTACTTAATTATTAACTACTTTTGAAAAAAATTAATAAAAAAGGATTTTGAAAGTAATGCTTAATTATTACCGTTTCATGTTTCAGTCAAACTCGAGAATCTACACGGAATTTCAAACCCTTTATTTAATCCACGAAGGAAGAGTGTTTTCGTTCCATCAGCCATGACATGAGTCTTTAGTAATTCATAACTGCATTTTGAATGTCACCTACACTGAAGATTGAACCTTCAACCTCGAATTATTAAAGACTTCTACCCAGTCATGGCTGACGAAACAAGAGCATGCTATCCTCGCGGATTAAATAAAGGTTTCATTTTGAATTCCGTGTTTCTCTAGTTCGACAAGACACACCTGAAAAAGGTCGGAGGTTACATCGCCCAACACGTTGTAAAAATGACACTCAACAGAGTAGCTGGAACAATTCAATTAATACGTATTACGGTATCGTTTGGTGAATCACTTATTAATTCCACCAAATTGTTATATAACCATATTTGATTTTGTTACAGTAATGTTTGAATTTCTATTTAGAAAACTACTGATTGGAAATAATTCAAAAAACAATAGATGAGAATTTACTAATGCTTTTAAAACCAGAAATGATTTTCTATTGCAGCGATCTAAATGTTTCCAAAAATCAATTCAAATTTGAAAGTGTCACAATAGTAATTAATTCCTTTTATTTTTCGACCGTTAACTGAATGCTAAAAAAAGCCGCTTTGCTTAAAAAGAAATAGAGAAGCATTTTGGTTGATCAAAGTTTGTAATGAAATTATTTTTTCAAACAGGATTTGTTAATTTTAGGTTTATTGTATGCTATTTTTGATTTATATAAAAAGCTATTAAGAGTAAACAAAACAAAATATCATTCAATATATAAGTCAGGTAAGGACGCGAAAAACATACATAAACACACAATAAGTGTTGACAAAATTTGGTTAATACAGAGTAAACTTTATATTTTTAGTAGATTTGTTTCCTTAGAGAGAACTAAATCGTGCATAATTTGTCAATAGAAAAGATGTTAAAATATACATTTATAACTCAAAATATGTAGTCTGATTTTTGTAAAATGAGAACTATTCTTTTCATTTCGACTCATGGGAAAGATAAACAAAGAAAAATAAACGAAAATCAAGATATGTTATATTTAAATGCGGAAAAAAAAAATCACCATACATAAACGAACACGATATCTAAAAAAAGGCCGGAAGACAAATCTGCTGAAATATACTCTGAATATAAACATCAACTTTCATTAGAACAATAGTCCGAAATATTTGTTATGAATTTAAAATCAGAAATAAAATTTAAATATTTGTTTCAGACTTCCGTAACCCAAACAGGAAACTGGATTAAACAGTTCGTCTAAATATTTGCGCAACGTATGTCTGGTGCTCTCTATATTCCGCTATGATAGAACATTAAAAGTGATATATATATATATATATATATATATATATATATATATATATATATATATATATATATATGTGTGTGTGTGTGTGTGAAGAAATAAAACTTTATAGCTCTACGCATAAGTTCAAAGTAATTAAAAGAAGACCACCTAGTTTAATCACCGCAAAGAAAGATATTAAACAAGAAACCACTTGGCAAAGTTCTAGGGCACCATCCACTAATCCTAAAAAAAACAAACATCAACTTCTCACTCCTCCTCAAACACTAAAAACTAGTAAATATGTTATCAGTTTGGAATAGAATCGTGGCACAGACTGAAACCCAATTGATGAATACAAAAGTAGTGTCTGTAGGTATAAAAATAATTAATATTATATATATATATATATATATATATATATATATATATATATATATATATATATAATATTTATTATTTTTATACCTGCACCCATTACTTTTCATGCGTATACAATCATCAGTATAGAAAGTGATAATTACTGCTGACCGAGAAATTCGAACCCAATCACAAAGTCACCCTCTACTTCGCAAGCTAGTGTCTTATCTCTAGGCCATCGTGGCTCTAAATGCAAAATCGCGGGGCATACATACATACCAAACAGTCAAATAATATTCAACAATTGAAATTAAAATATGTTTTCATGTTTTTCGACATGCAGTTCTTATAATATATTTTATCACATCTTTCTTTGTTTTATTTCGTCTTTTTTATTAATAATTTTTTTTATAAAATAAATTATTATTAAATAATAATTAATTAAAATATTAATATTATTTAAACGTCTGTTCATTTGACTGCTCTGGAGTGCAGCCGAAGGAACAAAATTTGTCTCTAATAGTTGCGAATCGAGCAATATATATATATATATATATATATATATATATATATATATATATATATATATATATATATATATATATATATATATATATATATATATATATATATATAATATATATGTATACACACACATACACCTGGCTGAATTCGCAGTGTTTTTGAGTACATTTTATTTGGAATTATTTCACTGACTTAAAATAGGCAGAACGTAATTGAAATTAGGTTCCGCTCTGCATCATTTTTGTCAGTTCTATTTGAAGAACACACTTGATAATTGTCAGAAAATGCCGAGTCACCTGTAAACCGTTGAATACATTTATTTATATTTTATATGCATATATGTGTAAATGTTTTTTACGTCTGCGAATTCAGAAGAAAACACAGTATGAACAAAGAATACAGTTAACAATAATCATATATGACAACGGTAAAAACTTAAATATCGAGAGATTTTTTTCAGATTCAAATATTCCAGAAGTATTGGGAAGATTTTGTAATATAAAAAAAATAATAATAAAAAAACTTCATTGAGAATAAAAGTGAAAATGGATCTACATCTTTAAATTACTGAATATGGTGAGAGGAAAGTTATTAGTTTTTTTTTTTTTTACAATTTCAAAGTTGCGGTCGAGAATTGGGATATTTCCCGCGAAAATTATGAGAGAGTAGATTTGCATGTTATATATAGCTTCGCAAAAACGATAATTCTCTCCTTCCCTTTCTAAGAAAGAAATGTGTATAACAATATATTAAAGTAACAAATTAATTAATAGTCCGCAACATTCTATGATATAAACATTTCTGCAGTTTTTCAGTACTCTGCATATATTATTATAAAGATCTACGTTCTACTGATTACTTGGGAAATAAATATTTAAAAATCTACCAAATGATATTGCGAAATGATTTATTCTCTATGTTATATGCATGTATAAATACATGCATATATAATAATGTATATATATCGAGAGATATACATACTCATATATAAACATATATAAGCACATATGTACATATATCTATAATATAAAGCTGAACGTCTGTGTGTGTGTGTCTGGTCACGAATAGGCTCCTATATGGTTGACTATTATAGAAAACTGATCACATAGAATGATAGAATGATAGAAGATGTATCGAGACACAGGAATGGGTATGTTTGATCTGGCATAATGATGATTCATTAAAATTGTGGGGTCTGCGTACGCAGCTGGTCCACAAAGTATGGAAATAAAAAATTTAAAAATTAAAAAAAAAAAAAAACCTTTACAAGTGTTTTTGATATAGATGTACAAAAGAATACTTTGATAAGTATGTTTTAACTTAAATAGGGATGGTATAATAAAATTGTAGGGTCTGCGTTCGCGCCTGTCCTCCATAGAATGGAAATAGGCACAAACTTTAATAAAGACTTTTCATATCTATCTACGTTAGTATACTTTGATAATTATTTTTGAGTTTGAAGAAATATGGTATAATAAAATTATGGGGTGTTCTTTCGCGTCTGACTTCCATCGAATGGAAATATGTCACAAAGTTTAACAAGGTTTTTTAATATAGATCTACAGAATATTGTGATAAGTGTTTCAGTGTGAACAGGTATGGTATAATAAATTATGGGGTTTATCTATTTTATTTTTACTTTCATCATATTTTGCTTTGGCTTTGATACCCCCAAATTCGAAGCTATATCTTTACAACTCTTCCTTTTCATAACCTATCATACTTTCATAAATCAGAGTCCATTTTCTGTAGGCTGTTTTTGAACCCAGTAAACGACGGGTACTTTTGCTAGTATATAAATATATATATACAGAGGCTACACTTATCCTAGACGAGTTCAACCGACTTCCTCCGAAGGAGAAAATTAAATGATATTGCAAAATTCATAAGTGGTCCACACACACACACACACACACACACACACACACACACACACACACACACACACACACACACATTTATAAATATATATGCAGATATATATAAATATATATACGTACATTATTTTATTATTAGAATCTTTTGAGATGAGTAATTTAACTGTTATCCTCATCTTCATATTTCTTGTTTCACGACGTTTTGGCCAACTATTCTTCTGGACTTCGCCAGGTGGTTAACTCCGACGGGATAGGAATGCCGGGTCTCTTGATTGTATCCTCAGTAATTATTATAGAAGGCAGTAATTACTATATATATATATATATATATATATATATATATATATATATATATATATATTATAGAAGGCAGTAATTACTAATATATATATATATATATATATATATATATATATATAAATGTACATACACTCATAGATAAATATATATACATATATATACACACAAATATATATGTGTGTATATATATGTATACATATAAATATATATTTATATACATACACACAAAAATGAATATATATATTTATATACATACACACATACATACATATAAATACATTTATTTATATATATATATATATATATATATATATATATAGACACACACACACACAAATATTTTCATAATTACTTTTGAACACAGCCGTCAGTACGGGATACGTAAATAAAGCTTTTTTTTGTCTAAAACCGTACAAGTGTTACAGCGTCGAATAAAATAATTTACTTGTATTATTCATGTTTTAATATTTATTCATACGGTGCGTAAGTTTTCCAATAAATTTACTATTATTTAATTTCTTGGGAGTAAATATTTTCTAAAGAAAAATAGTTTTAACGTCATTGTGACGCGTGCGATCTACCTTGGGCCCATACCTTTTATTTACAGGGCCCAGCAGAATGACCTCCCTTTGATAAGGGAGAAAGGCTGCGGAGATCGAGCTGAAAATGATAGCGCCGGCATGAGGTTTAGTGTAGTAATGACTAATAATGAAAAAAAGTATACGTGTATGTGTGTGTGTATATATATATATATATATATATACACACACACATACAAAAGTAAAATCAAAACATAACTATATATATATATATATATATATATATATATATATATATTTATTTGGATTTTTGCATACTTATTTACATGTACTAAATATCAAAATGTTAAGATCAAAAATATCCCTTGTAAACGATTTATTGCAAAAATACGTTTTAAACCTTCACACACACACACACACACACACACACACACACACACACACGCGCGCGCGCGCGTGTGCGTTGTGTGTGTGCGCGTGTGTATCACTTTTTGTTGTCGTTATTACTCATGTTTTGAACTTAAATAAAATCATAAAGTAAAAACTGAGACTGGCACAAGATTCGAACTTTAACTTCCGAAAAAGTGGCTAGCTAACACAGGTGTCGTCTTTGATCACTTAATTAACAAGCCGCTGAATTTAGGTTGTACGATATATTTAGCGTGATGCATACTATAGCGTATCATACAGATAGTATATCATCAATATACTATCGGCAATAGATTCTAATTCGAATGCCCTGATCTGTAGGAATTGTCACCTGGTGATTGCGAAAGCATGACACACTAGTTCATGTAGGTATAAAAATAATTATTTATATTATAATAATTAGGCCATTTTAAGAAAATTTAAGGTTGACCACTGTCGGGGAAATAAAAACTAAAAAGCAGCAACGTTCACGATTTCCGCTTGGTTGAACACTCTAGACTGTCTAGTGTCTGCACCCGAATTTGGCGTTTATAAATTGTTAATTCCTTCCATTCCCGTGGCAATTGTTCAGTGACCCGGAGTTAAAGACTTAGCAAATGGATTCAAAGGTGGCTTCCTGACCGCGTTCGAATCTCCCGACCATTAGAAATTGTCAACTTCTACACTGATGATTGCGAAAGCATACAGCACTAGTGTCTGTAGGTAAAAACCTACAAGATATATAAGTTTTCCGCCTCGCACACATCAGATTAAATAATCACGGTGTGGTTAATTCTACACATGTACTGTTTAATTCCCGGCAGTGCAGATAGACATCAGAACTACACCATCGTCTCCCGAGACGGACGGGTATCGGTGTTCAAACTCGTAACCCTCTTTTACTTATTACTGTTATATATGTAAATATATTTAGGTATAAAGAAAAAAAAATGCGCTTATGACACACTACACATTTTTGTGTGTTGCTCAGTAAGAATTCATCAGGCTAATAAATTCTTAATGAATAGAACATTTTATGTCTAAATTGTTATGCACATTTTTTTTCATATTTTTAAGCATTTATTGAGCACTGCCGAATTAAATAGTGCAACAATATATATATATATATATATATATATATATATATATATATATATATATGTGTGTGTGTGTGTGTGTGTGTGTGTGTAAAATGAAGACAAGAAAACCGACAATTGTTTATATGTTTATCGACGTTTCATCTTTATTTAAAGACTTTCTCAAGATGATTTTGAATAAAAACGAACACTGATGAATACTTTTATTACGATTGATTATTAAATTATTAATTCCGTTATAACATATCTATTCCTTACGTTAGCCTCATTGTGTTATATAAAACTATTGTGACATTTCAGTGCCAAAGACTATGTTTGATGAGAAACTATGGTATATAGGAATTCATCGTAATATTCTATAGAAATTGATCGGATTTTTCCGAATTTGAACCTAGATCACCGATTCCATTTCGTATTAGAACTGTAGCTTTTTACGGCTTCGGTAAATATGTTTGTAGTCCATGGAGTACGGATATGTAGAAATTAAACATGTTAACAATAAAAAGTAAAAAAAAGAAAAAAAAAAGTTCACATTTCGAATAGTTCCAGTAATTCAAAGTTTTTCAATACAAAAACTCTCATTCTTTTGAAAAGTGAAATCAAATTGTTCAGTTGTTTTCTGAAGATGCTGCTGAAAAGCAACGAGATATACATTATTAAATATCGCTGACACGGTAGTTCGAGCTTTCCATATAACTTTGCCTATCTATAAAGTGTTTATCCTGCCTATTTGTTTGGTCACAGACTCCTTCAGTTTGGGAGGTAGACCTTCATAACTTCATATATTCTTAGACTACATTATCCGGAATGCTTGGATAAAATATTTCGTTCTAATCTAAATTAATGAATTAAAAAAACTATGAACTTAGCGAAATGTATTTAACGTAATATCTACACTTTCTATCGGTCATTTAATGTTAAGCACATCCTCAAGCAAGAGCTCAAAAATTGAATATTATTAAATGTATAAATGAAAAAAAAAATGTTATTCGCCTTTCGTAAAATGAACAGCGTTCTCATTCAACCCAGAGCTACCCCTAGTCTTAATACTAGTATATATATATATATATATATATATATATATATATATATATATATATATATATATATATATATATATATATATATATATATATTGTTGATATTGAATTTTGGAACATGATTGCATAACTTTGTATTCTTCTGAGCTCTGTTTGACATAAAGTCCTAACCATTGAGCTAATTTACACCTGCAGTAATCACCAGTATTTTAGAGATTTCAATTGCTTCATCTTTTGTATTTGTAGAATTGAGATGAGATATTTTCTTTTCTAATTAAGATGCAATTAAATGACTTTCTTTAATATATTATTATTATTAATTATCATTTGCTTTTTTCTGATATATTCATGTTATATTTGTTGCAGTAAGTAAAATACAAGTTATCTACAAAAAAGGCCCCAAACAGACTATCATTGTAACAATTAGCATGAAATATGAGAATTATATGGTTACTTGGTTACTTCGTCAAAGCTAATCTGAAAGATACAGTTCGACCCGAACCTTAAGTTTTGGGGCTAGGCAGCTTTAAGTCCTTTTAACACCGGAAGTTATCAACCAAGATCCCAGATTCTATAAAAACAATTCACAGTTGTTATAAACTAAAGAGCCTTCATGTACTATTTAAAGAAAATAGCTTGGATATATATATATATATATATATATATATATATATATATATATATATATATATATATATTGGATTGCAATTAATTCTCTTAAAAATCTAGTCAAATTTCGGGAATAAGCATAACGCAAGCATAACATTCCGATATTCTTAAGATGTGCCCATTGAAACTGTGCGTTTAACGTTTAAAATGCTATTTCAAATTTATGCCCGCCAAATGGACAGTCTTTCTTAGAGATGGGAATGCGCATATAAAAACAAGTTATGATGCTACTTTCTGATTTAAAAAGTAAGAACGTTATCAGAACCTTATTCTTTTTTAGGGGCGGAGACGTAACTGACTAAAATGAAAATCGCGACAAATCAATTAAGCCGAGTTCAAGTCTTTTTTTTTTTTACTGGAGGGGTAGACTTGGGTAGGGTCACCACTTATCAAGGCCTAAATATCACTAAAGGATAAGGGTTGATGACTGTCAATTGACCAGTGGAGCAACATCTCAATCATCATTAATGGTGGAAATTGGGCAGTGTTTGCTCAACAGTAATTTGTTCACGTTATACATGAAGACAGCCATATTATAGTCAACTAGAAAGCAGCCTCGTGGTGTTGTGTTCCCCTTACGGGTAGTTCTAGTATTATTTAAACACTGATATCGTTGATAAAGACATGCATGTACATTTATTTTTTACAAATTCATAAAAATAGC